>NC_086208.1:3440500-3747500 GCF_035770615.1 Melospiza melodia melodia
GGATGGATGGATGATGGATGGATGGATGGATGGATGGATGGATGGATGGATGATGGATGGATGATGGATGGATGGATGGATGGATGGATGATGGATGGATGGATGGATGGATGGATGATGGATGGATGGATGATGGATGGATGGATGGATGGATGGATGGATGGATGGATGGATGGATGATGGATGGATGATGGATGAATGGATGGATGATGGATGATGGATGATGGATGGATGATGGATGATGGATGGATGGATGGATGGATGGATGGATGGATGGATGATGGATGATGGATGGATGGATGGATGGATGGATGGATGGATGGATGGATGGATGGATGATGAATGGATGGATGGATGATGGATGGATGGATGATGGATGGATGGATGATGGATGGAGGGAGGGATGGATGATGGATGGATGGATGGATGGATGGATGGATGGATGGATGGATGGATGGAAGCATGGATGGATGGAAGGATGGATGATGGATGGATGGATGGATGATGGATGGATGGACGGATGGATGGATGATGGATGGATGGATGGATGGATGGATGGATGGATGATGGATGGATGGATGGATGGATGGATGGATGGATGGATGGATGATGGATGGATGATGGATGGATGGATGGATGGATGATGGATGGATGGATGGATGGATGGATGGATGGATGGATGGATGGATGGATGGATGATGGATGGATGATGGATGAATGGATGGATGATGGATGATGGATGATGGATGGATGATGGATGATGGATGGATGGATGGATGGATGGATGGATGGATGGATGGATGGATGATGGATGATGGATGGATGGATGGATGGATGGATGGATGGATGGAAGCATGGATGGATGGAAGGATGGATGATGAATGGATGGATGGATGATGGATGGATGGATGATGGATGGATGGATGATGGATGGAGGGATGGATGATGGATGGATGGATGGATGGATGGATGGATGGATGGATGGATGGAAGCATGGATGGATGGAAGGATGGATGATGGATGGATGGATGGATGGATGGATGGATGGATGGATGGATGGATGATGGATGGATGGATGATGGATGGATGGATGGATGGATGGATGGATGGATGGATGGATGGATGATGGATGGATGGATGATGGATGGATGGATGATGGATGGATGATGGATGGATGGATGGATGGATGGATGGATGGATGGATGGATGATGGATGGATGATGGATGGATGGATGGATGGATGGATGATGGATGGATGATGGATGGATGGATGGATGGATGATGGATGGATGGATGGATGGATGGATGGATGGATGGATGGATGATGGATGGATGATGGATGGATGGATGGATGGATGGATGATGGATGGATGGATGGATGGATGGATGGATGGATGGATGATGGATGGATGATGGATGGATGGATGGATGGATGGATGGATGGATGGATGGATGGATGATGGATGGATGGATGGATGGATGGATGGATGGATGGATGGAGGGATGGATGATGGATGGATGGATGGATGGATGGATGGTAGGTCCCAACTCCTCCCCTTGGGTTTCTGTGTTGTTTTCCCACCCCAAAATTTCCAGGAATTGAGGGATGGAGGGATCCCTCCCCATCTCAGGCTTTGGCTTTGAAGCTTGTTGGGAATATCCCCAGGGAAACCTGGAAATCTCCTTTTTCCCTTTCCAGATCCCTTTTCCTTTTATTTTTTCTTCTTTTCTGGGAAAGGAAGGGTTAAACTTGAGAAAGAGAGTTAAAAAAAAAGGTATCTTCTGACCACTTCATTTTTGGGACAAGGAAAATTTGGGAAGGAGGCTGGGAATCTTTGGGAATACCCCAATCCTTGCTGGAATGGGATCCCCTCTGTTCCCAAGGGGAATTTCAGCTGTGGGACAGGGCCAGCATGTCTCTGTCGCCTGAGGTCCCTTCCCAGCCCCACCGAAGGGACTACAATCGAGCAGGGACAGCAGGAAGTGAATCCCAATCCCAATCCAAATCAGCCATTATTGGTGCCACTCATGGCCATTGTCATCCCAGTCCTGTCCCCATCCCGGGACTGGTGTCACTTGTCACTGTCCCCATCCCAATCCTGTCCCCATCCCAATGCTGTCCTCATCCCCATCCCAATACCAGCCCCACCCCAGGACTGGTATCACGGCTGTCCCCATTCCAGACACATCACAATCCTGTCCCCATCCTGGGATTGATGCCATTCACACCTGTCCCCATCCCAATCCCAATCCCGTCGCCCTCCTGGGATTGGTGTCACTTGTGGCTGTCCCCATCGCAGGATTAGTGTCACTCCGGGCTATTTTTAGGATCATTCCCTATTTTAAGCCGGGGGTTAAATCCCCCGGTGACACTCGGCTCCCGCGGGGGATTAACACGGAAAGAAGGATTTGGGATTTGCCCCCCCCCTTTTCCTCCCTCACCGAGGCTGGCAGAGCTTTTCCAGCTTGGGGGGCGGAAAATTCCCCCCGATTTCCCAGGAACATCCCCATGGATTCACCCCAAACCTCGTCATGTGCTTATAGGGGAAAAAATCCCCCCAATTCTCTGGGAATATCCCCAGGGATTCACCCCAAATGTCCTCCCCTGTTTGTAGGGGGGAAAATCCTCTCCCAGTTCCCTGGGAACATCATCATGGATTCATCCCAAACCCACTTTCCTACTTGTATGGGATAAATTCCCAGGAAACTGGGAAGGATTCGTCCCCCACAAGCAGGGGAGGAGGTTCGGGATGAGGGAATTTGGGGGAAATTATTCCCTCCAAGCACATGAGGGTGTTTGGGATGAATCCCTGGAGATATTCCCAGGGAATTGGTGGGATTTGTCCCCCAGGGAATTGCAGGGGATTTTTCCCCATATAAAAAAGGAGGAGGTTTGGGATGAATCCCTGGGGATGTTCCCAAAGAACTGGGGGGAATTCCCAGGAGATTCCCAATAAAATCCCATCTGGAATGTTCCCACCCAGCTCAGGCAGATGTGGGACAGCTGGAGCCCCATCCTTGTTTTTATGGGATTTTGGGAATTCTGGCTGTAGGCCAAGCTGGGGGTTGGGATTGGTGGCTCCAGATCCTGGATTTTGGGCTGGGATCAGAGGGGTGGGATCTGGTGTGATCCAAGGGTGGGATCTGGTGGGGTCAGAGGGTTGGGATGTCGGGATCCAAAGAGTTGGGATCTGATGGGATCCAAGGAATTGGGATCCAATGGGATCAAAAGAAGGGATCTGATGGGATCCTAGGGATGGGATCAGATAGGATTAATGGTTTGAGATCCAATGGATCAAAGGATGGGGTCTGATGGGATCAAGGGCTTGAGATCCAATGACATCTAACAATGGGATTTGGTGGGATCCAAGGGATGGGATCCAATGGGATCAAAGGGGTGGAATCTGATGGGATCAAGGGTTTGAAATCCAATGGGATCAAAGGTTGGGATCTGATGGTCCCTCCATCCCCACAGGGATTTGGGAAGAGAATTGGGAAGTGAATCCGAGCCTGGGATGGAGAGATCCAGGCCTGAATCCCACCAAAACTGCTCCCAAAATCCCACAAACCCAGCTCCCAAATCCCCCAAATCACAGCTCCCCAGAATCCCCAAACCCATTACCAAAATCCCCCAAATCCAGCTCCCAAAATTCCCCAAAACCTGCTCCTGAATAATTCCCAACTCTCTCCCAAAGCTGTTATTTTTGGGATAACAACCCCTGCACCTTCCCAAGCATTCCCAGTTAATCTCCTATTGATCTCAGCATTATTAGGGGATTTATTCCCATGGAGAATCATCTACAGGATTTTTCCAAGGAAAAGGCTGGGAGGGAACACCTCTGATCCCATTCCAGAAATTCCAGACAGGATGGGCCCTTCCCATGGGAATTTTTGGGGGATTTGAACAGGACTTTTCCATCCAAGGACTTCAATCATCATTTTCCCCAGCACAGAACGCCCGGGAATGATTCTGGACACAAAGGGATGGGAAGGAAGGAGGGAGACCGGGAAAATCAGGATGTCACAAGTTCAGGACACTTTGGTGGCCCTGAGGGACCTCAATCCATGATCCCACTTCAGCTCGGAGCCACCAGCCAGGGACATTCCAAAGATTCCATGGTGGCTCCATGGGGACACCCCAATGTCACAACTGCCAAGACACTTTGGTGGCCCTGAGCAGAGATGGACACTGGGATGGACGTTCCCAAATCCTCCATGGGGACACCCCAATGTCACAAATCCAGGACACTCTGGTGGCCCTGAGGGAACCTCAGTCCACCTCAGCTTGGAGCCACCAATGAGGAACGCCTGAAATTCCTCCTCACTTTTGGAAATCCAGCTCAGGGACACCAAAATTTTCTTCTCTCCTCTGGAAATCCAGCCCAAGGAGATGTGAATTTCCTCCTCTCTTTTGGAAATCCACCTCGGGAGCTCTCGAATTTCCTCCTTTTTTTGGAAATTCACCTCAGGTATGCCCAAATTTCCTCCTCTTTTTTAGAAATCCAGCCCAGAGAGATCCAAATTTCCTTCTCTCTTTTGGAAGTCCACCTAAGGGACATCCATATTTCCTCCTCTCTGACACTCAAATTTCCTCCTCTCTTCTGGAAATTCAGCCCAGGGAGATATTAATTTCTTCTTTTTTTGTGGAAATCCATTTCAGAAGCTCCTGAATTTCCTCTCTTTTTTTGGAAATCCACCTCAGCGACTTCCAAATTTCCTTCTCTCTTTTGGAAATCCAGATCAGGGATGCCCAAATTTCGTCCTCTTTTTTGGAAAGCCAGCCTAGAGACGCCTGAATTTCCTCCTCTCTTTTGGAAATCCAGCCCAGCGACTTCCAAATTTCCTCCTCTCTTTTGGAGACCCATCTTGGGGATGTCCAAATTTCCTCCTCTCTTTTGGAAATCCAGCCCAGGGAGATCCGAATTTCCTCCTTTTTTTGGAAATTCACTTCAGGAACTCCCGAATTTCCTTTTCTCTTTTGAAAATCCACCAAAGGGACACCAAAATTTCCTCCTCCCTTTTGGAAACCCACCTAAGGGACATCCATATTTCCTCCTCTCTGACACAAGTTTCCTCCTCTCTTCTGGAAATCTAGCCCAGAGACATCCAAATTTCCTCTTCTCTGACACTCAAATTTCCTCCTCTCTTTTGGAAATCCAGTCCAGGGACGCCCAAATTTCCTTCTCTCTGTTGGAAAACCACCTCAAGGACTTCCAAATTTCCCTCTCTCTTTTGGAAATCCAGCCTAGGAACACCCGAATTTCCTCACCTCTTTTGGAAATCCAGCCTAGGAACACCCGAATTTCCTCATCTCTTTTGGAAATCCAGCCCAGGGAGATCAAAATTTCCTCCTCTATTTTTGGAACACCAGCCTAGAGACACCTGAATTTCCTCCTCTCTTTTGGAAACGGACAACCACATTTCTTCCTGTCTTTCGCAAATCCACCTCAGGGACTTCCAAATTTCCTTCTCTCTTCAGGGAATCCCCCTCGGGGAAATCCGCCCCTCCGCTGCCCCATCCCGAGCCAGGAACGGCCGAACCCGCTCCAAGCCCTTCCCTTTTCGTGCCCAGCGTTCTCCCGGGGTTTCCCCACCTCGCGGAGCTCCTTGGCCACCTCCTTGAGCTCCCTCAGGATGCCCTCGAGCTGCCCGATCACCATCCTCATGCGGCCGCGGATGCGCTCCCGCTCTCCCTCGCCCTCGCTAGGGCCGCTGCCGGTGCCGGTGCCGGTGCTGCCGGTGCTGCCGGTGCCGGCGGTGCCGGGGCCGGGCCGCTCCGTGCGCTGCGCATCCCGGCGGCTCCGCGAGTCCATCGTGCCCTAGGCGGCGGCCGGGCCGGTGTCCATGCCGCTGCTCCCCGCCCGGCCCGGCCCGGGCAGCTCTCACCATCTTAACGCCGCCGCTCACGGCCGCACCATGCGGGGACGCTCCGCCGGTGGCCCTGCGGTGACACCGCTGCTGGCAGCCGGAGCAGCAGGAGGAGGAGGAGGAGGAGGAGGAGGAGGAGGAGGAGAGGAGGGGGTTTGTCGGGATCCCAGCGGGAAAGGGAGGCGCGGTGTCGGCGAGGAGGGGCGGCGGGTCCGGTGTTGGCTGCGGGGGTGTCCGGCTGTCCTCCTGCGGGGACAGAGGGACAAGGGCCGGGAAGATGCTTGGGAAGGGCTCTGGCCGCTCCTTCCCTCAGTTTATGGGGGGGCAGGATGGGGCCTGGGAATGTCGCTGGAATGTCGCTGGAATGTCACCCCCCCCCTGTGGCCTCCCTCAGTGTCCCCCAGGCTGAGCCTGGGCGCAGTGGAGCCTCTGGGAGATGGACACCCAGAGGGACAGCGGGACACGCACAGGGACAGCGGGACACGCACAGGGACGAGGGACACACACAGGGACAGGGGGACACCCAGAGGGACAGAGGGATATGGGCACGGACACGCACAGGGACAGGGGGACAGAGAGACAGGGACTCACACAGGGGGACAGAGGGACTCACACAGGGGGACAGAGGGACACGCACCGGGACAGAGGGACATCCAGGGGGACAGAGGGACACACGCAAGGACAGAGGGACATCCAGGAAGACAGAGGGACACGGACAGCGACACGAGGACACACACAGGGAGAGGGGGACACCCGGAGGGACAGAGAGACACCCAGGGGGACAGAGGGACATACACAGGGAGAGGGACACATAGGGACACCCACAGGGACAGAGGGACCCGCGGGGACAGAGGGACACGGACAGGACACCCCGGGGGAGCGGGGACACTCCGCACTCACCGGCGCGCTCCGGCCGCTCCCGGGCTCCGCTCCGAGCTCTTCCCGCTCCTGTTTTCCCCTGGCTCCTTCCCTCGCTTCCTCCCCCTCCTGCTCCTCCTCCTCCTCCTCGCCGCCGGCTCCCGCCTCCCTCAGGGCTTTTCCGCGGGGGCCGGGGCCGCTCTGCTCCGCTCGCTGTCGCTGTCGCGGGGGGGACACGTTACCGGCGGGGACAGCCCCACGGGGGGGTGGCAGCGGCCCCGAGGCCCTTCCCGGAGCCCTTCCCGCCGCCATCCCCCCCTCCGGATCCCGGCCCCGCCCCGGCCGCGGCGGGGGGAGGACGCGCCGTGCCCCCGAGTGCCCCCCGGGAACCGGGAACGGCGCGGGGGAGCGGGGCGGGGCGGGGGAGCCGGTTCGGGAGCGCGCACGGGGAGGGGGAGCCGCTAGGGCCGCGTTTCCCTCGCCGGTACCAGCATCCCCCATCCCCGGTACCAGCATCCCCCATCCCCGGTACCAGCATCCCCCATCCCCGGTACCAGCATCCCCCATCCCCGGTACATCACCTATCCCCGGTACCAGTATCGCCTTTCCCCGTTTTGGCATCTCCCATCCTCTGTACCGGCATCTCCCAGCCCCGGCAGCGCCATTCCCCAGCCCCGGTACCGGTACGTTCCCGGTACATCCTCCATTCGGTATCCCCCGTCCCCGGTACCGGCACCCCCCAGCCCCGGTATCGGCATCCCCCATTCCCGATACCGGCATCCCCAGCCCCGATAGAGGCATCCCCCTTCCCCGGTACCGGCACATCCCCGGTACAACCTCCATTCCCGACACCGGCATCCCCCAGCCCCGATCCCCGCGTCCTCCGGGGCTCCGGGAATGGAGGGTGCCGGTATCCGCAGCTGCCAGCCCCGCTCTCCGAATCCTCCATCCCCTATTCCCGAATCCTCCAGCCCCGACGCTTTCATCCTCCATCCCGTCTTCCCGGATTCCCCATTCCCGCTCCCCGCATCCCCCTGCGTCTGTCCTCGCCGCTCTCATCCTCTATTCCCCGAGCCTCCATCCCCGGTTCCCGCATCCTCCATCCCCGGTTCCTCCATTCACGGTTCCTCCATTCCCTATTCCCGCGTCCTCCATCCCCGGAGCCTTCATTCCCTATTCCCGAATCCTCCATGCCCGGTTCTTCCGTCCCCGGATCCCCCATACCCTGTTCCCACATCCTCCATCCCCTATTCCTGAATCCTCCGTTCCCGGTTCCTCCATCCTCCGTTCCCGAATCCTCCATCCCCGCTTCCTCCATTCCCGCTTCCCGCTCCCTGCATCCTCCATCCCCGCATCCCCGTTCCCCAATTCCCGCATCCCCTCTCCATCCCCGGTTCCCCTCTCCGGGACCCCCGGGACGCCCCGGCGGCGCTGCGGGCTCAGGGCCGGGCTGTCCCCGCGCTCGGGGCGGGCGGAGCCTCCCCCGGTGCCCCGATCCCCGCTCCCGCTCCCCCGGGACGCCCCGGAGCCTCCCCGCGGTGCCGCCCGCCCGCACCCCCCGAGCCCCGTCCCGGGGCCCCCCCGGACGCACCGGCGGCGCTGCGGGCTCAGGGCCGGGCTGTCCCCGGGCTCCGGGCGGGCGGAGCGGGCCCCGGGCAGGGCCATGAGCGGCGGAGGGCCCGGCCCGGCCCCGCTCCGGCCGCAGCCTCGCCGCGCTCCGCCCGGCCCCGCGCCGGCGCTGCTGTGTCACCGGAGGGGCCGGGCCTGCGCCGGGAAAGCGGGAATTAAAGGCACCGGGAGCGGGAACGGAGCGGGAACGGAGCGGAGAGGGAGAGGGCATGGAGCGGGGAAAGAGTGAGAATGGAGAGGGAATGGAGCAGGGATGGAGCAGGGATGGAGCAGGGAAAGAGTGAGAATGGAGCGGGGATGGAGCAGGGATGGAGAGGGGATGGAGCAGGGAAAGAGTGAGAATGGAGCGGGGATGGAGCAGGGATGGAGCGGGGATGGAGCAGGAATGGAGCGGGGATGGAGCGGGGATGGAGCAGGGATGGAGCAGGGATGGAGCGGGGATGGAGCAGGGATGGAGAGGGGATGGAGAGGGGATGGAGCAGGGATGGAGCAGGGATGGAGAGGGGATGGAGAGGGGATGGAGAGGGGATGGAGCAGGGATGGAGAGGGGATGGAGAGGGGATGGAGCAGGGATGGAGCAGGGATGGAGCGGGGATGGAGAGGGGATGGAGCAGGGATGGAGCAGGGATGCAGAGGGGATGGAGCAGGGATGGAGAGGGGATGGAGCGGGGATGGAGAGGGGATGGAGAGGGAATGGAGAGGGGATGGAGAGGGGATGGAGAGGGGATGGAGCAGGGATGGAGCGGGGATGGAGCGGGGATGGAGCAGGGATGGAGCAGGGATGGAGCGGGAATGGAGCGGGGATGGAGAGGGGATGGAGAGGGAATGGAGAGGGGATGGAACGGGATGGAGCGGGGATGGAGAGGGAATGGAGAGGGAATGGAGTGGGGATGGAGAGGGGATGGAGCAGGGATGGAGAGGGGATGGAGAGGGGATGGAGCAGGGATGGAGCGGGGATGGAGCGGGGATGGAGAGGGGATGGAGAGGGAATGGAGAGGGGATGGAACGGGATGGAGAGGGGATGGAGAGGGAATGGAGAGGGAATGGAGTGGGGATGGAGAGGGGATGGAGCAGGGATGGAGTGGGGATGGAGAGGGGATGGAGCGGGGATGGAGCGGGAACGGAGCAGGAACGGAGCAGGGATGGAGAGGGAATGGAGTGGAGATGGAGCTGGAATGGAGTGGGGATGGAGCAGGGATGGAGAAGGGATGGAGAGGGGAGGGACTGGGAACAGGATCTTGGGAAACTGAGGCAGCACTGGGGACGTTCCCTTGGGATGTTTCTCCCTTTTCCTGCTTTTCCCCCCTTTCTTCATAGATGCTCCCCCTGCCTCCTCTCTACAGGAATTTGGGGATGGTTTTTGTGGGATTTAGGAAAAACTCAGCTGGGATGAGGGTGAGCAATCCTAAGAGAGAGAAACATCCATGGATGGATGGATGGATGGATGGATGGATGGATGGATGGATGGATGGATGGATGGATGGATGATGGATGGATGGATGATGGATGGATGATGGATGGATCCATGGATGGATGGATGGAGATGGATGGATGGATGGATGGATGGATGATGGATGGATGGATGAAATGGATGATGGATGGATGGACGGATGGATGGATGGATCCATGGATCCATGGATGGATGAAATGGATGATGGATGGATGGATGGATGGATGGATGGATGGATGGATGGATGGATGGATGGATGATGGATGGATGATGGATGGATCCATGGATGGATGGATGGAGATGGATGGATGGATGGATGGATGGATGATGGATGGATGGATGAAATGGATGATGGATGGATGGACGGATGGATGGATGGATCCATGGATCCATGGATGGATGAAATGGATGATGGATGGATGGATGGATGGATGGATGGATGGATGGATGGATGGATGGATGATGGATGGATGGATGATGGATGGATGGATGGATGGATGGATGGATGGATGGATGGATGGATGGATGGATGGATGGATGGATCCATGGATGGATGGATGGATGGATGGATGGATGGATGGATCCATGGATGGATCCATGGATGGATGGATGGATCCATGGATGGATGGATGGATGGATGGATGGATGAATCCATGGATGGATGGAATCCATGGATGGATGGATGGATGCATGGATGGATGATGGATGGATGGATGGATGAATACATGGATGGATGGAATCCATGGATGGATGGATGGATGGATGGATGGATGGATGGATGATGGATGATGGATGGATGGATGGATGGATGGATGGATGGATGGATGGATGGATGGATGGATGAAATGGATGATGGATGGATGGATGGATGGATGGATGATGGATGGATGGATGGATGGATGGATGGATGGATGGATGGATGGATGGATGAATACATGGATGGATGGAATCCATGAATGGATGGAATCCATGGATGGATGGATGGATCCCTGGATTGAGGGATGAATGAAATCCATGGATGGATGGAGCAGGATCCCAGCATGGGAGGGATTCACTCCGACCCCAGAATCCATCTGGGAATCTCCATCCAGATCACAACAGGGCTCTGTCCCCGGACTGCAGGGATTTGTAGGAATGGCCTTTCCCAAGGGGATGTCAGGCCTGGGAAGGGTTGGAATTCCCAGTGGGAATCTCCTGCTGTAATCCCCACCTTCTGACAATGGGGACACCCCGGGAAGTGAATTCCATGTTCTCATCCCAAAAATCCACAGGGATACCAGGACAGGATTATGGGGGAATATCAGGACAAGGATTTATGGGAAGAAGGAAATCCAGATCCAGGGATAAAATCCATTGAATGGTTTTGGAAAGAGGAGAAACCTCAGCGGGGGATCCAGAGGAATTCTGGCTGCTACCAGATCCTGCTTTTCCCGTCTCCCATCCCAAGGTGAATCCAGGGAATTTCAGTTCGGCCCCAGGTGGATAAAAATCCCTCAAAAATGGTTGGACTGGGAGCACTTCCCAAAAAATCCTTCCAGGATCCAGGCAGAAAATCTGGGAAAAGCTGATCCTTGCGGAATCCAAGGATTCCCATCCGGGTGGAGCTTTTCCCATGGGAATTCCCTGGAAGACAATGGAAAGATGGGGATGATTCTATTCCCATTCCCTGATTTCCCTCCTTCACCCTCCCACCTCAATTTTTATTGGAATTTCCTGGAATTTTCCAAGGAAAAACTGGAAATTTCATCCCCAGAATAAATTCCTGCGGGGAATTTCCCCCCACATTTTCCCAGGCTCATCCAGGATTTACTGGGATCCCCCCCAGCTCTAATTCCCAAACCAATCCTGATTTTTCTCATTTTTTTCCCATTCCCTTTGCTATTTTGATAGGAAGGTCAGTTCAGTTCCCCACCTTTTCCCCATTCCTGCTTTCCCTGGGATTTAAAATCTGGAATTACCTGGACCCAAATCCGCAGCTTCAGAAAATCTGGAGCTGCTCCAGATTTCCTCTGGCTGGGGTTGGGAATTCGGGGATGCTCTGGAATTCAGGATTTGGGAGCTTTGGGATGGAGCTCCAAAAAACCAAAAAAATCCCATCCTGGATCATTTTCCTGCCAAAATTCCCAATTTTGGGGGGAAAATTTCATGGATTTGGAATCCCCTCAGCCTTGATTCCAGCAGGAGGGAATTCCAGTCTTCTTGGAATATCCATGTTTGGGAATGTCCCAGGAGTTCATTCCCATTACCTGTGGGGGGAAAGGATGGGAATTCCCATGGGATTGGGATCTTCTGGAGCCCCGGGACAATGGGATTTATTTGGTGCAAATGTTGGGCTGGACTTGGGGATTTGGGGATTTGGAGTTTGAGATTTGGGATTTCAGGTTGGGGATTTGGGATTGGGGATTTGGGATTGGGCATTTGGGATTTCAAATTTGCGACTGTGGATGGGGGATTGGGGATTTGGGCATGTGGAATTGGAGATCTGAAACTGGGGATTTGAGGATTTGGGATTCGGGTATTTGAGATTTGGATTTGGGATTTCGGACTGGGGATCTGGGATTGGGGATTTGGGGATCCGGGAATTGGGGATTTGGGGTTTGAGGTTTGGGATTTCAGATTGGGGATTTAAGGATTTGAGGATTTGGGGATTTGGGATTTCAGATTTGGATTGGGGATTTGGGGTTTGGAGATTTGAGACTGGGGATTTGGGAATCCTCTCCACCCCCTGGATCTGGGAACTTCTCCTGCCCCTCAGTTGGGATCAGAACCTTCCGGATCCCCAGAACCTTCTGGAAAGTGAGGAATTCCTGCTGGAACGTCGGGAAGGAGGCGATTCCCCAATTCCAGCCGGGAGTTTGGGATTCCCCGGTCCCGCTATCCCGAGAAATCCCGATCCCAAAAATTCCCGGGTTTTCCCGGGATTGGCCGCTCCAGCGCGGGCTGATGGCGCTCCCTGGCGGCGGCGACACCGCCGTGACACCCGCGGGGTTCGGGATTTGGGATCCAGGATTTGGGATCCAGGGTGCGGAGTTTGGTATTTGGGGTTTGGCATCCGGGATTTGGGATCCAGGAGTCGAGGTCTGGGATTTGAGATCCGGGATTTGGGATCCAGGATTTGGGGTTTGGCATATGGGATCCGAGGTTTGGGGTTTGGGATTTGGGATCTGGGGTTTGGAATCCAGGGATTTGGGATCCAGGGTTCGGAGTTTGAGATTTAGGGTTTGGCATCCGGGATTTGGGATCCAGGAGTCGAGGTTTGGGATTTGAGATCCGGGATTTGGGATCCAGGATTTGGGGTTTGGCATATGGGATCCGGGGTTTGGGGTTTGGGATTTGGGATCCGGGGTTTGGAATCCAGGGATTTGGGATCCAGGGTTCGGAGTTTGGTATTTGGGGTTTGGCATGCGGGATTTGGGATCCAGGGTTCGGAGTTTGAGATTTGGGGTTTGGCATCCGGGATTTGGGATCCAGGATTTGGGGTTTGGCATATGGGATCCGGGGTTTGGAGTGTGAGATTTGGGATCCAGGATTCAGCATTTGGGATTTGGCATCCGGGGTCTGGAATCCAGGGATTTGGGATCTGGGATTTGGGATCCAGGGTTTAGCATTTGGGATCTGGCATTTGAGAGCTGTGGTTTGGGATCGAGGGTTTGGGAATTTGAGATTTATGAAATGGAATCCAGGATTTGGGATCCTGGATTTGGGGTTTGGAGTTTGGGATTTGGGGTTTGGGTTTGGGGATTTGGAGTTTGGGATTGGGGATTTGGGATCTGGGGTTTGGGGACTGGGATTTGAGAATTGGGTATTTGGGATCCAGGATTTTGGGTTTGGGATTTGGGAATTGTCCCGGAGTTCCATCCTGCCCTGCTCCATCAACTCCGGCATTCCCAGAGGGGAAAACCCCTGGAATTTTTGGGGGATCCAGAGGGGTTTGGGGTCCCACCAGCAACGGGATTTGGGATTTGGGGATTCCCTCCTCCAATCCCATTTTGAATTCAACATCCCAAAAAAATAAGAAGGAGTTTCCGGCCAAATTCCCGATTAATTCCAGGCGTTCTCTGCCATAATTCAGGATTTAATATCCAGGGGAAAACTCCAAATGGCCCCGAAGAGACAAAATCTGGGAGAAAATCCCATTTTTGGGCAGGGTTTTCCTTTGGGAAGGGGCTTTTCCCGGGAAAATCGGGAAATGGTGGGAATCGGGCGGGAAAAGGGATCCTTGAAGGGTTCAAAAAGCGGGGAAAAGGGAAATTCCACTTTTTTTATCCCGGCTGGATGTAATTCCCGCCTTCTCCCGGAGGGTAGGACCCGCTCTGGAGGCGCTTCCCGGGACTGAATCCCGAGGAATTCCACCCAAAATTCACTCCGGGAGTCACGAAAAGCGGGGAAAAGTGAAAATTCCAAGTTTTTTTCCCCGCCTGGATGCACTTCCGGAGTGCGGGAACCGCTCTGGGAGCGAAGCCTTGGAGCGAATCCCGCGAATTCCAACAGAATTCCTCCCGGAGGAGGAGGCGGGAGAGGGAGAGGGAGGAAGGCTCGGAAAAGGGAGAGAAGGAAAAAGAGGAGGAAAAGGGAGAAGAGGAAAAGGCAGAAGAGGAGGAGGACGAGGAAGGGTTGGGAAAGGAGGAGAAGGAGGAGAAAGAAAAAGAGGAGGGAGAGGGAGGAAAGTTTGGAAAAGGAGGAGGAGGAGGGGGGAAAAGAAGAGGAGGAGGCGGGGTCGGAGGAGGAGGAGAAGGGAGGAAGGCTTGGAAAAGGAGGAGAAGGAAAAGGAGGAGGAGGAAAAAGAGGAGGAGGAGAAGGAAAAGGAGGAGGAGGAGGAGGAGAGGAGAAGGAAGTGGAGGGACCAAGGCTTGAAAAAGGAGAAGGAAAAACAGGAGAAAGAGAAGGAGAAGAAAGAAAAGGAGAAGGAAAAAAAGGAAAAAGAGGAGGAGGAGGAGGAAAAAGAGGAGGAGGAAAAGGAAAGGAGGAGGAGGAGGCGGAGGCGCTCCCGGCGCGCTCTGAGCGGGACGGGCCCGAGCGGCGCAGCCCCGGCCGGGGGTGCCACCACCACCAGCGGTGCCAGCAGCAGCGGTGCCAGCAGCGGTGCCAGCAGCGGTGCCAGCAGCAGCAGCAGCAGAGGCGGCGCAGCCGCTCGGGGCCGTGGGGCGGCGATGGCGGCGGGGCTGTGGCGGCGCGGGGCGCTCTGGGCCGCGCTGCTGCTGCTGGCGGCGGGGCAGGAGCCGTGGCGGCAGCTGATCCAGTGGGAGAACAACGGGCGGCTCTACAGCCTGCTCAACAGCGGCGCCGAGTTCGTGCCCGCCGGGCAGGAGCGGCCCCCGGGCAGCCGCCTGTGGCTGGCGGGCACCGCGGGCACCGCGGGGACAGCGGGGACAGCGGGGACAGCGGGGACAGCGGGGACAGCGGGCAGCGTCCGCCGCCAGGCGCCCGCCTCGGGGACAGTGCGGGGACAAGCGCGACATCCCTTCGGGTTCGGCCAGGTGCCGCCCAACTGGCGGGACGGAGCGCTGGGCGACGGCGGCGCGGGGGGACAGCGGCGACAAGCGGCGCGCGGGCGGCAGGCGACAGCCTCGGGGGTGGCCGTGTCGTCGTTCGCCTTCGCCTCGGCGGGACAGCCGCCCTTCGTCGCCGCGGGGGTGGCACCGCACGGGGAGCGCCCCGAGGGTGTCCCCGCGTCGCGGAGCGCGGTGGCGGCGGGGACAGGGATGGGGACGGGGATGGGGGCAGGGATGGGGACAGGAATGGGGACAGGGATGGGGACGGGGATGGGGACGGGGATAGGGGCAGGGATGGGGACAGGAATGGGGACACCGATGGGGACAGGAATGGGGACACCTATGGGGACAGGGATGGGGACAGGGATGGGGACAGGGACCGGGGCGGCGTTCCCGCTGCAGCCCCGCGCGCTCCCCGAGGGTTTCGGGGAGGAGCCGCCGCCGTTCGGAGCGGCGGGAGTGCCGCTGGATCGCCGCTACTCGCACAGCCTCTACCACGACGGCGGCGCCGAGGTGCAAACCGGGACGGGATCCATGGAAAATCTGGGATTTGGGGCGCAGTTCCCGCCCCACGAGGCGCAGCCGCCGTTCCGGGCGCCCGAATCCTTTGGGGTCGCTCATCCCGAGCCCTTCATTCCCGAAATTCCTCAGGCCGTGCCCGACAGCCAAGCGCGGCTCAGCGTGGGCAGCGTCTACAGGCCCAGCTTTGGGGCCAGAGGTGAGTTTGGGGCTTCCTTGGGACGGGCGGAATTCCCGGGATTGGAGTTTGGGAATGGTGGGAACGGGGCTGGGATTGGGATGGGGCTGTGCCATTTTCCTGGTCATCCCATAATTTTGGGATAAGGCTGTGCCATGTCCCAGGGCACCCCAAATTTATGGGATGGGGCTGTCCTGTATTCCAGAGCATTCCTGGGGTCTGTCCCAGGTAACTCCATGCTGGAGCCCATTTTTCCATGGGATATTTGGGATGGGACAGGCTGGATCCCAGTTATCCATGGGGTGTTTATCCCATTTTTCCATGGGATATTTGGGATGGGACAGGCTGGATCCCAGTTATCCATGGGGTGTTTATCCCATTTTTCCATGGGATATTTGGGATGGGACAGGGCTGGATCCCGGTTATCCATGGGGTGTTTATCCCATTTTTCCATGGGGTGTTTGGGATGGGACTGGGCTGGATCCTGATTATCCATGGGGTGTTTATCCCATTGCATTTTCCATGGGATGGGACAGGGCTGGATCCTGGTTATCCGTGGGATGTTTATCCCATTTTTCCATGGGGAATTTGGGATGGGACAGGGCTGGATCCCAGTTATCCATGGGATGTTTATCCCATTTTTCCATGGGGTATTTGGGATGGGACAGGGCTGGATCCCAGTTATCCGTGGGGTGTTTATCCCATTTTTCCATGGGGTATTTGGGACGGGACAGGGCTGGATCCCCGTTATCCCAGCTGGGACACGCTCCATTCCCAGATTTTTGGGAATGACAGATGGATTCATGCTCCTGTCACTCTGGGGTCACTCAGGGGTCGCTCCCTCCCCATCCCGATAAAATCCCATGGATCTGGGCTGAACTTTCCAAGAGTTTCTGAGCCCTCGGAGCCACTCCCAGCCCATCCCTCGGGAATCCCATCCCAGCCTGACCCCGTGCCCTGCCCAGCCCCATCCCAGTTTTCTGGGAAAAGCCATCCCAGAGGATTTGGGGTGGTGGGAAGGGCCCAACCCTGCCCTACACAAACAGGGGGGGAACGCCGCAGGAAAAAACTCGGGAATGGGGATTTTTGGGATCGCAGAGAAGCCAGGAACGGGGCACGGGGGTTGAAGGATGGGAGGGATTTGGGAACACATTCAGGGAATGCCAGAATTCCCAAGGCTCTGGAGGGACACTCAAGGACAGCTGCCCTGCCGATGACCCGGCAAAAATTCCGGCCAATTCCCTGGGAAAGATTCCAGCCAAATTCCCCGTTGGCACCGTCCGTGTCCTTCCAGGATCCTGCAAGGTGCCGGTGGCTCCAGCAGGGAATTCTGGACACCCAAATTCCCAGAGCTTCCCCCTTTTCCTGGAGAAATTTCACGGGAATCCAGCTGATCCCCTCAAATCCCGGGTCACTCGCGGTGTTTTGGGAATGTTGTCACCTCCCTGTCACCTCCCGGGGATCCTAATTGGAGCAAACGATGGCTGGCGCCGGATCCGGCGTTAAATGTTAATTATTAATTATTAATGATTAATTCCACGGCCAAAGCTCCTCGGGAGCCTCCTAATCCCGGCCGGATCCGCCAGGAATGTTCGGCATTGCCGGCCCCCGGCTGGGGTTAATGAGGGAAGGAATCCGATCCCGCTGCTTCCAGCGGGGAATTCTCGGGGTTTCTGGGGGAATGGGGGCCTGGGGAAATCTGGGAACAGGGCTGGGAAAATTCCAGGCCTGATCCAGAGGTGGGAGGGACGGGAGCCGCTCCGGGGGGTGGGGAAGGGAAGGGGATCCAGACTCCAGAAGTTTTCCCTACCCAGATCCCAAACCTGATTCCATTTCCAGGGAGTTTCTTCATCCTGATCCCATCTCCAGGGGTTTCCTCATCCTGACCCCATCTCCAAAATCTTCCTGACCCCAATCCCAACCCAGATCTCATCTCCAGGGGTTCCCTCATTTCCCTCATCTGCGTCCCTACCTGGATCCCTTCTCTGGGAACTTCCTGATCTCTGATCCCATCTCCAGGGGTTCCCTCACCCTGATTCCAACCCAGGTCCCATCTCCAGGGGTTTCCTCACCCCAATCCCCACCTGGATCCCATCTCCGGGGGCTTCCTGATCTCCGATCCCATCTCCAGGTGTTCCTCACCCTGATCCCAACCCAGATTCCATCTCCAAAACTTCCTGGCCCCAATCCCTGCCCGGATCCCACTTCCTGGCATTCCACACCCCAATGCTGACCCTGATCCCATCTCCTGGAGGGGTTCCTCATCCCGATCCCAACCCTGATCCCATCACCAGTGCTTTCCCAACCCATCTCCAGGAGGGCTTTTCCCCCTGCCCCCATGGATTGGGTTCCTGGGGTTGGGTTTGGAAGGAAAGAGGGATTTGGGAATTCCATGGGGGGCTGGGGATTTGGGTCCCACCACGGGGGTGTTTGGTGTTGCCCCCGGATGGGCCGGGAGGTGCCGGAATTCCCAGGAAAGTCTCCCTGTGGTGGGGTCAGATTTGGGATTGGGGTGGTTCTGGGGGCCTGGAATCCTGGGATTCCGTGGGGATGGAGGAGGGATTGGGGTTGATAGGATTGGGATGGGATTGGGATTGAAGGGATGGGATTGATGGAATGAGATGGGATGGGATGGGATGAGATTGGAATCGAGTTTGGGATGGGTTTAGGATTGATGGGATGGGATTGGGATTGTGAATGGAATTGGAATTAGGATTGGGAATGGGATTGGGATGGGATTGATGGGATGGGATGAGATTGGAATTGGAATTGAGATTGGGATGGGATTGGGGTTGATGGGCTGGGATGGGATGGAATTGGGATTGATGGAATGGGATGGGATGGGATTGGAATTGCGATTGGGATGGGATTGGGGTTGTGAATGGAATTGGAATTAGGATTGGGAATGGGACTGGGATGGGATTGATGGGATGGGAAGCTGGAATGCCCTTGGTCCCTCTGGCTGTCCCCATTTCCACTCCCTCCATTCCCAGCCTCTCCCACTCCCACTTTTCCATGGGATTCTCCCTGTGGGATTTTCCTGCTGATCCCATACACCTGCACAAACAGGGCCCATGATCCCGATTTTCCCCAGGAATGCACGGAAATCTCCTCTGGCAGCTCCCAGGGCGGCCGAGGGGCTGGGTGGGAAAACCAAAAACCTTTTCCCAATGGGATTGTCCCGATCCAGGGCCGATTTTCCCTGGATTTTTGGGAAGCCTCAGCAAACCCCTCCTGGAATTTGGGGTGGGATGGGGACAATTCTGGAGGTGGGAATCCCGATATCCCATGAATTCCAAAGGTTTGACCCCAAAAAGGAAGAGTGAGATCCTATAAAAACAACGGGGCCATCCCAGGGCAGAATCCAGCGGGAAAGGGGAAAATCCAAATCCCATAAAACTCCCCGTTGGTCCCGGAGTCGGATTTCGCTCCAGGGCTTCCAAGAATTCCTTGGAATAAACAACAGCAGGGAGGGAAAAAAATTCTGAAAGGATGGAAAACTTTTCCTTGGCCGGCCCAGGGTGGTTTTCCATGGGGTTTTTTATTTGTTAGGAATTTTTTTAAGGGATGGCGGAGAAGTTTTTTCTGAGCTCACCCCATTTTTTTTTGGGTCCCCCCGGGAATTACATCAGCGGGAATGGGGCAGGAAATGAGCTCCAAAGGAATGACGTGATCCCTCCTGGGAAGGCAGGCCCAGAAACAAGGAGGCATTGTTCTCCTTTCCAGGGAAAAACGGGGGGAAATGGGGGAAAAAATGGGGGAAATGGGGAAAAATTGGGGAAAACTGGGGAAAACCAGGGAAAAATGGGGACAAGTGGGGGGGGGAAATGATGGGGAATGGGGAAAAATGTGGAAAAAAAATAGGGGGAAATGGGGAAAAATCCCATTTGCCAGCAGGTCTCAGATCTGATCCCGGATTTCCCCAATCCCTGTTCCCAATCCCATTCCCATTTCTTGGCAGGTCTCCTGGACCTGATCCTGGATCTCCCCAATCCCAGATTTCCCCAATCCCGGATTTCCCCAATCCCAATCCCATTTCCTGGCAGGTCTCAGATCTCATCCCGGTTTTCCCCAGTCCCTGTTCCCAATCCCGATCCCGTTTCCCTCAGGGCTCCCGGACCTGGTCCCGGACCCCAACTACGTCCAGGCCTCCACGTACGTGCAGAGAGCTCACCTGTACTCGCTGCGCTGCGCCGCCGAGGAGCGCTGCCTGGCCAGGTGCCACTCGCCCACCGGGACACACTGGGGACACTGGGGACACTGGGGACACTGACAGACACTGGGGACACTGACAGACACACCGACGGACAGACGGACACACCAGGGACACACGGACACACGGACACACAGGGACACTGGGGACACTGGGGACACTGACAGACACACCGACGGACACACCAGGGACACACGGACACACAGGGACACTGGGGACACCGGGGGCACACCGACACGTGGACACATCGACACACTGGGAACATAGGGGACACTGACAGACACACCGATGGACAGACGGACACACCAGGGACACACAGGGACACTGGGGACACCGGGGGCACACCGACACGTGGACACGGGACATGGGACACAGGGGAGATAGGACATGAGATACGGGACACAGGACATGGGATATGGGATATGGGATACAGGAATGGGATATGGGATATGGGATATGGGATATGGGATATGGGATACAGGAATGGGACAATGGGATATGGGATATGGGATATGGGACATGGGACATGGGACACAGGATATGGGATACAGGAATGGGACAATGGGATATGGGATATGGGATATGGGATATGGGATATGGGACATGGGATATGGGATATGGGATATGGGATATGGGATATGGGATATGGGATATGGGACACGGGATATGGGATACAGGAATGGGACAATGGGATATGGGATATGGGATATGGGATATGGGATATGGGACATGGGATATGGGATATGGGATATGGGATATGGGATATGGGACACGGGATATGGGATACAGAAATGGGACAATGGGATATGGGATACAGGAATGGGACAATGGGATATGGGATATGGGATATGGGATATGGGATATGGGATATGGGATATGGGACACGGGATATGGGATACAGAAATGGGACAATGGGATATGGGATACAGGAATGGGACAATGGGATATGGGATATGGGATATGGGATATGGGACACGGGATATGGGATACAGGAATGGGACAATGGCATATGGGATATGGGAACAGGACATGGGACATGGGATATGGGACACGGGATATGGGATACAGGAATGGGACAATGGGATATGGGACATGGGACATGGGACACAGGATATGGGATATGGGACAATGGGATATGGGACACAGGATATGGGATATGGGACAATGGGATATGGGATATGGGATATGGGACAATGGGACACGGGATATGGGATATGGGATATGGGATATGGGATATGGGATATGGGATATGGGATATGGAACATGGGATACGGGATACAGGAATGGGACAATGGGATATGGGATATGGGATATGGGATACAGGAATGGGACAATGGGATATGGGATATGGGATATGGGATATGGGATACAGGAATGGGACAATGGGATATGGGATACGGGAACGGGACGTGGGACACGGGATATGGGATATGTAATATGGGACATGGACGTGGGACATGGGACAAGGGGATATGGGACACAGGACACAGGGGACACGGGATACGGGATACAGGAATGAAACAATGGGATATGGGACACAGGACATGGGACAGGGAATATGGGACATAGGATCCATGAGACACGGGGTATGGGACACTGGATACAGGAATGGGACAATGGGATATGGGATACGGGAACGGGACGTGGGACACGGGATATGGGATATGTAATATGGGACATGGACGTGGGACATGGGACAAGGGGATATGGGACACAGGACACAGGGGACACGGGATACGGGATACAGGAATGAGACAATGGGATATGGGATATGGGACACAGGACATGGGACAGGGGATATGGGACATAGGATCCATGAGACACGGGGTATGGGACACGGGATACAGGAATGGGACAATGGGATATGGGATATGGGATATGGGACATGGGACACGGGATATGGGATACAGGAATGGGACAATGGGATATGGGATATGGGATATGGGACATGGGACACGGGATATGGGATACAGGAATGGGACAATGGGATATGGGATACAGGAATGGGACAAGGGGATATGGGATATGGGATATGGGACACGGGACATGGGACACAGGATATGGGATATGGGATATGGGATATGGGACATGGGACATGGGACACGGGATATGGGATATGGGATATGGGATATGGAACATGGGATACGGGATACAGGAATGGGACAATGGCATATGGGATATGGGATATGGGATATGGGACACGGGATACGGGATACAGGAATGGGACAATGGGATGTGGGATATGGGACATGGGACACGGGATATGGGATACAGGAATGGGACAATGGAATATGGGATATGGGAACGGGATATGGGTCACAGAATCTGGGAATGGGACACGGGATATGGGAATGGGACATGGGAATGAGCAATGGGATATGGGAATGGGACACAGGATACAGGAATGGGACATGGGAATGAGCAATGGGATATGGGAATGGGACACAGGATACAGGAATGGGACACAGGATCTGGGAATGGGAGAGATGGGCTCCTGGGAATAGGACACAGGATCCAAGAATGGGAAATGGGATCTGGGAACAGGACATGGGATATGGGAATGGGATGTGGGATCCAGGAACAGGACACGGGATCCAGGAATGGGAAATCCAGGAACAGGACACGGGATCCAGGAATGGGAAACGGGATATGGGAATGGGACATGGGATATGGGAATGGGAAATGAGATCCAGGAATGGGACACGGGATATGGGACATGGGAGAGATGGGATCCTGGGAATGCGGGATGGGATTCTGAGAAAGGGAGAGAAAAGATTCCCGGGAATGCCAGAAAGGATTCTGGGAATGGGAGAGAATTCCCGAGACTGGGAGAGAGAGGATTCCCAGGAATGGGAGCGCTCTGGGCTTGGAGGGATGTGGGGAGAAAAGCGGAAAGGGGGGAGGAAGGGGGGCGGGGGTGAGCGGGAAATGGGGAAATTTTGGGAAGGAGGGAATGGGGGGAGATGGGGGTGAAGGGAGGGGAGAGAGGGACAGATGGAATTCTGGGATGAGGGGAGAGGGAGATGGAGGGGGGAATTCTGGGATGAGGGGGAGGTGGGGATACCCCGGGGGAGAGACGGTCGGGCTGGGGGGTGGAGAAGGGGGAGGTGCTGATGGGGGAGAGGGAGGAGGAGGAAAGGGGAAAAGGGGAGGGAAGGATGGGAGAAAGGGAAAAGGGAAAAGGGAAAAAAGGGGAAAAAGGGGAAAAAGGGGAAAAAGGGGAAAAAGGGGAAAAAGGGGAAAAAGGGGAAAAAGGGGAAGGGAAGAGGGAAGTGAAGGGTGGAGGGGAGGGAAAGGGAAGGGAAAAAGGGAAAAAAAGGGGTAAGAAAAAAGAGGGGAAAGGGAAAAAAAGGGGGAAGAAAAAGGGGGAAAAAGAAGAATGGAAAAGGGGAATGGAAAAGGGGAAGGGAAGGGAAGGGAAGGGAAGGGAAGGGAAGGGAAGGGAAGGGAAGGCAAGGCAAGGCAAGGCAAGGCAAGGCAAGGCAAGGCAAGGCAAGGCAAGGCAAGGCAAAGCAAGGCAAGGCAAAGGAAAGGAAGAAATGGAAAAAGAAAAGGAAAAGGGAAAGGAAAAGGAAAGGGAAAGGAAAAGGAAAAGGAAAAGGAAAAGGAAAGGAAAAGGAAAAGGAAAAGGAAAAGGAAAAGGAAAAGGAAAAGGAAAAGGAAAAGGAAAAGGAAAAGGAAAAGGAAAAGGAAAAGGAAAAGGAAAAGGAAAAGGCACCAGGAACAAGCCCAGAATTTCCCCCCTCTATCCCTTCCTTTCCCACGGGAGGGAATTCCATGCAAAAACAGGAATTCCCCCTGAAGGGAGGGGCCAGGGCGGTGCCAGCAGTGCCACCACTGTCCCTGTCCCCGTCTCCAGCACGGCGTACGCGGCCGAGGCCACCGACTACGACGTGCGGGTGCTGCTGCGCTTCCCGCAGCGCGTCAAGAACCAGGGCACGGCCGACTTCCTGCCCAGCCAGCCCCGCCACCGCTGGCAGTGGCACAGCTGCCACCAGTGAGTGTCCCCAGCTGTCCCCTACACTGCACCCAGCCCAGCCCAGGGGCTGCTCCAAGGGCTTTGGTGGCGCTTTGGTGGCATTTCCCCATTTGGTGGCTTTGTTTTGGGATATTGCAGTGTGGTGTCACCTTCCGTGAGCTCTTCATCCCCAAAGCCACCGTGATGGTGGCAGTGGCACAGCTGCCACCACTGAGTGTCCCCAGATGTCCCCAACCTCAGCCCGTCCCTGGGTGGCAGGTCTAGGGGCTTTGGTGGCACTTTGGTGGCGTTTCCCCATTTGGTGGCTTTGTTTAGGGGTCTTCCTTCATCTCTTTGTCCCAAAGCCAACATGTTAGTGGGAGTGACACAACTGCCACCAGTGAATGTCCCCAGCTGTCCCCAGCCTCTGCCCACCCCCTGCTAGTAGGTCCAGGGATTTGGTGGCGCTTTGGTGGCACTTTGGTGGCGTTTCCCCATTTGGTGGCTTCGTTTAGGGGTCTTCCTTCACCTCTTTGTCCCCAAAGTCGCCATTCATCATGGTGGCAGTGACACAGCTGCCACCACTGAGTGTCCCCAGGGCTCCCCAGCCCATCCCAGGTACTACCACAGCATGGCAGAGTCCCCTCAATGTCCCCTGATTGTGCCCACTGCCTCTTGACTGTCCCCCGATGTCCTCTGGCTGTCCCTGACTGTCCCCTGAGTGTTCCTCTGATGTCCCCTGAATGTCCCCATGGTGTCCCCATGGTGTCCCCATGGTGTCCCCATGTCCCAGGTACTACCACAGCATGGCAGCGTTCAGCCACTGTGACCTGCTGGATGTCCCCTGAGTGTCCCCAAATATTCCTTTGGTTGTCCCCTGCCTCTGCCCATGACTGTCCCCTGAGTGTCCCCTGATTGTCCCCTCACTGTCCCCATGATTGCCCCACTGCCCTGATTGTCCTCTGAATGTCCCCAAAGTGTCCCCCTGGTGTCCCCAGGCACTACCACAGCATGCAGAGTTCAGCCACTATGCCCTGCTGGATGTCACCTGAGTGTCCCCAGAGTGTCCCTTGATTGTCCCCTGACCATTCCTCTGAATGTCCCCTGGATGCTCCCTTGAGTGTCCCCTTGAATGTCCCCTGATTTATCCCACACCTTGTCCCCTGACTGTCCCCATGATTGTCCCTGACTGTCCCCCTAAGTGTCCCCACTGTCCCCTGATTGTCCCCCTGAGTGTCCCCACTGTCCCCTGAGTGTCCCCTGAGTGTCCCCACGGTGTCCCCACGGTGTCCCCAGGCACTACCACAGCATGGCGGAGTTCAGCCACTATGACCTGCTGGACGTCACCTCGGGCCGCCGGGTGGCCGAGGGACACAAGGCCAGCTTCTGCCTGGAGGACACCACCTGTGACTTCGGCCACCTCAAGCGCTACGCTGCACCGCCCACACACAGGTGACACCTGGGGACAGTGGCCTTTGGCACTTCTGTCACTTTCGGTCCCTTTTAGTCCCTTTCATCTCCCGTTCTCCTCCCTTTTTTGTCCCTTTTTTGTCCCTTTTTTGTCCCTTTTGTCCCCATTTGTGGCACTATGTCTGCACTGCCCACACCCAGGTGACACCGCAGGGACAGCACCCTTTGTCACTTCTGTCACTTTTTGTCCCTTTTGTCCCTATTTTGTCCCCTTTTCTCCATTTTTTGTCCCTTTTTTGTCCCTTTTGCTCCCTTTTGTCCCCATTTGTGGCACTATGTCTGCACTGCCCACACACAGGTGACACTGAGAGGACAAAGAGATTCCCTTTTCTCCCCCATTTTTCCCCTTTTCCCCATTTTTTCACCTTTTTTTCTCCTTTTTTTCCCCTTTCCCCCCCCATTTTTTCTCCCTTTTCCCCATTTTGCCCAATTTCCCATTTCTCCCCCCATTTCTCCCTCAGGGGCTCAGCCCACACTGTTACGGACACCCAAAGGGTCCTGTTTTCCCCCATTTTTCCTCCTCACTTCCCCAATTTTTCACCCTTTTTTCTCACTTTTTTCCCATTTTTCCTTTTTTTTCCCCCCCATTTCTCCCATTTTTGCCCAATTTCTTCATTTCTCACCCCATTTTCCCTTGCAGGGGCTCAGCCCAGGCTGTTAAAACACCCAAGAGTTCCCTTTTCTCCCCCATTATCCCCCAGTTTTTCCCCTTTTTCCCCATTTTTAAACCTTCTCCCCCCTTTTCCCCCATTTTTCCCCCATTTCCCCATTTTTGCCCAATTTCCCCATTTCTCACCCCATTTCTCCCCTGCAGGATCTCTCCCTGGGCTGTTACAACACCCGAGGATCCCTTTTGATCCTTCTTTTTTTGTCCTTTTTCACCCATTTTTTAACCTTTTTTCTCCCCCCCTTTTTTTTTCCATTTATTCCCATTTTTCCCCCCATTTTTTCCCATTTTCCCCATTTTTGCCCAATTTCCCCATTTCTCACTCCATTTCCCCCTGTGCAAGGTCTCAGCCCAGGCTGTTATCACACCCAAGGGATCCTTTTGGTGCCTTTTTTTTTGTCCATTTCCCCCATTTTTCCCCCTTTTCTCCCATTTCCTTCCCTTTTTTCAATTTTTTTCATTTGTCCCATTTTTGCCCTATTTCCCCATTCTAACCCCATTTCCTCCCCAGGGTCTCAACCTGGGCTGTTATGACACCACCACCTATGAAACCCTCTTGGTCCAATTTCCCACATTTTTTCCCCATTTCCTCCCCATTCTTTAACATTTTTTCTCTCCTTTTTTTTCTTTCTATCCCTTTTTCCACAATTTTTCCATTTTCCCCCATTTTTGCCCAATTTCCCCATTTCTCACCCCATTGCTCCCCTACAGGATCTCTCCCTGGGCTGTTACAACACCCGAGGGATCCCTTTTGATCCTTCTTTTTTTGTCCTTTTTCACCCATTTTTTAACCTTTTTTTCTCCCCCCCTTTTTTTTTTTTTCCATTTATTCCCCATTTTTCCCCCCATTTTTTCCATTTTCCCCATTTTTTGCCCAATTTCCCCATTTCTCACTCCATTTCCCCCTGTGCAAGGTCTCAGCCCAGGCTGTTATGACACCCGAGGGATCCTTTTTGGTGCCTTTTTTTTTGTCCATTTCCCCCATGTTCCCCCTTTTCTCCCCATTTCCTTCCCTTTTTTCAATTTTTTTCATTTGTCCCATTTTTGCCCTATTTCCCCATTTCTAACCCCATTTCCTCCCCAGGGTCTCAACCTGGGCTGTTATGACACCACCACCTATGAAACCCTCTTGGTCCAATTTTCCCACATTTTTTCCCCATTTCCTCCCCCATTCTTTAACATTTTTTCTCCCTTTTTTTTTTCTTTCTATCCCTTTTTTCCACAATTTTTTCCATTTCCCCCCATTTTTGCCCAATTTCCCCATTTCTCCCCCCATTTCTCCCCTGCAGGATCTCTCCTGGGCTGTTACAACACCCGAGGGATCCCTTTTGATCCTTCTTTTTTTGTCCTTTTTCCACCCATTTTTTAACCTTTTTTCTCCCTTTTTTCTTCATTTTTTCACATTTCCCCCCCCATTTTTTTCCCATTTCCCCATTTCTCACCCCATTTTCCCCTGCAGGGGCTCAGCCCAGGTTGTTATGACACCTACAACGCCGACATCGACTGCCAGTGGATCGACATCACCGACGTCCCCCCAGGGAACTACATCCTCAAGGTTGGGGACATTTGGGGACATTTTGGGGTAGAAAATCCCAATTCCTACCCAGATTGGGATTTTCCCCTTTCCCAGGTTATTGTGGGCTTTCCCAGGTTATTGTGAGCATTTTTTCCTTTCCTTTCTCCTGTTTTGGGATTTTTTTTTTAGTTTCCTTTTCCCTGTTAATTTTTGGGATTTTTTTCCCCTTCCCTTTCCCTATTTTGGGATATCCCCTAATTCACCTTTCCCCATTTGGATTTCTTTCCCTTTCCCCATTCCCATCTGTTTTTCCCTGTTTTTTTTTCCCTGCTGATTTCTGGGATCCTTTTCTGGAATTTTTCCCCATCCCAGGTCAGGTTAATCCAAATATTTGGTGCTGGAGTCGGATTTCACCAACAACGTCGTGCGCTGCCACATCCACTACACCGGGCGCTTCGTGTCCGCCTCCAACTGCCGCATCGCCCAGTAAGGAATTCCTGACCCCAAATAAAACCCATCCCAAAAATAAAATCCAACCTAAAAAACCTTGATCCCAAAAAACCCTGATCCTCAAAAAACCCTGATCCCCAAAAAATCCCATTTAAAAAAAAAAAAACCCTGTTTAAAAAACCCTATTTAAAAAACCCCTGATCCAAAAAATCCCGATCCCACAAAAACCCTATCCTAAAAATCCCCATCCCAAATAAACCCTATCCTAAAAATCCCCATCTTAAAAAAAAACCCTATCCTAAAAATCCCCATCCCAAATAAAACCCCAATTAAAAAAACCCCGATCTCAAAAAAAAATCCCCAAATAAAACCATCCCCCAAAAAACCCAATCCCAAAAAATCCCCATCCCAAAAATCCCCGATTCCATAAAAAACCCAATTCAAAAAAACCCCATCCTGAAAAAAAACCCAATTTCAAAAACAACCCCATCCAAAAAACTCTCACCCAAAAAACCCTCATCCCAAAAACCCCATCCTAAAAAATCCCCATCCCAAAAAAATCCTGAAAAAAATCTCAATTCCAAAAAAAACCCATCGCAAGACAAAAAACCATCCCAAAAAACTCTGTGCCCAATAAAACCCCATCCCAAAAAACCTCAATCCCAAAAACTCCCATCCCAAAAAAACCCCTATCCTAAAAATCCCCCATCCCAAATAAAACCCCAATTAAAAAACCCCGATCTCAAAAAAAAAAAATATCCCAAATAAAAACTATCCCCCAAAAAACCCAATCCCAAAAAATCCCCATCCAAAAAGCCCAATTCCATAAAAAACCCGATTCAAAAAAACCCCATCCTGAAAAAAAACCCAATTTCAAAAACACCCCATCCCAAAAAACCCCATCCCAAAAAACCCTCATCCCAAAAACCCCATCCCAAAAAATCCCCATCCCAAAAAAATCCTGAAAAAAATCTCAATTCCAAAAAAAAAACCCATCGCAAAACAAAAAACCATCCCAAAAAACTCTGAGCCCAATAAAACCCCATCCCAAAAAACCTCAATCCCAAAAAACCCCCATCCCTAATAAACCCTATCCTAAAAATCCCCCATCCCAAAAAAACCCTATCCTAAAAATCCCCCATCCCAAATAAAACCCCAATTAAAAAAACCCCGATCTCAAAAAAAAAAAATCCCCAAATAAAAACTATCCCCCAAAAAACCCAATCCCAAAAATCCCCATCCCAAAAAGCCCCAATTCCATAAAAAACCCAATTCAAAAAAACCCCATCCTGAAAAAAAAACCCAATTTCAAAAACAACCCCATCCCAAAAAACCCTCACGCAAAAAACCCTCATCCCAAAAACCCCATCCCAAAAAATCCCCATCCCAAAAAAATCCTGAAAAAAAATCTCAATTCCAAAAAAAAAAAACCCAACGCAAAACAAAAAACCATCCCAAAAAACTCTGAGCCCAATAAAACCCCATCCCAAAAAACCTCAATCCCAAAAAACCCCCATCCCAAATAAACCCTATCCTAAAAGTCCCCCATCCCAAAAAAACCCTATCCTAAAAATCCCCCATCCCAAATAAAACCCCAATTAAAAAAAACCCCGATCTCAAAAAAAAAAATTCCCCAAATAAAAACCATCCCAAAAAAACCCAATCCCAAAAAATCTCCATCCCAAAAAGCCCCAATTCCATAAAAAACCCAATTCAAAAAAACCCCATCCTGGAAAAAACCCAATTTCAAAAACAACCCCATCCCAAAAAACCCTCACCCAAAAAACCCTCATCCCAAAAACCCCATCCTAAAAAATCCCCATCCCAAAAAAATCCTGAAAAAAATCTCAATTAAAAAAAAAAAACCCATCGCAAAACAAAAAACCATCCCAAAAAACTCTGTGCCCAATAAAACCCCATCCCAAAAAACCTCAATCCCAAAAAAACCCCAATCCCCCGCAAAAAAATCCATCCCAAAAAAACACCTATCCCAAAAAAAACCCGACCCCAGAAAACCCTGATCTCAAAAATCCTCCATCCCAAAAAAACTCAAATCCCCAAAAAAACTCCATCCCAAAATTCCCCCATCCCAAAAAATCCCAATCCCCCCCAAAATCCCCATTTTTGGGGGATGTAGATTTTTGGAATAGGGATTTTTTTTTGAATTGGAGATTTTTTGGGATTTTTTTTTTAATTGGGATTTTGCTCCTTTTCCTTGGAATTTGGGGTGGCAATTGGGAATTTCCTCCTTTCCCATGGAATTTTATGGGATTTGGGGTGGTAATTGGGATTTTGTTCCTCTTCCATGGAGTTTTCTGGGATTTGGGGTAGGAATTGGGATTCTCCTCCTTTCCCATGGAATTTTATAGGATTTGCCCATTTGGGGTCAGGGTTTTTCCTCCTTCCCCATGGAATTTTCTGGGATTTTCCCTTTTTCCCTGCAGATCCTGATGGCAGCAGAACCCCAGAAGTGTCACCCGTCCCCTTTCCCGGGAAGTTCCCGAGGTGGCTCTGCTGCGTTCCCAAAGTTTCCCCTTTTCCCAATAAAAAGCGGGGAAGCCAAGAGGACTCTTGGGAATCGTTTTTATCCTGAATTTTCCCGGCATTCCCGGGAGAATCCAAGGCTGGAATCAAAGCAGGGACCCCAAAATGCTCCATAAAATCCTCGTGATCCTACAAATCCTTGGGAATTTCTGGCAATGCCCCCAAGTGGGGGGAAGAAACAGTTCTGGGAATTTTGGGGAGGGAAATCCCATAAATTTTTTTAGGAATTTTTTTTTTTCTGTTTTCCTGCTGGAGAGAGCGGAAGTTGGGATTTGGGAATTTTGGGCTGGGAATGGGGTCGGGAATGGGGACAGTGGGAATGGAAATGGGGACATTGGGAAAGGGGACACTGGATTGAGGACATTGGGAATGGGAATGGGGACATTGGGATTGGGATTGGGGACATTGGAAATGGGGACACTGGATTGAGGACATTGGGAATGGGATGGGGACATTGGGATTGGGATTGGGGACATTGGGAATGGGGACACTGGATTGAGGACATTGGGAATGGGAATGGGGACATTGGGATTGAGGATACTGGATTGGAAACATTGGGAATGGAATGGGGATATTGGGATTGGGGACACTGGGAATGGGATGGGGACATTGGGAATGGGAATGGGGACATTGGGAATGGGATTGGGGACATTGGGAATGGGGACACTGGGTTGAGGACATTGGGAATGGGAATGGGGACATTGGGATTGGGGAGACTGGATTGGAAACATTGGGAATGGAATGGGGATGTTGGGATTGGGGACATTGGGAATGGGATGGGGACATTGGGAATGGGAATGGGGACATTGGGAATGGGAATGGGGACATTGGGAATGGGGACAGTGGAATTGGGAATGGGGACACTTGGGTTGGGGACATTGGGATAGGGAATGGGGACACTGGGAATGGGGACAGTGGGAATGGGAATGGGGACATTGGGAATGGGATTGGGGACATAGGGAATGGGGACACTGGATTGAGGACATTGGGATTGGGATTGGGGACATTGGGAATGGGAATGGGGACACTGGGAATGGGATGGGGATATTGGGAATGGGAATGGGGACATTGGGAATGGGGACAGTGAAATTGGGAATGGGGACACTGGGAATGGGGACAGTGGGATTGGGAATGGGGACACTGGATTGAGGACATTGGGAATGGGAATGGGGACATTGGGATTGGGGATACTGGATTGGAAACATTGGGAATGGAATGGAGATATTGGGATTGGGGACACTGGGAATGGGATGGGGACATTGGGAATGGGAATGGGGACATTGGGAATGGGGACAGTGGAATTGGGAATGGGGACACTTGGATTGGGGACATTGGGAATGGGGACACTGGGACAGGAATGGGGACATTGGGAATGGTATGGGGATATTGGGATTGGGGACAGTGGGATTGGGAATGGGGACATTGGGAATGGGGATGTTGGAATTGGGAATGGGGACACTGGGACGGGAATGGGGACATTGGGAATGGGAATGGGGACATTGGGATTGGGGATACTGGATTGGAAACATTGGGAATGGAATGGGGATATTGGGATTGGGGACACTGGGAATGGGATGGGGACATTGGGAATGGGAATGGGGACATTGGGAATGGGATTGGGGACATTGGGAATGGGGACACTGGGTTGAGGACATTGGGAATGGGATGGGGACATTGGGAATGGGAATGGGGGCATTGGGAATGGGAATGGGGACATTGGGAATGGGGACAGTGGGATTGGGAATGGGGACATTGGGAATGGTATGGGGATATTGAGATTGGGGACAGTGGGATTGGGAATGGGGACATTGGGAATGGGGATGTTGGAATTGGGAATGGGGACACTGGGACGGGAATGGGGACATTGGGAATGGGAATGGGGACATTGGGATTGGGGATACTGGATTGGAAACATTGGGAATGGAATGGGGATATTGGGATTGGGGACACTGGGAATGGGATGGGGACATTGGGAATGGGAATGGGGACATTGGGAATGGGATTGGGGACATTGGGAATGGGGACACTGGGTTGAGGACATTGGGAATGGGATGGGGACATTGGGAATGGGAATGGGGGCATTGGGAATGGGAATGGGGACATTGGGAATGGGGACAGTGGGATTGGGAATGGGGACATTGGGAATGGTATGGGGATATTGGGATTGGGGACAGTGGGATTGGGAATGGGGACATTGGGAATGGGGATGTTGGATTGGGAATGGGGACACTGGGACAGGAATGGGGACACTGGGAATGGGATGGGGACATTGGGAATGGGGACAGTGGAATTGGGAATGGGAACACTTGGATTGGGGACATTGGGAATGGGGACACTGGGACGGGAATGGGGACACTGGAACAGGAATGGGGACATTGGGAATGGTATGGAGATATTGGGATTGGGGATATTGGGATTGGGGACAGTGGGATTGGGAATGGGGACATTGGGAATGGGGATGTTGGATTGGGAATGGGGACACTGGGACGGGAATGGGGACATTGGGATGGGAATGAGGACATTGGGAATGGGGACAGTGGGATTGAATTTGGACATTGGAAAGAGGGACACTGGGATTGGGGACAACCAGGATGGGATTGGGGACAGCTGAATTGGGAACACTGGGAATGAGGAGTCTGGGACAGGAATGGGGACATTGGGAATAGGAATGGGGACAGTGGGATTGGGGACATTGGGATAGGGAATGGGGACACTGGGAATGGGGACAGTGGGATTGGGAATGGGGACATTGGGAATGGAACGGAGACATTGGGATTGGGGACGGTGGGAATGGGATGGGGACATTTGGAATGGGAACGGGGACATTGGGAATGGGGATGGGGACGCTGGATTGGGAATAGCGACATTGGGACGGGAATGGGGACACTGGGAGTGGGGATGGGGACATTGGGAATGGGGACAGTGGGATTGAATGGAGGCATTGGAAAGAGGGACACGGGGATTGGGGACAGTGGAATTGGGAACACTGGGACAGGAATGGAGACAGTGGGATGGAATGGAGACAGTGGAAATGGGGACACTGAGATTGGGGACATCGGAATGGGAATGGGGACACTGGGACGGGAATGGGGACATTGGCATGGAAATGGGGAGAGTGGGATTGAATGCGGACAGTGGGATTGGGGACATGGGATTGGGCACACTGGGATGGGAATGGGGACACTGGAAATGGTGACACTGGAATAGGGACAACTGGGATGGGAATGGGGACACTGGGATGGGAATGGGGACACTGGGACAGGACTGGTCACCCTCCCTGCCCTATTCCCGGGATTCCCTCCCCGAGTGACCCCCTGGACACCATGGATCGTGGGATTTATCGGGATTTCCATCAGTCCTTGTGGGATTTATTGGGAATTCTGTTGGTCCCTGTGGGATTTATCAGGATTTCCATCAGTCCTTGTGGGATTTATTGGGAATTCTGTTGGTCCCTGTGGGATTTGTCGGGATTTCCATCAGTCCTTGTGGGATTTATTGGGAATTCTGTTGGTCCCTGTGGGATTTATCAGGATTTCCCTTGGTCCTTGTGGGATTTATTGGGATTTCCGTCGCTCATTCCGGGGTTCACGGGGAATTCCGGCGCCTGAGGCCAATGGCCAGCGCGGCTCCGGCCACGGCCACGCCGGCCACCGCACAGGCCAGCGCTGTCCCCACGGCCAGCGGCGCCACCGCGCCTGCGAAGGGACACCAAGTGACACGGAGAGGAGCGGGGATTGTCACCGGGTGCCACCTGGTGTTACCAGTGTCACCCAGTGTCATTGGTGTCACCCAGTGCCTCCAGTGTAACCCGGTGTCACACAGTGTCACCGGTGTCACCTCAGGGACTCACCCTGGTGGCCCTCGGGGCGCTGGCCACGCTGGGCACTCGAGAGCAGCACGGGACCGATGACAACATCAGCTTCAGAGGTGGCACCTGGGGACAAGGGACAGTGAGGGGAGAGAGGGGACAGTGGGGACAGTGGGGAGGGATCACCCCGTGTCCACAGTCCCCTGTCCTCCTGTTCCACTGTCCCCGTGTCCCCCTGTCCCCCGTCTCCATGTCCCGCTGTCCCCATGTCCCCTGTCCCAGTGTCCCCATGCCCCCATGTCCCCGGTATCCCCAGTGTCCCCCAGACTGTCCCCTGCTGTCCCCTCACCGTCCCCATCGTGTCTCCGGTAGCGGTGGCCGTTCCAGGTCTCCGCTGGCCTCCGGCCGCAGTTGCCCAGCTCGCAGCAGCTGCAGATGTCCCTTGTCCCCTCCACGGGCGCCCAGCTGTGGCAGGGAGGTGACACCGTCAGCCGATGCCACAATGCACGTGACACCAGCGAGGTGCCACCACAGAGGTTCCACCATGGAGGCGCCAGTGGGGAGATGCCACCATGCAGGTGACACCAGAGAGATGCCACCAGGGAGGTGACACTACAGAGGTGGCACCAAGGAGGTGACACTACAGAGGTGACACCAGGGAGGTGACACTGGGGAGGTGACACTGGGGAGGTGGCACAGGGGAGGTGGCACAGGGGGGGTGACACTGGGGGGTGGCACTCACATGTTGCGCGCCTTGCTGAAGGAGCAGGCCTTGTTCTGCGCGTCCGGGCTCTGCTCGGCTGGTGTCACCTTCAGGTGACACGTGATGTAGATCTGCACCAGGAGACACTGCTGGGGACACTGCAGGGACACGGGGTGGCTCTGGGGACAGGGGGGTGTCCCCAGGGTGTCCCCAGGGCCTTACCAGGCTGCGGGGGTCGCCGGCGAAGCGGAAGGCGTCGATCTGGAAGCGCAGCACGTCCTGCCGCGGCCGGGGGGTGACGAAGGCCGAGCTGGTGGCATCAGAGCGCCCGTCCACCAGGCAGCTGTGGGGACAGCGGGGACATGGCCCAGGGACAGGGTCACACCACAGGGACAGCGGAGTCACCCCAGGGACAGCAGGGTCACAGCCACGGGGACAGCAGAGTCACAGTCATGGGGACAGCAGGGTCACAGCCATGGGGACAGCAGGGTCACACCCTGGGGACAGCAGGGTCACAGCCATGGGGACAGCAGGGTCACAGCCATGGGGACAGCAGAGTCACAGTCATGGGGACAGCAGGGTCACAGCCATGGGGACAGCAGTGTCACACCCCGGGGACAGCAGGGTCACAGCCACGGGGACAGCAGGGTCACAGTCATGGGGACAGTGGGGACATAGCCCTGGGGACAGCAGGGTCACAGCCATGGGGACAATGGGGACACAGCCCCAGGGACAGCAGGGTCACAGCCCTGGGGACAGCAGAGTCACAGCCATGGGGACAGCAGGGTCACAGCCCTGGGGACAGCAGAGTCACAGTCATGGGGACAGCAGGGTCACAGTCATGGGGACAGGTTCACAGCCACGGGGACAGCAGGGTCACAGCCACAGGGACAGTGAGGACATAGCCCCAGGGACAGCAGGGTCACAGTCATGGGGACAGGGTCACACCACAGGGACAGGGTCACAGCCTGGGGACAGCAAGGTCACACCCCGGGGACAGTGGGGACACAGCCTGGGGACAGCAGGGCCATAACCACAGAAACAGTGGGGTCACAGCCACAGGGACAGCAGGGTCACTGTCATGGGGACAGCAGGGTCACAGCCTGGGGACAGCGGGGCCACAGCCACAGGGACAGCGGGGCCACACCACGGAGACAGCAGGGTCATAGCCATGGGGACAGTGGGGTCACCATCATGGGGACAGAAGGGTCACAGCCCTGGCTGGCATTCCGAGTGTCCCCAAAGTGTCCCCAGATCAGCTGGGGAAGTGACAAGTGCTCAGCACCTCCTAGACCTCAAAATGTCTCCAAAATGTCCCCAGCTCTCTCATTGAAGTCACCACCCCGTGTGTGTTCCTCAGACCCCAAATTGTCCCCAAATGTCCCCAAACTCACCTGTTGAAGTTGATGAGGGTGTAGCGGGGGAGGATGAGGAGCCACCCTCTCCCTGACCCCAAATCATCCCCAAATGTCCCCAAACTGTCCCCAAAGGTCCCCAAACTCACTCGCTGAAGTAGATGACAGAGCAGTGGGGAAGAATGAGGTGTCACCACCCCCTGACCGTGTCCCTCACCCCAAATGTCCCCAGATTATCTCCAAACATCCCCAAACACCCCCAAATGTCCCCAGATGTCACCATATGTCCCCGATAGTCCCCAGATGTCCCCGGCGCACCCATTGAAGTCAATGATGGCGTAATGGGGCAGGATGAGCTGCCCCTTCCCCATAACGCCTAAGCGTCCCCAGATGTCCCCAAACCATCCCAAAGTGTCCCCAGAAGTCCCCAGATGTCCCCAAACCATCCCCAAATGTCCCCAGACATCCCCAGACGTCCCCAGCACACCCGTTGAAGTTGATGATGGCGCAGTGGGACAAGGAGAGCTCATCACCCCCTGGGTGTCCCCAAATGTCCCCAAACTGTCCCCAAAGGTCCCTAAACTCACTCGCTGAAGTAGATGACGGAGCAGTGGGGAGGAACGAGGTGTCACCACCCCCTGACCGTGTCCCTCACCCCAGATTATCCCCAAACATCCCCAAACACCCCCAAATGTCCCCAGATGTCACCATATGTCCCCGGTAGTCCCCAGATGTCCCCGGCGCACCCATTGAAGTCAATGATGGCGTAATGGGGCAGGATGAGCTGCCCCTTCCCCATAATGCCTAAGCGTCCCCAGATGTCCCCAAACCATCCCAAAATGTCCCCAGATGTCCCCAAACCATCCCCAAATGTCCTCAGATGTCCCCAAACCATCCCCAAATGTCCCCAGACATCCCCAGACGTCCCCAGCACACCCGTTGAAGTTGATGATGGCGTAGCGGGACAAGGAGAGCTCATCACCCCCTGGGTGTCCCCAAATATCCCCAAATGTCCCCAAACCGTCCCCAAATGTCCCCAGATGTCCCCAAACCATCCTCAGCTGTCCCCGCAGCCCCGTCGCACCCGTTGAAGTCGATGATGGCGTAGTGGGGCTCGGTGCCCGCGCCAGGGCCCAGCGTGGCCACGCAGGAGTCGACGAAGAGCCGCAGTGGGACGTGGCTGTGGGCGCCCACCTCGGCCTGGATGTTCAGCACGTCCCCCAGGCGGAACGCCGAGAGATCCCGCTCCGAGCTCCAGTCCTCTGGAAAACCCCACAGGAAAAGGGATGGGAAAGGGGGAATCCCAAAAAAAATCCCACTCGGAGCTCCAGTCCTCTGGAAAACCCCACGGGATCAACCCCAATCTGAGCCCAAAATGGGAAATGGGATGGGAAATGGGGAATCCTGAGAGATTTCACTCAGAGTTCCAGTCCTCTGGAAAACCCCACGGGATCAACCCCAAACTGAGCCCAAAATGAGAAATGGGATGGGAAAGGGGGAATCCCAAAAAAAATCCCACTCGGAGTTCCAATCCTCTGGAAAACCCCACAGGAAAAGGGATGGGAAAGGTGGAATCCCAAAAAATCCCACTCTGAACTCCAGTCCTCTGGGAAACCCCATGGGACCAAGCCCAAACTGATCCCAAAATGAGAAATGGGATGGGAAAGGGAGAATCCCGAGAGATCCCACTCAGAACTCTGGAAAACCCCTGGGATCAACCCCAAACTGAGCCCAAAATGGGAAATGGGATGGGAAAGGGGGAATCATGAGAGATCTCACTCGGAGTTCCAATCCTCTGGAAAACCCCACAGGAAAAGGGATGGGAAAGGTGGAATCCCAAAAAATCCCACTCTGAACTCCAGTCCTCTGGGAAACCCCATAGGACCAATCCCAAACTCATCCCAAAAGGGAAAAAGGGATGGGAAAGGGAGAATCCCAGGAAATCCTGCCCTGAGCTCCAGTCCTCTGCAAAACCCCATGGGATCAACCCCAAAGCGACCCCAAAAGGGGAAAAGGGGCAGGAAAGGGATAGAAAAGGGGGGAAAGGGAGATGGAGAAATGGAGAAAAGGGGGGAAAAGGGGAAAAGGGGAAAAGGGGAAAAGGGGGAAAAGGGGAAAAGGGGGAAAAGGGATGGGAAAGGAGGAAAAGGGGATGGAGAAAAGGGGAAAAGGGATGGGAAAGGAGGAAAAGGGGATGGAGAAAGGGGGAAAAGGATGGGAAAGGAGGAAAAGGGGATGGAGAAATGGGGAAAAGGGGGAAAAGTGAGGATGGGAAAGAAGGAAAAGGTCAGGAAAAGTGGGATGGAAAAGGAAGAAAAGAGATGGGAAAGGGATGGAAAGGAGGAGAAGTGTGGGAAGGACCCGATCCCGCACCGTTCATGAGGCGCAGGGAGAACAGGAGCTTCTCCTGGGAGGCCAGAGCGGAGTTGAAGGGAGACCAGGTGGGACGGATGGAGCCGCTGGAGACGTTATCCCGCCTGGAAAAGGGAACGGGGTTGGAATGGGATCAGGAATGGGACACTGGAGAAGCTATCCCACCCAGAAAAGGAAATGGGATTGGGAACGGGATCAGGATGGGGACACTGGGATGGAATGGGGCCATTGGGAATGGGGACACTGGAGATCCTGTCCCACCTGGAAAATGGGATCAGGAATGGGGACACTGGGATGGAATGGGGACACTGGGAATTGGGAAACTGGGAATAGGACACTGGGACAAGAATGGGGACATCGGGATGGAAATGGGGAAATTGGGAATGGGGACACTGGGAATGGGGAGCCACTGGTGACGTTATCCCACATGGAAAAGGGAATGGGATCAGGATGGGGACACTGGGATGGGAATGAAGCACTGGCAATGGGAATGGGGACACTGGGAAGGGGGAGGCGCTGGTGACATTATCCCACCTGGAAAAGGGAATTGGGATTGTGATATGGGAATGGCACAGTGGGAATGGGACAGTGGGTGGGAATGGGGAGCCCAGAATGGGAATGGGAATTCCAGGAATTCAGGATGGAATCTGGGAATCCCAGAATGTGGGATGGGATGTTGGGGACACTGGGAATGGAGCTTGGGCACCAGGATGGGAATGGGAACAATGGGATTGGAAACGGGATCAGGATGGGGACACTGGGATGGAATGGGGCCATTGGGAATGGGGACGCTGGAGATCCTGTCCCACCTGGAAAATGGGATCAGGAATGGGGACACTGGGATGGAACGGGGACACTGGGAATTGGGAAACTGGGAATAGGACACTGGGACAAGAATGGGGACATCGGGATGGAAATGGGGAAATGGGGAATGGGGACACTGGGAATGGGGAGCCACTGGTGACGTTATCCCACATGGAAAAGGGAATGGGATCAGGATGGGGACACTGGGATGGGAATGAAGCACTGGCAATGGGAATGGGGACGCTGGGAATGGGGACACTGGGAAGGGGAGGCGCTGGTGACATTATCCCACCTGGAAAAGGGAATTGGGATTGCGATATGGGAATGGGACAGTGGGAATGGGGACAGTGCGAATGGGGACAGTGAGTGGGAATGGGGACCCCAGAATGGGAATGGGAATTCCAGGAATGCAGGATGGAATCTGGGAATCCCAGGAATGTGGGATGGGATGTTGGGGACACTGGGAATGGAGCTTGGACACCAGGATGGGAATGGGAACAATGGGATTGGGAACGGGATCAGGATGGGGACACTGGGATGGAATGGGGCCATTGGGAATGGGGACGCTGGAGATCCTGTCCCACCTGGAAAATGGGATCGGGAATGGGACACTGGGATGGATCGGGGACACTGGGAATTGGGAAACTGGGAATAGGACACTGGGACAAGAATGGGGACATTGGGATGGAAATGGGGAAATTGGGAATGGGGACACTGGGAATGGGGAGCCACTGGTGACGTTATCCCACATGGAAAAGGGAATGGGATCAGGATGGGGACACTGGGATGGGAATGAAGCACTGGCAATGGGAATGGGGATGCTGGGAATGGGGAAATTGGGAATGGGGACAGTGGGAAGGGGGAGGCGCTGGTGACATTATCCCACCTGGAAAAGGGAATTGGGATTGTGATATGGGAATGGAACGGTGGGAATGGGGACAGTGGGAATGGGGACAGTGGGTGGGAATGTGGACCCCAGAATGGGAATGGGAATTCCAGGAATGCAGGATGGAATCTGGGAATCCCAGGACGGTAGGATGGGATGTTGGGGACACTGGGAATGGAGCTTGGGCACCAGGATGGGAATGGGAACAATGGGATTGGGAACGGGATCAGGATGGGGACACTGGGATGGAATGGGACCATTGGGAATGGGGACACTGGAGATCCTGTCCCACCTGGAAAATGGGATCGGGAATGGGACACTGGGAGTGGGGCATTGGATGGAATGGGGACGCTGAGATGGGAATGGGGACACTTGGAATGAGGAGCCACTGGAGGCATTATCCTGCTTGGAAAGGGGAATGGGATCAGGAATGGGGACACTGGGAATTGGGAAACTGGGAATAGGACACTGGGACAAGAATGGGGACATCGGGATGGAAATGGGGAAATGGGGAATGGGGACACTGGGAATGGGGAGCCACTGGTGACGTTATCCCACATGGAAAAGGGAATGGGATCAGGATGGGGACACTGGGATGGGAATGAAGCACTGGCAATGGGAATGGGGACACTGGGAAGGGGGAGGCGCTGGGGACATTATCCCACCTGGAAAAGGGAATTGGGATTGTGATATGGGAGTGGGACGGTGGGAATGGGACAGTGGGAATGGGACAGTGGGAATGGGGACAGTGGGTGGGAATGTGGACCCCAGAATGGGAATGGGAATTCCAGGAATGCAGGATGGAATCTGGGAATTCCAGGAATGTGGGATGGGATGTTGGGGACACTGGGAATGGAGCTTGGGCACCAGGATGGGAATGGGAACAATGGGATTGGGAACAGGATCAGGATGGGGACACTGGGATGGAATGGGACCATTGGGAATGGGGACGCTGGAGATCCTGTCCCACCTGGAGAAAGCAATGGGATCGGGAATGGGACACTGGGAATGGGGAGCCACTGGTGACGTTATCCCACATGGAAAAGGGAACGGGATCAGGATGGGGACACTGGGATGGGAATGAAGCACTGGCAATGGGAATGGGGACGCTGGGAATGGGGCCACTGGGAAGGGGAGGTGCTGGTGACATTATCCCACCTGGAAAAGGGAATTTGGATTGTCATATGGGAATGGGACAGCGGGAATGGGACAGTGGGTGGGAATGGGGAGCCCAGAATGGGAATGGGAATTCCAGGAATGCAGGATGGAATCTGGGAATCCCAGGAATGTGGGATGGGATGTTGGGGACACTGGGAATGGAGCTTGGGCACCAGGATGGGAATGGGAACAATGGGAATGGGGACACTGGGACAGGAATGGGGACAGTGGGAATGGGGAGCCACTGGTGACGTTATCCCACATGGAAAAGGGAATTGGAAATGGGAATGGGGACACTGGGAATGGGGACACTGGGAATGGAACACTGGGAATCTGGGATGGGATCCCTGCATGGGAATGTGATTCCCAGGAATGCCAGGAAGAGATCCCAGGATGAGAATGGGATTCCCAGGAATTCTGGGCAGGCAGGATGGGATCTGGGGACAGGAATGGGATTCCTGGGAATGTTGGGAAGGCAGGGTGGGAATGGGATTCCTGGGAATGCTGGGAAGAGATCCCAGGATGGGAATGGGATTCCTGGGAATGCCAGGAACATGGGATGGGATCCCAGGATGGGAATGGGATTCCTGGGAATGCCAGGAACCTGTAATGGGATCTGGGATGGGAATGGGATTCCTGGGAATGCCAGGAAGGGATCCCAGGATGGGGATGGGATTCCTGGGAATGCTGGGAATCTGTGATGGGATCCAGGGTGGGAATGGGATTCCTGGGAATTCTGGGAACCTGTAATGGGATCTGGGATGGGAATGGGATTCCTGGGAACGTCAGGAAGGGATCCCAGGATGGGAATGGGATTCCTGGGAATGCCGGGAAGAGATCCCAGGATGGGGATGGGATTCCTGGGAATGCCAGGAACATGGGATGGGATCTGGGATGGGAATGGGATTCCTGGGAATGCCAGGAAGGGATCCCAGGATGGGAATGGGATTCCTGGGAATGCCGGGAACATGGGATGGGATCTGGGATGGGGATGGGATTCCTGGGAATGCTGGGAATCTGTGATGGGATCCAGGATGGGGATGGGATTCCTGGGAACTCTGGGAATGCGGGATGGGATCCAGGATGGGGATGGGATTCCCGGGAACTCTGGGAATGCGGGATGGGATCCAGGAGAACCTGGGGTAGTGGCACTCGATGGGAATGACGGCCGGGTCGCTGCGCACGATGGCGGGATTGCTGCCGGGGCTGGGATCGTAGCTCAGGAGCGTGCGGTAAATCAGGGAATCCGGAGTGACCTGGGAATGAAAGCCGGGAATTCCGGGGGGAAAGGGCTCCTCAGTCCTGAGTGAGCGGGAAGGGGAAGGGATGAGAGAATCTGGGAATAAAAACTGGCAATTCTGCGGGAAAAGGGAATCCAGAAAACGCAGGAATTGAAAGAAATGAGGGAATCCAGAGTGATCTGGCAATGAAAACTGGGAATTTGGGGAAAAGGAGGTTCCTCAGTGCTGAGTGAGTGAGTGGGAAGTGGAAGAAATCAGGAATCTGGGGTGATCCAGGAATGAAAACCAGGAATTCTGTGGGAAAAGGGAACGCAAAAATGAGGGAATTGAAACAAATGAGGGAATCTGCGAATAAAAATCAGGAATTCCATGGGTGTCCAAACAGGGGTGTCAGGAGGGTGAGTGAGAATTCCAAGAAATCGGGGAATTCAGGGTGATTTGAGAATAAAAGTTGGGAATTCCGTGGGAGAGGTCACTCCCCATCCCAGCAGCACCACTGGGCTGACTGGGAATACCGGGGGAATTCGTGGAAATGGGAGGAAAAGGGATGGAAAAGGGGGAAAACGGGGTGGAAAAGGGTTGGAAAAGGGGGGAAAGGGATGGAAAATCACAATTTTCAGGGAGTTGAATTGAATCCGAGGGAGAAGACGCTTTTCCCACAGGAATGGGAAAAGCTGCGGGGAAACCGGTCAAATCGCGGCTCCTCCTTTTCCTGGAATGATCCCGGATCCAGCCCCTGGATCTCCCTGAAACCGGGAACGGGCGGGGCCCCGGAGCCGCTCCCGGTGGGAATTCCGGGATCCGGACAGGACTCACCGGGATTCTCCCACATCCCGCGATTTCCCGGGAAACATCCCGGGGTGGGAACGGGACTCACCTCGATCTCCCCTAAATCTGGGATTCGCACGAGCCCGGGAGTCACATTCCCGGTGGGAATTCCGGTGGGAATCCCGGGATGGCAACGGGACTCACCTGGATCTCCCCCGACCCCTCCGGATCTCCTCGAGCCTCTCCCGGGTGGAATCCCAGGATCGGGGCGGGATCCCGGGATCGGGACAAGGACTCGGGAATCCCCACGATCCCGGGAGCCGCTCCCGGTGGGAATTCCGGGATCCCGGCAGGACTCACCTGGATCTTCCCGGACACCGCTGGAGTCGCTCCCGGTGGGAATCCTGGGATGGGAGTGGAATCCCGGGATGGGAACGGGACTCACCTGGATCTTCCTCAAAGCCCGGGAGTTGCACGGACCCGGGAGCCGCTCCAGGTGGGAATTCCGGGATCCCGACAGGACTCACCTGGATCTCCCCTAAATCTGGGATCTGGACAACCCCCGGAGCCGCTCCCGGTGGGAATTTCGGGATAGGAGCGAAATCCCGGGGTCAGGACGGGACTTACCTGGACCTCCCTCTAAACCAGGGATTTTCACGGAGCCGGGAGCCGCTCCCGGTGGGAATCCCGGTTGGGAATCCCGGGGTAGGAGCGGAATCCCGGGATGGGAACGGGACTCACCTGGATCTCCCCTAAATCTGGGATCCGGACAACCCCAGGAGCCGCTCCCGGTGGGAATCCCGGCTGGGAATCCCGGGGTAGGAGCGGAATCCCGGGATGGGAACGGGACTCACCTGGATCTTCCCGGACACTGCGGGAGCCGCTCCAGGTGGAAATCCCGGGATGGAAACAGGGACTCACCTTAATGTCCCCTAAATCTGGGATTTGCACGAGCCCGGGAGCCACTCCCGGTTGGAATTCCGGGATCGGGACAGAGCCCACCTGAATTTGCCCTAAATCTGGGATCCGGACAACCCCAGGAGCCGCTCCCGGTGGGAATCCCGGGATAGGAGCGAAATCCCGGGATGGGAACGGGACTCACCTGGATCTCCCCTAAATCTGGGATCCGGACAACCCCAGGAGCCGCTCCGGGTGGGAATTCCGGGATAGGGACAGGACTCACCTGGATCTCCCCTAAATCTGGGATCCGGACAACCCCGGGAGCCGCTCCCGGTGGGAATCCCGGGATCGGGACAGGACTCAAACCCGGGAATCCCCACGACCCCGGGAGCCGCTCCCGGTGGGAATCCCGGGATAGGAGCGAAATCCCGGGATCAGGACGGGACTTACCTGGACCTCCCTCTAAACCAGGGATTTTCACGGACCCGGGAGCCGCTCCCGGTGGGAATCCCGGTTGGGAATCCCGGGGTAGGAGCGGAATGCCGGGATGGGAACGGGACTCGCCTGGATCTTCCCGGACACTGCGGGAGCCGCTCCAGGTGGAAATCCCGGGATGGAAACAGGGACTCACCTTAATGTCCCCTAAATCTGGGATTTGCACGAGCCCGGGAGCCACTCCCGGTTGGAATTCCGGGATCGGGACAGAGCCCACCTGAATTTGCCCTAAATCTGGGATCCGGACAACCCCAGGAGCCGCTCCCGGTGGGAATCCCGGGATAGGAGCGAAATCCCGGGATGGGAACGGGACTCACCTGGATCTCCCCTAAATCTGGGATCCGGACAACCCCAGGAGCCGCTCCGGGTGGGAATTCCGGGATAGGGACAGGACTCACCTGGATCTCCCCTAAATCTGGGATCCGGACAACCCCGGGAGCCGCTCCCGGTGGGAATCCCGGGATCGGGACAGGACTCAAACCCGGGAATCCCCACGACCCCGGGAGCCGCTCCCGGTGGGAATCCCGGGATAGGAGCGAAATCCCGGGATCAGGACGGGACTTACCTGGACCTCCCTCTAAACCAGGGATTTTCACGGACCCGGGAGCCGCTCCCGGTGGGAATCCCGGTTGGGAATCCCGGGGTAGGAGCGGAATGCCGGGATGGGAACGGGACTCGCCTGGATCTTCCCGGACACTGCGGGAGCCGCTCCAGGTGGAAATCCCGGGATGGAAACAGGGACTCACCTTAATGTCCCCTAAATCTGGGATTTGCACGAGCCCGGGAGCCACTCCCGGTTGGAATTCCGGGATCGGGACAGAGCCCACCTGAATTTGCCTTAAATCTGGAATCCGGACAACCCCGGGAGCCGCTCCCGGTGGGAATCCCGGGATAGGAGCGAAATCCCGGGATGGGAACGGGACTCACCTGGATCTCCCTTAAATCTGGAATCCGGACAACCCCGGGAGCCGCTCCGGGTGGGAATCCAGGGATGGGAACGGGACTCACCTGGATCTCCCCTAAATCTGGGATCCGGACAACCCCGGGAGCCGCTCCCGGCGGGAATCCCGGCATCGGGACAGGACTCAAACCCGGGAATCCCCACGACGCCGGGAGCCGCCCCGGGTGGGAATCCCGGTCGAGAATCGCGTTGGGAATGCCGGGATGAGGGGCGGGACTCACCTGGACGGTGCTGCCGCACTCGTGCAGGCCGGCGCTGAAGGTGACGGTTTTCTGGGACGGATCCATGCGGGAATGTTTGCAGGCGGCGGGGCCCAGGCTGAGCTCGGCGGCGCTGACCAAGCGGCCGGTGCCGAACAGGTCGCGGTGCACGGTCACCACCAGCTGCGCCTCCTGGCACTGCACTTCCACCGGGATCTGCGCCCGGGAATGCCACCGCGAGGGGGAATGCGGCTGCTCCGCGTCCCCCCAGCCCCAGGAATTGGGATTGAGATTGGCATTGGGGTTGGGATCGCTCCATGCCGGCTCCCAGGGCGGAGGCGCCGCGGCCGCGGGGGCCGCGCAGAGCAGCGCCAGGAGGAGGCGGATTTGGGAGCGCATCCCGGAAAATCCCCGCGATTCCCAGCGCGGAGCGTCGGCCCGCGTTTATATCCCGATGGGAACCAGCCCAGATCCCCCCCTCTGGAATTCCAAGGGCGCCCCCGAGCGCGCCCCCGTCATTTCCGGGGTGCGAGGGGTCGGGATGAGCGTTCCCGGCGGATTTTTGGGAATTGTTTATCCCGGCAGGAGCCGCGGAGCCGCGGGCAGAGGGAATTGTTTGGGCTCGGCGCTGATAAGGAGCGGGCGGAGGCTCCGCTTTTCCCGGGATCCCGAATTCCAGGGATAACCCCAGAACTCCCGGAGCGCTGCTCTCCCCTCCGACGAGGAATTTGGGGTGGGGGGAGGGGGTTATCCCAAAAAAACGATGGAATTTTCACTCCCACCTCGCTCCCGGGGATGGAATTTTGGGGGTGTCCAGTGATCCAAACCCCTCTGGATACGAAAATCCTTGGGGATTTTTGGGATGCAACCCGGGATCCTCCCCCCTTTCCCAAAAATCCTCATCCAAAGTTTCGCTTTCCTCTGGATCCCAAATTCCAGGGATAACCCCAGAACCCCCGGAGCGCTGCTCTCCCCTCCGACGAGGAATTTAAGGGGAAGTTATCCCAAAAAAAGAAGGAAGTTTGGCTCCCACCTCACTCCCGGGGCTGGAATTTTGGGGGTGTCCGGTGATCCAAACCCCTCTGGATGCGCAAATCCAGAGTTTTTTGGGATAAAACCTGGGATCCTTCCCCCTTATCCCAAAAATCCTCATCCAAGGCTCCGCTTTCCCCAGGATCCCAAATTCCAAGGATAACCCCAGAACCCCCAGAGCGCCGCTCTCCCCTCGGATGGGGATTTTTGGGAAGAGGAGGGGAGGGGGAGAAGGTTCTATCCCAAAGAAAAAATGGGATTTGGGTTTGGATCGTCGGGAATGACAGAGACCACCCCCCCCGAATTTCAGCCTGGGGAGCCAAAATTCCACCGGGATTTTTTGGGATAGAGCGTGGCTTCCCTTCCCCCTCTTCCCCAAAATCCTCACCCAAGGCTCCGCTTTTCCCGGAATCCCGAATTCCAGGGATAACCCCAGAACCCCCAGAGCGCTGCTGTCCCCTCGGATGAGGAATTTAGGGGGAAGTTACCCCAAAAAAAACGATGGAATTTTGGCTCCCGGGGCTGGAATTTTGGGGGTGTCCAGTGATCCAAACCCCTCTGGATGTGAAAATCCTAGGGGGGTTTTTGGGATGCAACCCGGGATCCTCCCCCCTATCCCAAAAATCCTCATCCAAGGCTCCGCTTTCCCCAGGATCCCGAATTCCAGGGATAACCCCAGAACCCCCGGAGCGCTGTGCTCCTCTCCAATGAGGAATTTAAGGGGAAGTTATCCCAAAAAAAGAAGGAAGTTTGGCTCCCACTTCACTCCCGGGGCTGGAATTTTGGGGGTGTCCGGTGATCCAAACCCCTCTGGATGCGCAAATCCAGAGTTTTTTGGGATAAAACCTGGGATCCTTCCCCCTTATCCCAAAAATCCTCATCCAAAGTTTCGCTTTTCCCTTGGATCCCGAATTCCAGGGATAACCCCAGAACTCCCAGAGCGCTGCTTTCCCCTCAGATAAGGATTTTTGGGAAGAGGAAGGGGGGGAATAACGTTCCATCCCAAAGAAAAAATGGGATTTTGGGGGGTCGCTGTAACTCCCTGTTTTAGGATCATCCCTGGAATTCGGGATCCCCAGAGTCTTGGATGAAGATTTTTGGGAAAAGTGAGGGATCCCAGGTTGTATCCCAGAAAAAAACAAAAAAAAAGATTTTTGCATCCAGACGGGTTTGGATCACCTGAGACCCCAAAATTCCAAGCCTGGAAGTGAGGTCGGAGCCAAAATTCCTTCTTTTTTCCCCAAAAATCCTCACTTTTGGGAAAAAAGCTCTGCTTTTCCCCAGAATCCCAAATTCCAGGGATCATCCCGGGGCACTGTTTTCCCCTCATTCCATCCCAAAAAAAAGGAAGGAATTTTGGCTGGAATTAGGGGGTGACAGTGACCCCCCAAATCCCAATTTTTGGAGGGGTAGGGCAAGGGGAAACACCACTCTGGGATTATCCCTGGAATTCAGGATCCCAGGAAAAACCAGAGCTTTGGATCGGGATTTTTTTTTGGGGGGGTTGTATCCCAAAAAAATGGGATTTGGGTTTGGATCATGGGGTATGATGGACACCCCAAAAATTCCTACATTTCCCCCAATTCCAGGGATAATCCCAGAGCCCTGGAGTGCTGCTTTCCCCTTGGATGAGGAATGTGGGGAGGATCCCACATTCCATCCCAAAAAAACGAAGGAATTTAAGGAATTTTAGTTCCCAGGCTGGGAATTTTGGGGTCTCCATCATTCCCGGTGATCTGGATGCACAAATCCTGGGATTTTTTTGGGATACAGCCTGGTTTATCCCCCTTTTCCCAAAAAATCCTCATCCAAGGCTCCAGGATCCCAAATTCCAGTGAAAATCCTTCATTCTATCCCCCCCAAAATTATGGGACTTGAGTTTGGATCATGGGGAATTACCAGGACCCCAAAAATTCCTTCATTTTCCTCCCTCCCAACTCTTCCCATTCCATTGCATCCAAGGAGAAGGGAAAAACACGGAAAACTCCCTGGAATAAATCCCATGGATTTTCCAGGCTCATTCCAAATTTTCCTCTTTTTTTTTTTTTTTTTTTATTTGTGGGGTTATTTCATGACCTTTTTTATTCCAATGCCGGATTTTAATGGATTTTTTAATGGAATTCTTTTTTTTTTTTCTTAATGGAATTTTTAATGGAATTTCTTTTAATGGAATTTCATTTAATGGAATTTCTTTTAATGGAATTCTAAATGGAATTTTTAAATGGATTTTTTTAAAATGGCATTTTAATGGAATTTCTGTCCCCCCTCCCCTTTCCCAGTTTTCCATCAGCTCCATTTTTCCCAAATCCCAAAATCCCTCTCCCCCTTTTTTCCTCGAAAAAAAAAATCTCATATTTGGGATTTTTTTTTTCCCCCCCAAAATCAACCCCAAAGGAATTCCTGGCATTGATCCCAAAAGAATTCCAGGGGTTTTGGAGCTGGAAGCAGCTCAGCATTCCCAAAAAATTTTCTGGATCAGCATCAACCCCTCAGCTGCTTCCAGGGGTTTTCTGCTCATCCCAAAATCCCCCAATCCCGGGGATTTTTTTAGGGTTTTTTTGTTTCCCTATGTTTAAAACACTGCGGAAATTCCTGGAATTCCAGAGGCTGAGCTTCTGCGTCAGGGAGATATCGGGAATTTCCCCCGAGGGGGGAAAAATCCTTGGATCCAAGGCCTCTCCTCACCCCAGGAAACTCCGGGATCCCTTCGGGATTTGGGGAAAAATCCCTCAGGATGGAGCCAGAGGAAAAAAAAAAAATCTGGGATTTTGTGTGTGGGGGGGTTCCATAGGGAAAAGGGGATTTCTGATTTCTTGAGGAAAAATGGGAGAAGGATTTTTTGGGAATTCTCAAGCATCAAATCCGTGGTTTTTTTCCCCATCCCATTTTTCCTAAAAGATGAATTTTAATCCCAGGAATTTTGGGAGATCTGGGAATTCCAAGGGTTTTGCCTCATCCCAGATTTTTTTTGGCTTTTCCAAGATTTTCCCGAGGTTTTCTCTCATTCCCAGCTCTGGGGTTGGGGTTTGGGCTCTTCCTGAGTTTTTAGGACCAAAATCTCTCTGGATCCCAGGAAAAGCGAGGGAAGATCCCAAAAAAACCTGGATTGGGAAGGAATCCATGAGGATTTGGGGCCGGGAATTCTTTCCCAAATCCAAGTATTTGGATCACCCCAAATCCCAAATCTCCCTCGGAATTTCATCCCAATGAATTCCAGCTGAGGTGATCCCACAATTCCCAGTTTTCCATCCCAAATCCAAGGGGAGCAAATCCCAGCTCTTCCCTTTCCCACAAATCCCCAAATCCATGAAAAACCCCAAAATTCCCTCCAGAATTCCCAAACTTTTCCTTTCCCAACCCCACAAAATCCCGGGATTCGGGGATGGCAGTGGGAAAACCCCAAAATCCCACTTAAAAAAAGAGGGGAAAAAAGCAGGAAAAGGGAATTTCAGAGCTGCTTTTGGGATTGGGGGAGGGAATTCCGAGCACAGGAATTCCAAGGATTGTTTATCCTGGTGGGATCCAAGAATTCCAAACAATCCTTGGAGCAGGATCAGAATTACGGGGTTTGGAATTCCTGGGGGTGCAATTCCTGCCTCTCTCTCATCCCAAACTGGGATTTTATCCCAAAAAACGACCCTGGATTTGTTCCCACTCCTGGATTTTCCAGAATGTAAAAAAATCCATGGAAAAAATGGGAATTTGGGAAGAGCTTTTCCCTTTTTCCAGAGGTTTTTCCTGGAAAAAAATCCCAGCTGAAGGAGAGGATCTGATTCCAGAGGGATTCCTGGGATTTTCGGGATCAGGGAGCTCCAAAGGCAGGAAAAATTGGGAAAAATCCCATCCAGGACCCCAAATTCCCTCCTGGAAAAAGGCTGATTCCAAATCCCAGTGGGAATTCTGAGCTCTCCCCCCTTTTCCATGGGCCAAAACTCCAGGAAAAAAAAAAAGGATTTTTGGGATTTGGGGGTCCTGGAATTTTTCTGGGAAAAACTGGATTTTTGGGATTTGGAATCCCGGCATTCCCATTTTTCCCAGTCACAAACTGGGATTTGGAATCCCAGAATTCCCATTCTGCACAATGCCAAAGTGGAATTTGGGATCCCAGAATTCCCAATACCAAACTGGGATTTGGGATCCCAGAATTCCCATTTTTCCCAATCCTAAACTGGGATTTGGGATCCCAGAATTCCCATTCTTCACAATCCCAAAGTGGGATTAGGGATCCTGGCATTCCCAGTTTTCCCAGACTGGGATTTGGGACTCCAGCATTCCCGGTTTTCCCAATCCCGGATTTTCCTCTCCAGCCCCTCCAAATCCTTGGGAATTCCTTTGGGGTGGATTTCCCGGGATCTCTTGGGATTTCTTGGGAATTTCAGGAATCCCCTTTGGGATATTTGGGAATATTTGGGAATTCCCCCCAGAGCGAGGATTTCCTGCTCTGGATTGGGAATTCCATGGGAATTCCAGCTGGGAACAGGAGGATCCCATGAGATCACTGGGGGGTTTTGGGGTTGGGAATGTGACCCCAAATGGGGCAAATCCCACAGAATTCCGGGATTCCAAATCCCACAGAATTCCCGGATCCCAATCCCGACCCTGCTGTTCCCAAGGAGGATCCCACGGCATCGCCAGGAATTCTGGCATTCCCAAACTGGGAATTTTGGAGTTGGGAATGGGAGCCCAAATTTGCTCCAGGGGCAAATCCCAGGGAATTCCAGGATCCCGATCCCGACCCTTGTGGGGTTTGGGGTCACTCGGGTTGGGGACAATTAAGGGACATCAGAGAAGGGTTTGGGGTCACCTGGGCTTGGTGGCACCTCAGGGACACCAGGATGAGCTTTGGGGACACTCCAGAGCCACCACGGAAGGGTTTGGGGTCGGGGGGACACTCGAGGATTTGGGGTCACCTTGGGGACAGGGTTTGGGGTGACTGGGGGCTGGTGACACTTAAGGGACATCACAGAAGGGCTTGGGGTCACCTGGGATTGGTGAAACTCGAGGATTTGGGGTTCCCCGGGATTGGGGACGCTCCAGGGACACCAGGGCAGGATTTGGGGTCACCAGGGTGGGGTTTGGGGTCCCCCGGGGCGGTGACAGTCAGGGGACACCACAGACTGGTTTGGGGTCACCTGGGGTGATGACATTTGAGGTTTTGGGGTGCCCTGGGGTGGTGGCACTCAGGGGACACCAGGGCAGGATTTGGGGTCACTTGGGCTGGGGACACTGAGGAAAACCGTGGAAGGGTTTGGGGTCACCTGGGGCGGTGGCACTCGAGGATTTGGGGTCACCTTGGGGACAGAGTTTGGGGTCACCTGGGCTTGGTGACACTTAAGGGACACCAGGGCAGGATTTGGGGTCACCGGGGATCAGGGTGACATTCAAGGATTTGGGGTCACTTGGGTTGGTGACACTTAAGGGACACTACAAAAGGGTTTGGGGTCAGCTGGGGTGGTGGCGCTGGGGGATTTGGGGTCATTGGGGACAGAGTTTGGGGTCACCTGGGCTTGGTGACATTGCAGGGACACCAGGATGAGCTTTGGGGTCAGCTGGGCTGAGGACTGATGAAATCTTTTGGGGTTTTTTCGCTGCCACCTCAGGTGACAAACCCGAGCGGTGCCACCCCAGGTGACAAACCCGAGCGGTGCCACCCCAGGTGCCACCCCAGGTGACAAATCCCCCGGAGCTCCGGGATCCTCCCGCGGTCCCGGCTCCGCTCTGGCGACACTGGCGACACTGGCGAGGTGGCGTTGTCGCCAGCACGGGCTTGGGGACAGGAAAGAGGAGCGGCGGCGCTTCCTGGTGGCTCCGTCATGTGACAGCGCCGGAGCGGAGCCGATCCCAAATCCCGGCCCGGTGAGCGCATCCCGATCCGGGAACGCGGGCATTTGGGATCGGGGCACCGCGGCCATAACAGGGGCGGCGTTTTGTCCCCAAAATCCCCGCCCCGGCCTTGTGGCGGTGCCACCCCCTGCGCGTCGGGGGGTGGGAATGGGGCCGGGATTGGGGTGGGAATGGGGCCGGGATTGGGCCGGGAATGGGGCCGGGAATGTCCCTCGGGACGGGGCGGGGCTGGCGCGGCCCCACCGCGGGGACAATGGGGACGGAGCGGGCCCGGAGCGGCGGGGGCGGGGCTCGGACACCGGAACCGCCCCACGGAACCGGCAGCGCCTTCCCGGGGCCGGGATCGTCCCCTTGCCGGGGCCTGAATCCCCCTCCCACATCCCCATCCCCATCCCACATCCCCATCCCTATCCCTATCCCCATCCCACATCCCCATCCCGACCCCACATCCCCACGGCGATCCCACAACTTCATCCCGGTCCCACATCCCCATCCCCTTCCCAGTCCCTGAATCCCCATCCCGATCCCACAACCCCATCCCGCTGCCGGTCCCACATCCCGATCCCACGTCCCCATCCTGTTCCCACATCCCGATCCCAACCCCATATCCTCATCCCGATCCCACATCCTCATCCCGCTCCCTGAACCCCCATCCCGCTCCCTGAACCCCCATCCCGATCCCATAACTCCATCCCGATCCCATAACCCCATCCCGATCCCACATCCCGGTCCCACATCCTGATCCCATTCCCCTATCCCGATCCTGATCCCGGTCCCACATCCCGATCCCGGTCCCCTATCCCGATCCCGGTCCCATATCCCCATCCTCATTCCCCATCCCGGTCCTATATCCCGATCCCCATCCCAGAATCCCAATCCCAATCCCAAAATCCTCATCCCAGAATCCCAATCCCGATCCCGCATCCCCCCGGTGCCCGCACGCCCGGATTCCCCCGGCACCGCCCCACAGCTCCCGGTCTCCCCTCCGTCCCTCCGTCCCTCCGTCCGTCCCTCTGTCCCGCCCTCTCCCCGCCCTCTCCCCGCTCCTCCTCCCGCCGCTCCCGGCCCCGCCGCGACCCCGCAGGTACCGGGGGGGACACGGGGACAAACCGGAGCCCCGGGGGGGACACGGGCACAAACCGGAGCCCCGGGGGTGACACGGGGACAAACCGGAGCCTCCAGGGGGACACGGGGACACACCGGGGGACACGGCGGGACCCGCGGGCGGTTCCTGCCCGGGGAGAGGGGGCGGGTGCGTTTGTGGGGCCGGCTGGGAAGGGGGTCCCGGCTTTTTCCTTTTTCTGGCCCCCCAAATATTTATTGGGGGGACGGGGGGGGGTTGTGCGCGCTGCTGAGCTGGGAGTGAGGAGTGGCGAGGAGGACATCTCTGGGGACACCGCTGGGGACAGGGCTGGGGACATCTATGGGGACAGGGATGGGGATACCCCTGGGGACATCTCTGGGGACACCGCTGGGGACAGGGCTGGGGACATCTATGGGGACAGGGATGGGGATACCCCTGGGGACACCGCTGGGGACAGGGCTGGGGACATCTATGGGGACAGGGATGGGGATACCCCTGGGGACATCTCTGGGGACACCGCTGGGGACAGGGCTGGGGACATCTATGGGGACAGGGATGGGGATACCCCTGGGGACACCTCTGGGGACAGGGCTAGTGCTGGGGACAGAGTTGCCGGGGTGTTTTGGGGTCGCTGCCCGGGAGGTTTGGGGTCACTGCCAGGGGGTTTTGGGGTCACTGACAAAGGGGTTCTGGGGTCGCTGTCAGGGTGTTTTAGGGTCGCTGCCGAGGGGGTTTTGGGGTCACTGCAGGGGGGATTTTGGGGTCGCTGCCAAGGGGGTTTTGGGGTCGCTGCCGGGGAGGTTTTGGGGTCGTTCCCGGGGTGTTCCCGCTTTTCCCTCTGTCGGAGCAGGAAGGGGCGGTGGCCGCGGCGGCACCGAAACCGTTTTGCTTTCGTTTCCACCGGCGCTTGGGAAATGCCAAATTCCAGGAAGGCCGAGAGCTCGGCGAGGAACCTGCGAGGGGCGGGACAGCAGAACCCCGAGCGGGAATCACGGGGCCGAGCCCCAGCTTCCTCCATCCCACGGGAGAACCCCGCATCTCCGCAGATGGAGACGGAACCGGAGCCAGAAGCAGAACCGGAGCCTCACCCAGAGCCGGGCCCCGCCGCGCCCGCCTCCCCCCCGTGCCCGGCGGCGGCGGAGGGCGAGGATGAGGGTGAGGATGAAGACGAAGATTTCCAGTTCCTGCGGTGCGATGGCTGCGGGCAGGACACGGCGCAGCCGCGGCTGCTGCGCTGCCTGCACACGCTGTGCCCGGCCTGCCTGAGCGACACCAAGCAGTGCCCGCGCTGCCAGGCGGCCACGGGCGCTCCGGCCGTGGACAACCTGCTCTTCTGCAACCTGCGGAGCCGCCTGCAGCTCTGGCGGCAGATCCGCAGCTCGGGCGGGCCCGGCTGCAGCCGCTGCCGCGCCGAGGCGGCGCTGGTGTGGTGCTCGGACTGCGAGGAGTTCTTCTGCGGGCGGTGTCTGGAGGAGCACCAGTGGTGGCACAAGAAGAAGGCGCACCGGGTGCGCAGGGTGGAGGAGCTGCGGGCGGGCTCGGCGCGGCAGTTCCTGGAGGACACGCGCGGCTCCTGCAGCCTCTTCTGCTCCAGCGACAGCCACCCCGAGGAGAGCCGCGTGTGCAGGTGGGAGCGCCCGCCCAGCCTCAAATGGGGGCGTGGGACCAAACCTTGCCCCGGCCCCAAATCTTGTCCTGTCCCCAAATCTTGTCCTGGTCCCAAACCTCGTCCTGTCCTCAAATCTTGTCCCAGCCCCAAATCTTGTCCCAGTCCCAAATCTTGTCCCAGCCCCAAACCTCGTCCCATCCCCAAACCTCGTCCCATCCCCAAACCTCGTCCTGTCTTCCAATCTTGTCCCGTCTCCAGATCTCATCTCATCCCCAAATCTCATCCTGTCCCCAAACCTCGTCCTATCCCCAAACCTCACACTGTCCCTGCACCTCAGTCTGTCCCCAAATCTCATCCCATCCCCAAACCTCGTCCTGTCCTCAAATCTCAGCCCATCCCCAAATCTCATCCCACCCTCAAACCTCATCCTGTCCTCAAATCTCATCCTGTCTCCAAATCTCATTCCATCCCCAAATCTCAGTCCGTCCTCAAACCTCATCATGTCTCCAAAACTCATCCTGTCCCCAAAACTTATACTGTCCCCAAATCTTGTCCTATCCCCAAGCCTTGTCCTGTCCTCAAATCTCACACTGTCCTCACACCTTGGCCTGTCCCCAAACATTGCCATGGCCCCAAATCTCATCCCATTCCCAAATCTCACCCTGTCTCCAAACCTTACCCTGTCCCCAAAACTCCTCCTGTCCCCAAATTTCATCCTGTGCCCAAATCTCACTGCACTCCCAAATGTCCCCCATACCCAAATCTTATGCTGTCCCCAAACCTTGCCCCCTGCCTTTTCCCAAAACTCATTCTGCCCCGCAGATTCATTCTGGCCCCAAATCATCCTGGCCCCAAATCTTGTCCTGTCTCCAAATCTCATCCCGTCCCTGAATTTCATGCTGTCCCCAAATCTCATCCTGTCCCCAAATCCTGCCCTGCTCCAGGAGGTTTGGGGGTGATGCTCCAGTCTGGAATGTGCTGGAGTGGGATGGGCCCAAATCTATCCTGTCCCAAAATCTCACACTGTCCCCAAATCTCATCCTGTACCCAAACCTCGTCCCGTCCCCAAATCTCCTGTCCCCAAAGCTCTGCCATTGGGGACTGATGGCAGTGACCCCACAGAGACCCCGGGGGGCCCAGGGAGCTCCAGTGGGGATTTGGGGAAAGGCTCCAGAGAGGGCTGGACATGGCCTGGGATGTCCTGGGATGGGCACTGACCATCGCTGACCATCGCTGACCATCACTGACCATCACTGACCATCACTGACCACTGACCATCCCTGACCAGTGTCCATCCATGACCCCTGTCCATCCCTGCCCTCTGACCATCACTGACCACTGACCATCACTGACCATCCCTGACCCTGACCCCTGTCCATCCCTGCCCTCTGATGATCACTGACCATCCCTGACCAGTGTCCATCCATGACCCCTGTCCATCCCTGCCCTCTGACCATCACTGACCATCCCTGACCATCCCTGACCCCTGTCCATCCCTGCCCTCTGATGATCACTGACCATCACTGACCATTGCTGACCAGTGTCCATCCCTGACCCCTGTCCATCCCTGCCCTCTGACCATCCCTGACCCCTGTCCATCCCTGCCCTCTGATGATCACTGACCATCCCTGACCATTGCTGACCACTGACCATGGCTGACTGGTTTCCATCCCTGACCCCTGCCCATCCCTGACCCCTGTTCATCCCTGACCACTGACCATCATGGTCCATCCCTGACCAGTGTCCCTCCCTGACCCCTGTTCATCCCTGACCCGTGTCCATGACCTACCGCTGTCCCTTCTTGACCGCTGTCCATCCCTGACCCCTGTCCATCCCTGACCCCTGTCCATTGCTGACTGGTGTCCATCACTGACTCATGTCCATCACTGACCCCTGTCCATCACTGTCCCTCCCTGACCCCTGACCCGTGTCCATGACTGACCCCTGTCCATCCCTGACAAGTGTCCATCCCTGACCCCTGTCCATCACTCACCCCTGTCCATTATTGATCACTGTCCATCCCTGACCCCTCTCCATTGCTGACCCGTGTCCATGACTGACCCCTGTCCATCCCTGACCCCTGTCCCTCGCTGACCCCTGTCCATCCCGGACTCCTGTCCATCACTGACCCCTTGTCCATGATTGATCGCTGTCCCTCCCTGACCTCTGCCCCTCCCTGACCCGTGTCCATCACTGACCTCTGTCCATCACTGACCCCCATCCATGATTGATTGCTGTCCATCACTGACCTCTGTCCATTGCTGACCAGTGTCCATCCCTTGACCCCCATCCGTCTCTGTCCCTCCCTGACCCTTGTCCATTGCTGTCCATCGCTGACCCCTGTCCATCACTGACCCCTGTCCATCACTGACCCCCATCCATTGCTGTCCATCCCTGACCCCTATCCATCGCTGACCCCTGTCCATCCATGACTACTGTCCATCACTGACCCCCATCCATTGCTGTCCATCGCTGACCCCTGTCCATCACTGACCCCTGTCCATCACTGACCCCCATCCATTGCTGTCCATCCCTGACCCTTGTCCATCCATGACCCCTGTCCATCCCTAATCCCTGTCCATCCATGACTACTGTCCTTCGCTGACCCCTGTCTATCCCTGACCCCTGTCCATCGCTGACCCCTGTCCCTCCCTGCCCTTGTCCCTGTCCCCCATCCCGGGAGCCAATCCCGGTACCCCGCAGCATCTCCCCGCTGTCCCCCCTCGCGTGTCCCTGCTGCCACCGCTCCCTGACGCCCCCCGCGTGTCCCTGCCAGCATCTACTGTCCGCGCTGCGAGCGGGCTCTGTGCTGTCCGTGCGCGCTGCTGGACACTCGCCACGCTCCCTTCCGCGACCTGCGCGCCGAGAGCCGCCGCCGCCAGGACGAGCTGCGCTCGCTGCGCCGGGACCTGCGGCGCCTCCGCCGCTCCTTCGAGGCGGCGCTGGGGCGGCTGCGGGGCGAGGCGGCGCGGCGGGAGGAGCAGCGGGAGCGGCTGCGGGAGCGCGTCCGCGCCAGCGCCGAGCGCCTGCAGGAGCTGGTGCGCAGCGAGGCCGAGGAGCTGCGGGCGCTGCTGGAGGCGCGGCCGGAGCGCGGCCGGAGCGCGCTGGCGGAGGAGCTGAGCGGGGCCGAGGGAGCGCTGCTGCGGCTGGAGGCGGCCGAGAGGCTGGTGGAGAGGCTGGGGCGCTACGGCGGCGAGCAGGAGCTCATGGACATGCAGCCCTTCGTCAAGGCGGCGCTGCTGGAGCTGCGGCGGCTGCGGCCGCCCGAGCCCCCCGAGCTCCGAGAGCCGCCCGACTTCGCCGAGTGCCGGGCGCGGCTGCGGGCGCTGGTGGAGCGCGTCACGGGCCGGCCGGGTGAGCGCTGGGCCGGGCCGGGCTGGGCCGGGCTGGGGAGGGAGCTCTGGGCTGGACTGCAAAGTGCCCTCGGTGAGCAGGGACGGCGCTGGATTCTCCTTCTCCTTCTTCTCCTTCTCCTTCTCCTCCTTCTCCTTCTCCTTCTCCTTCTCCTTCTCCTTCTCCTTCTCCTTCTCCTTCTCCTTCTCCTTCTCCTTCTCCTTCTCCTTCTCCTTCTCCTTCTCCTTCTCCTTCTCCTTCTCCTTCTCCTTCTCCTTCTTCTCCTTCTCCTTCTCCTTCTCCTTCTCCTTCTCCTTCTCCTTCTCCTTCTCCTTCTCCTTCTCCTCCTTTTCCTCCTCCTCCTTCTCCTTTTCCTCCTCCTCTTTCTCCCCCTTCTTCTCCTTGTTCTCCTTCCTTCTTCTCCTTCTCCTTCTTATTTTTCTTCATTTTTTCTTCTCCTTCTTCCCTTCCTCCTCCTCTCCCATTTCCCTGCTCCAGCTCCTCACCCCTCAGAGCCAGGATTTGCTCAGTTGTTTTTGTGGAGCCCTTTGGGTGTACTCCAATCCTGGTGGCTCTGGGGACGCTCATTCCCAGCTCCCTGGAGCCTCCCCGGGGCCACCCCAATCCGGAGGGAAAGGGTTTGGAGCTGCTGAGCTGGACCTTCCTGGCTCCAGAAGCTCCAGCTCGGGGTCTCATCCCAGTTTTCTCCGTCCCCAGATGTCCCTGAGGTCGAGGTGGGCCTGGAGAACAACCTGGTGAGACATTGGGGTGCTCCTGCCCCATCCCAAACCTGCACCTCTCCTTTCCCTCCCCATCCCTGGGGAATTCCAGGGCTTCCTCCCCCACAAGTTCCCACATCCCACCAGGCACTGCTCCATCCCTGGGGAATTCCATGACCGTGGCAAAGACCACGGGAACAGCCCCCAGACCCATCCCAAACCCTCCGTGCCTCAGTTTCCCCATTCCCGAGGGTGTTCCCGCCCCTCCACTGGGGCCCAAGTCCATCCCAACTCCCCGCTCTTCCTGCAGGATGAGGATCCAACCCATCCCAAACCCCGCAGCGTCTCCCCCAGCCTGGAGGAGATCCACGTGGAGGAGGTGAGGTCCCTCTGTCCCAACCAGGTGAGATCTGCTGGGATCCCAATCCCAATCCCATCCCAGATCCCAATCCAAATCCAGATCCCACTCCAATCCCAATCCCAATGCCAATCCCACCCCAATCCTAACCCAAATCCCACCCCCCAATCCCACCCCAATCCAAATCCCACCCCCCAATCCCACCCCAATCCCACCCCAATCCCAATGCCAATCCCACCCCAATCCCAATGCCAATCCCACCCCAATCCCAACCCCAATCCCACCCCCAATCCCACCCCAATCCCAATGCCAATCCCATGCCAATCCCACCCCCCAATCCCACTCCAATCCTACCCCAATCCCACCCCCAATCCCACTCCAATCCCTATCCCAACTCAAATCCAATCCCAACCCCAATCCCGCCCCAATCCCAATCCCTCCCCCATCCCACCCGAATCCCAGTCCCACTCCAATCCCACCCCCAATCCCATCCCAGATCCCAACCCCAATCCCAATCCCACCCCAGTCCCAATCCCACCCCAGTCCCAATCCCAATCCCACCCCAATCCCAATCCTGCTTTTCCAGCCTCTCCCGCTGCCCTGCTGGAAGCGGCCGCTGCCCAGCATGGAGAGGGGCAGCCAGGTGTCTCCCAAACTCCTGAAGCTGGAATGTGACCACGAGCCGGGCCCCAGCCATCCCAAATCCCAGTGGGAATTCCCCATGGAGCCCGGCCCCTCCACCTCGCGGCACAACTGCGTCCGTGCCGGCGACACAGGTGGGCACCGGGAATGTCACCGTCCCTGCTATCCTGCTTTTCCTCATCCCATGGGATCGTTCCCAGCCTTTCTGTGCCCCCGTTCTGTGGGAATCTTGGCCAAGGGTGGGGAGGATCCAGATCTGTAGGGTGAGGGATCCATGGGATGAGGAATCCATGGGGTGAGGGAACACTGGGATGAAGGAACCATGGGATGAGGGATCCATGGGATGAAGGATCCATGGGATGAAGGATCCATGGGGTGAGGGAACATTGGGATGAAGGAACCATGGGATGAGGGATCCATGGGATGAAGGAACCATGGGATGAAGGATCCATGGGGTGAGGGAACATTGGGATGAAGGAACCATGGGATGAGGGATCCATGGGATGAAGGAACCATGGGATGAAGGAACCATGGGATGAGGGATCCATGGGATGAGGGATCCATGGGATGAAGGATCCATGGAATGGGGGATCCATGGGATGAGGGATCCATGGGATGAAGGATCCATGGGATGAAGGATCCATGGGGTGAGGGAACATTGGGATGAGGGACCTGTGGGATGAAGGATCTATGGGATGAAGGATCCATGGGGTGAAACATCCGTGGGATGAGGGATCATTGGGATGAGGGATCTGTGGAATTCAGTATCCATGCAGTAAAGGATCCATGGGGTGAGGGATCCATGGGCTGAGGGAACACTGGGATGAGGGATCCATGGGATGAAGGATCCATGGGATGAAGGATCCATGGGGTGAAGGAACATTGGGATGAGGGATCTGTGATATGAGGGATCTATGGGATGAAGGATCCATGGGGTGAAACATCCATGGGATGAGGGAACATTGGGATGAGGCATCTGTGGGATGAGGGAACCATGGGGTGAAGGATCCATGGGATGAAGGATCCATGGGATGAAGGATCCATGGGGTGAAGGATCCATGGAATGAGGGATCCATGGAATGAAGGATCCATGGGATGAAGGATCTGTGGAATTCAATATCCATGGAGTGAAGGATCCATGGGGTGAGGGATCATTGGGATGGGGGATCCATGGAATGAAGGATCCATGGGATGAAGGATCTGTGGAACTCAATATCCATGGAGTGAAGGATCCCTGGGGTGAAGGATCCATGGAACGGGGGATCCATGGAATGAAGGATCCATGGGATGAAGGATCTGTGGAATTCAATATCCATGGAGTGAAGGATCCATGGATGAAGGATCCATGGGGTGAAGGATCCCTGGGGTGAAGGATCCATGGGTGAAGGATCCATGGGATGAAGGATCCATGGGGTGAAGGATCCCTGGGGTGAAGGATCCATGGGTGAAGGATCCATGGGATGAAGGATCTGTGGAACTCAATATCCATGGAGTGAAGGATCCATGGGGTGAAGGATCCATGGGGTGAGGGATCATTGGGATGGGGGATCCAGGGGGTGAGGGATCCCTGAAATTCAGGATCCACGTGGTCACCACCATTCCAGGGGTTGCCCCCACGCTCTGGTTGGTTCCTGGTGCAAAGCTCGGGAACGTTGATCCCGTGGGATCCGGAATTTTGGGGATTTCCCTTGCAGAGGGCGGCAGCATCATCATCTGCAGCTCTGACGACAGCGACGAGGACACCGTGGTGGTGACGGTGACACCGGAGCCGCCCCCGTGCTGACACCCCACGGGATCCTCCGGCCTCATCCCGCAATTCCCGGCCTCCCATTCCCGGATTTCTGCTTGGACTTTCCTCTTCTTGACCAATCCCAAATTTATTCCTGGACTGAGCTCTGGTGTTCCGGAGCGGCCCTAAATCCCACCTGGATGTGATGGGATCTCTCCTTCAATGCTTTGAGGTTTCCTGGGAATGTTGTTTTCCTCTTAAATCCTGTCTGGATTGATCCCAAAATAAAATTTGGGATGGGAGTTGGGATCTGTGCTGGCGGATCCCATTCCCGAGCCCCCCAAAGGTGGGGAGATGATCCCAAGGGTGGGATCCCCTCTGGGATCCCCCATCAGCACTTGGAGCTGGGAATTCCTTGGGATTGGGATTGGATTGGGGTCAGTTTCCTGGTGTAATGAGGGTTTAAAATCCCAGTTTTTTTATGTCTCCCCTCAATAAATCTGCTTTGGGATAAAATTCCCGCTTCTTCCTCTTCTTCCCACTGCTTTTCCCAAACAATCCTGAGCAGAGGGAAAACCTGGGAATTCTGAGGTGAAACCTGTCCCATCTCCCTGCTCTGGGCACTGATCCTGGCATTTTAGGGACAGGAGAAATTCCCGAGGACAAGGAGAGATCCCAGGGATAAAATTCCCACATTCCATGAGTGGAGGAGCCTGTTCCAGCCACGTTCCCACAAAAATCCAGGAAAAGAGGGAAATGGAATTTCCGTTTCCCAGGAAAACGATGTGGGATTGTCCTGAGGGAAAACAGGGAATGAATTCAAGGCTCTGCTTTTATCCCAGATCCCATTTTTTATTTGGGACACCCCAGCTCCAGGAATGCTTTCCATGGATTAAATTCCCGGGCTTTGTGCATTCCTGCCTCAGTCCTGGCTGGATTTGGGATTCCCACATCCCATTTTTAGGGCTCCCAAAATTCCTGGGATTTGAGTGTTCCTTCCTCAATCCCAGCCAGATTTGGGGTTCCCAGATCCCACTTTTAGGGCTCCCAAAATTCCTGGGATTTGTGTGTTCCTGCCTCAATCCCAGCTGGATTTGGGATTCCCCAATCCCAGTTTTGGGGTTCCCCACCCCAGGAATGTTTTCCATGGATTAAATTCCCATTCCTTGCTCCCACGGCTGTCCCCACCCAGCCCCAAGCCGCCAGCCGGGATTGGGATCCCTTTTCCAGGATCTTGGGGACACAGGGACACCGGCCTGTGGGTGGCACCCAGCCCTGTCCCCATCCTGACCCTGGGGTTCCCAGTTGGAGCCGGGAATTCCGGAATCCCTCGGCCTCAAGGATGTCCCCAAAAGTGACATTGTCCGGGGAATGTGGGGACACAGAGGCACCCCAAAATCCCCATCCCAACCCCTTTTCCCAGGATATGCTGGAGATGGTGGCACTGAGTGTCCCATGCAGGTGGCACTGATTGTCCCCATGGAGGTGGCACTGAGTGTCCCATGCAGATGGCATTGGGTGTCCCCATGGAGGTGGCACTGATTGTCCCCATGGAGGTGGCACTGGGTGTCCCCATGCAGGTGGCACTGGGTGGCCCCATGCAGGTGGCACTGATTGTCCCCATGGAGGTGGCACTGATTGTCCCCATGGAGGTGGCACTGGGTGGCCCCATGCAGGTGTCATTGCTGTGCGCCGTGTCCCCATGCAGATGGCACTGAGTGTCCCATGGAGGTGGCACTGGGTGTCCCATGCAGGTGGCACTGGGTGTCCCCATGGAGGTGGCACTGGGTGTCCCATGCAGATGGCACTGAGTGTCCCATGCAGATGGCATTGGGTGTCCCCATGCAGGTGGCACTGAGTGTCCCCATGCAGGTGGCACTGATTGTCCCCATGGAGGTGGCACTGGGTGGCCCCATGGAGGTGGCACTGGGTGTCCCCATGCAGGTGGCACTGAGTGTCCCATGCAGATGGCATTGGGTGTCCCCATGGAGGTGGCACTGAGTGTCCCATGGAGGTGGCACTGGTTGTCCCCATGGAGGTGGCACTGAGTGTCCCATGGAGGTGGCACTGGATGTCCCCATGCAGGTGGCACTGAGTGTCCCATGCAGATGGCACTGGATGTCCCCATGGAGGTGACACTGGGTGGTCCCATGCAGGTGGCACTGGGTGTCCCCATGCAGGTGGCACTGAGTGTCCCCATGCAGGTGGCACTGGATGTCCCCATGGAGGTGACACTGGGTGTCCCCATGGAGGTGGCACTGGGTGTCCTCATGCAGGTGGCACTGATTGTCCCCATGCAGGTGGCACTGGGTGTCCCATGCAGGTGGCGCTGGGTGGCAGTGTCGCGGCGCGGGCGGTGTCGCCGAGCGGGGCTGGCTGTGACGAGGCAGTGCCACCACCAGGTGTCCCCCTTGCACAGCGGCTCGCGGGCTGGCGCTGCTCTGGGGACATTGGGGACACCGACACGGGGACACCGACGCTGTAACACTGAAACGTGTGACATCGGTGACACTGAGCCTGTGACACTGACCGTGTGACACTGGGGACACCCTGTGACACTGACAAGTGGGACACTGACATGGTGACATTGGTGACACTGACACGTGTGACACTAATGCTGTGACACTCACATGTGTGACACTGACACTGTGACCCTGTGACACTGACACGGTGACACTGGTGACACTGACACGTGTGACACTCACACATGTGACATTGGTGACACTGACAGCTGTGACACTGTGACATTGAAACATGTGACACTGGCGACACTGACTCTGTGACACTGGGGACACCGACACGGGGACACTGACCCTGTGATACTGAAATGTGTGACATTGGTGACACTGACATGGGGGTACTGGGGACACTGACACTGTGACACTGGCCTTGTGACATTGGTGACACTGGGGACGCTGACAACTGTGACGCTGTGACACTGAAACGTGTGACATTGGCAACACTGACCCTGTGACACTGAGGACACCGACACAGGGACATCAACACTGTGACACTGATATGGTGACACTGTGACACAGATATGGTGACCTTGTGACACTGACACGGTGACCTTGTGACACTGATATGTGTGACACTGACACGGTGACACTAGGGACACTGAGACGGTGACCTTGTGACACTGATATGTGTGACACTAACATGGTGACCCTGTGACACAGATATGGTGACCCTGTGACACTGATATGTGTGACACTGACCCTGTGACACTGTGACACTGTGACACTGTGACACTCACATGGTGACCCTGTGACCCTGTGACCCTGTGACCCTGTGACACATTGACACCCGGGACATGGACACGGTGTCACTGCCATTGTCACACCGCCATTGGTCACGTGCCCACCCGGCCCCTCTGCGTGTCCCCCAAATGTCCCTCGGCCACCCGCGGGTGGTGGCACTGCGGGGCCGGGGGGAGGGGAGGGAGGGGACGGGAGAGGGGACGGAAAAGAGGGAGAAGGGTGGGACGGGGAGCGATCCCAAAGGATCCGGGATGTTATTCCTAATCCCACAGCAGCAATCCCAAAGGATCAGGATGTTATTCCCAATCCCACAGCAGCGATCCCAAAGGATCCCGGATGTTATTCCCAATCCCACAGCAGCAATCCCAAAGGATCAGGATGTTATTCCTAATCCCACAGCAGCAATCCCAAAGGATCCAAGGCGTGATTCCCAATCCCACAGCAGCGATCCCAAAGGATCCTGGATGTTATTCCCAATCCCACAGCAGCAATCATAAAGCATCAGGACGTTATTCCCAATCCCACAGCAGCGATCCCAAAGGATCAGGATGTTATTCCCAATCCCACAGCAGCGATCCCAAAGGATCAAGATGTTATTCCCAATCCCACAGCAGCAATCCCAAAGGATCAGGACGTTATTCCCAATCCCACAGCAGCAATCCTAAAGGATCAGGACGTTATTCCCAATCCCACAGCAGCGATCCCAAAGGATCAGGACGTTATTCCCAATCCAGCAGAGATCTCAAAGGATCCCGGATGTTATTCCCACACTCCCAGGCTGTGGGATCAGGATGAGCTTTTCCCAGCCCCGATCCTGCCCCAAAACTCATCAATCCCAAAATATGGGGCTGGCACTTCCAGGAGGGCAGAACAGCTCCCAAAAACCCCAACTCCTGGAAAAATATGTCTAAAAATTCCACAAAAATCCCACTGTCCCAGATTTCCCTTCCATATGAGGAAAATCCAATTTTCCAGGTGTTTTTAGGGCTGTTAATGGCTCTGCTGGAATGACACTGATGATCCTGATGGGATGTGATCAATAATTCCCCGACCCATCAATAAATTCCCAAATGAACATTGGGAAAAGGGAGTGAGGAGAGTTGGAAAGGGGATGGAAAATAACGGGATAAATCTGGTGTGGGGATGGGAGCAGATCTGTGCCCTCCATGGATCCATGAATTCATGAATCCATCCATGGATCCATCCATCATCCATGGATCCATCCATCACCCATCCATCCATCCATCCATCCATCCATCCATGGATCCATCCATCCATCCATCCATCCATCCGTCCATCCATCCATCCATCCATCCGTCCATCATCTATCATCCATCCATCATCCATCCATCCATCATCCATCCATCCATCCATCCATCCATCCATCCATCACCCATCCATCCATCCATCCATCCATCCATCCATGGATCCATCCATCCATCCATCCATCCGTCCATCCATCCATCCATCCATCCATCCATCCGTCCATCATCTATCATCCATCCATCATCCATCCATCCATCATCCATCCATCCATCCATCCATCCATCCATCCATCCATCCATCCATCCATCCATCATCCATCCATCCATCCATCCATCATCCATCCATCATCCATCCATCCATCCATCCATCCATCCATCCATCCATCCATCCATCATCCATCCATCCATCCTCCATCCATCCATCATCCATCATTCATCCATCCATCCATCCATCCATCCATCCATCCATCCATCCATCCATCCATCCATCCATCCATCCATCCATCCATCCATCCATCCATCCATCCATCCATCCATCCCAGGGAATGGGAGCTGTTGCCGGCAGACACAGCCCGGGGCGGGGCCGCTCTCTGTCGCGACTCCGCCGTGTCGGCGACACCGGGAGGAGCCGCTCGCCCCCTCAGCCCCCCTGCCCTGCCCTGGTCTCTCTCCGCGGGGCGGGCTCGGGCTCGGGCTCGGGCTCAGCGGGATCGATCCCTGCCCCGATCGATGTTTCCCGCCCGGGGCTCGGGGCGCCCCGCGCTCCCCGATCCCGCTTTCCCGCGGTGGGAACGCTCCGGGGGCGGGATGCGGGAGCAGCGTCCCCCCCGCTCCCGTCCCCGTCCTCCCTGCGGGCTCCAGGCGCGCTGAGCGCCCGCACGGGCCGGCACCGCCGCTGGAATTCCCGCATGGATCGGGAATAGCGGCACGGGAGGCTCCCACCTGCTTTTCCTCCATCCTCCCAGGGATGCGCGGGCGGGACGGGGGGAGCCGCGCCCCGACGGCATCGCCGCCGCTCCGGGAGAACCGCTAAACCGCGGCCGAGCGGCGGAGAACGCCCGCGGGCCGAGCATCACCCGCGCCCCGGCTTTTTTGGGGGGATATTTCTGTGTTTTCGGGGGTACCGGCGGTGCGGGAGCGGCCGCGGGCGGCGCCGGCCGGGCGGGTGGGTGGGTGGGTGAGTGGGTGGTGGGCTGGAAGAAGGAAGGGGGTGGCGGGCGGGCGGGCGGAGGGGGAGGCTGGCAGAAATGCAAATCGCTGCCTCTCGCTGTGCCTCGGCAGCCCAGAGCCCGCACGGCCCCGGCGCCGCTCGCAGCTCAGCCCCGGCAGGCGCGGGGGCAGCGGGCGGGGTCCCCCCGGTCCCCCCGCCCCTCGGCCGGCTGGCAGCGGGAGGATGAGGAGCGCCGGGAAGGGCTGAGGGTGGCGGAGAGGCTCCTAGGAGAGGGTGAGTGGCGGGGGACAGGCGGACAGGAGAGGGGGAATAGGGCGGGGATGAAGTAGGGAGAGAGAGGGAGGGGAGAGGGAAGCGAAAGGAATAATTGGGGATGAAGGGATGAAAGCAGTGGATAAAGAAAATGGAGGTTAATTAGTTGGTTATTGAGGGTGGAGGGGAGTGAGTGGGGGAGGAAAAGCCTGATAGAGCCGGGAAAAAGAAAGTGAGAAGGGTGGGAAGAGACGGCTGGGAAAGGGAGAAGGAAAAACCGGATCGAGCGGGGAAATAGAGAGTGAGAAGGGTGGGAAGAGCCTGCAAAGGGAGAGAGAAGGAAAACCTGATTGAGCCGGGGAATAGAGAGTGAGAAGGGTGGGAAGGGAGAAGGAAAAACCTGATCGAGCCGAGAAACAGAGAGTGAGAAGGGTGGGAAGAACCGGGCAGGGAAGAGGGAAGGAAAAACCTGATCCAGCCTGGAAATAGAGAGTGAGAAGGGTGGGAAGAGCGGGGCAGGAAAGAGAAGAAGGAAAAACCTGACTGAGCCGAGAAAAAGAGAGCGAGAAGGGTGGGAAGAGCCCAGGGGAAGGGGAGGAAAGCGGGGGCTCGGGCGAGGAGGGGATGCGCGGGAGGCAGCGGGCGGCAGCCGGGGGGAGCCGGGCACAGACAATGGGGCGCGGCCCCGCCGCCTCCACCTCCCGCCGGCGGGCGGGGCCGGGGCGCGCTGGCGCTGAGCCCCGCGCCGTGCCCTGCCAGGGGGACATGGCCCCGCTGCTGGCGCTGCTGCTGGCGGCCCTGCTGGGCTCGGGCCGGGCGTGCCCGGAGCCCTGCGCTTGCGTGGACAAGTACGCGCACCAGTTCGCCGACTGCGCCTACAAGGAGCTGCAGGCCGTGCCCGCGGGGCTGCCCTCCAACGTGACCACGCTGAGCCTGTCGGCCAACAAGATCAGCTCGCTGCCCCGCGGCGCCTTCGCCGAGGTGACCCAGGTGAGCTCGCTGTGGCTGGCGCACAACGAGATCGCCACCATCGAGCCCGGCGCGCTGGCCGTGCTGGCGCAGCTCAAGAACCTGGACATCAGCCACAACCAGATCGTGGAGTTCCCGTGGCGGGACCTGCGCAACCTGAGCGCGCTGCAGCTGCTCAAGATGAACAACAACCGCATGGCGCTGGTGCCGCCCGACGCCTTCCGCACGCTCAAGGACCTGCGCTCGCTGCGCATCAACAACAACCGCTTCGCCACGCTGGCCGAGGGCATCTTCGACTCGCTGGGCTCGCTGTCGCACCTGCAGATCTACAACAACCCCTTCGAGTGCTCCTGCGCGCTGCAGTGGCTGAAGCGCTGGATGGAGAGCACGCTCATCTCCATCCCCGAGAAGGACTCCATCGCCTGCGCGCTGCCCGAGCGCCTCCGCGGCGTGCCGCTGGCCAAGCTGCCCGAGCTGCGCTGCGCCGCGCCCGCCGTCACCATCGGCTCCTCGGCCGAGCTGGACGCGGCCGGGCTGCCCGACGGGCTCACGCTGAGCCTGCACTGCGCCGCCAGCGGCTCGCCGCCGCCCGAGCTGCGCTGGAAGATCCGCACGGCCGGCCAGAACCTGGAGCTGGGCGGGAGCGGCGCGGAGAGCGCGGCCAAGGAGGAGCCGCGGCCCGAGCCCGAGCGCTTCGTGGCCTTCAAGAACGGCACCTTGGTGATCCCGCAGCTGAGCAAGCGCGAGGAGGGCACCTACACCTGCGTGGCCACCAACGAGGTGGGCAGCAACCACTCCTCGGTCAGCGTGGCGGTGGCGGGCCCGCAGAAATACCCGCCGGTGCCCGGTGCGGACCCGCTGGGCGGAAAGGGGCAGGCGGGCGACAAGAAACCCGGCACGGAGGCGGCCAAGAACAGCGTGCTGACCTCGGAGGAGAGGGGCAAAGCGCTGGGCCCCACCCGGCAGAGCCGTCCGGGCTCGGCGGCGGGGCCGGAGCCTGAGGGCCGGGGCCGGGTCCCCCCGGAGCCGCCGGGGCTGGAGAAGAAGTGCGGGGCCTCGGCGGGCGGCTCCAAGTACATCTCCAACCACGCCTTCAACCAGAGCGGCGACTTCAAGCGGCACAGCTTCGAGCTGGGCGTCATCGCCCTGGACGTGGCCGAGCGCGACGCCCGAGTGCAGCTGACGCCCACCCAGCCCGGCGGGGGCCACCTGGGCGTGCTGTACCTGTGCCAGCAGGGCCGCCAGGGCCACGCCCTGCTGCAGTGGTCGCAGATCGAGGCCGGCGTGAACTCGTACTGGTTCCAGGGCCTGAGCCCCGGCACCAACTACTCGGTGTGCCTGAGCTCGCCGGGCGAGGAGTGCCGCGTGCAGGTGGTGTTCACCACCAAGAAGGAGATCCCGTCGCTCATCATCATCGTGGTGGTCAGCATCTTCCTGCTGCTGCTGGCCACGCTGCCGCTGCTGGGCGCCACGTGGTGCCACCTGCTCGCCAAGCTGCAGGCCAAGCCCTACAAGCTCATCATGAAGGCGCAGAACCCCGACCAGATGGAGAAGCGCATGGCCGCCGACTTCGACCCCCGCGCCTCCTACCTGGAGTCCGAGAAGAACTTCGGTGCCGGCGAGGCCGAGGCCGAGGAGGAGGAGGAAGAGGAGGAGGAGGAGGCGGGGGATGAGGAAGGAGCGCGGTGGCGGCGCGGCAGGGAGGGGGAAGGCGCGGCCGAGCTGGAGCGGGAGGAGAGCGTGGCCGCCAGCTCCATGGCGGAGTCGCAGTCCAAGGGCGGCGCCGAGGAGTTCGAGGTGCGCTCCGAGTACAGCGACAAGCTGCCGCTGGGCGCCGAGGCCGTCACCATCTCCCCGGAGATCAACGGCAACTACCGGCAGCGGCCCCGCTGAGCCCCCCGAACCCCCCGTCCCCGCTCCCACCCCCCGCTCCGCCCGGGGAAAAACCTCCGGGAACGAGCGGAGCCATCCCCGCCTCTCCTCCCCCTCCTTCTCCTCCTCCCCTTCTTCTCCTTCTCGCCCGGTGCCCCCGGGATGAGCCTCCCACGATTTCGTTTCCATTTCGGGCACCGGCGGTGCTCGCTGCCGGCTCGGCGGCAACAACGATTCCCTCTCCCCCCGCTCCCTCCGCCGCCCGCCAGCCCCGGGTTCGCTTTCCCCTCCGAGGAAAAAAACGAAAAAACCCCGAGAAAACGGGATAAACGAGAAAAGCCCGATAGCCCCAAATTCTCTTTGCTGGAATCGGTTCTGTCCCCGCCGCTCCTCGGTGCCCGGTGAGTCCCCTCTGCTCCCCGGTTCTCTCCTGTCGAGCCCGGAGCTGTCCCCGCCGCTCCCCGGTGTGTCCCGATTTTCCCCCGCGGTGCCGACATTCCCGGTCCCCGTCACTCCCGGGCGGTTTTCCCGCTTCCCGACGGATCCCGGTGCTCTTCGGTCCCCGCCACTCCCGGGCGATGCTCCCCGCGCCCCGCTGGGTGCCGGCATTCCCGGTCCCCGCCGCTCCCGGGCCGTTCTCTCCAGCCCCCTATGGATATTGGTGCTCTCCGGTCCCACCATTCCCATTCCCGGTGGGTCCCCGTTCTCCCCAGTGCCCGCCCTCCCATTCCCGGCAGCTGATTCCCGGTCCCCACCATTCCCATTCCCGGTGGGTCCCGGTGCTCCCCGGTCCCCTCCACTCTAGGGAGCTGATCCCCGGTCCCCGCCACTCCCGTTCCCGGTGGGTCTTGGTTCTCCCCAGTCCCGCCATTCCGGCAGCTGATTCCCGGTCCCCGCCACTCTCGTTCCCGGTGGGTCTCGGTTCTCCCCGATCCTCGCCACTCCCCGGGGCTGATCCCCGGTCCCCGCCCTCCCATTCCCCGTGGGTCCCAGTTCTCCCCGGTCCCCACCATTCCCTTCCCGGTGGGTCCCGGTTCTCCCCGCTCCCACCACTGCCGTTCCCGGTGGGTCCCGGTTCTCCCCGCTCCCACCACTCCCATTCCCGGTGGGTCCCGGTTCTCCCCGCTCCCACCACTCCCATTCCCGGTGGGTCCCGGTTCTCCCCGCTCCCACCACTCCCATTCCCGGTGGGTCCCGGTTCTCCCCGCTCCCACCACTCCCATTCCCGGTGGGTCCCGCTCTCCCCAATTCAGCACCGGGCTCGCCGGGACAGCTCCGCGCCCCGAGGCTCCGGGGGCTCCCCGATCCCCAATCCCCAATCCCCGGTCCCCAATCCCCAATCCCCGGTCCCCAATCCCCGCTTCCCGGCCCCGTCCCCTCCCCTCGGTGTGTTTTGGGTAGAGTAGCCTTGTAGCCAAGTGTGTGAGCCGCAGACGCGCCCGCAGCCGCGGCCGATGTCGCCACGGTGGCCGCGGTGGTCGCCAACCAGCCCCGGTGCTGGCCCCGGTGCCGCGGGGAGCCGCGGGCGCCTTCTCTGCGCGCTTCTGTCCGTGACGAGTCAATAAAAGGGATTGAAAGTGGAGCCGCCTCCGTGCTTGGGGGGAAAAACCGGGATTTTGTCCCCAGGGCGGGGAGGGGACAGCCAGGAGGTGGCACCGCCACGGCCGCCTCCTTTTATGTGTTTGACACGTTCTTTAATACCGTAAAAACATCAATTCATTTTTTTTTCCGGCCATAAAATCGCGTTTGTGTGCGAACGGAATCGCCCAAATCCATTAAATCTTCCCTATAAATTCACCCCGGAGAGGAAAAAAAAAGGAATTCCATTTTCCCCCGGTGAGCATCGGAATCCGCTGGAGCAAGGAAACATCCCACGGATGTGTTTTCCATCGTTTTATGGATCATTTTCTGTCGTTTTCCAGATCATTCTCTGTCATCTTAATCATAATTTCTATCATTTTTATATCATTTTAGATACGCTTTCAATTATTTTAGATATGTTTTTATCATTTTAGATACGATTTCTGTCATTTTAGATACCTTTTATTTATCATTTTATGTGTAGTGTATTTAATTTTTGATGGAATTTCTACAATTCCTATCTCTCTTTTTTTTTGTTAAAAATCACACCCCAAACCTCGCTTTTTTGCCTTTTTTTCTCCCCAAACTCCTCTCCCTGATGGTGTCACCTTGATCCCCAAGTGCTCCCAGCACTCATCCCAAAATTCCCACTGGATTTCTGCTCCCAATCCCATCCACCGATGAAATCCCCCGGCAATCCAACATTCCTTTCTCCAGGGCAAAAATCCCTCAAATCCCTCCCGAATCCCCCACAAATTCCCCCAAAATCCCCCAAATCCCGGGAGTCTGAGGCTGCTCCAGGTGTTCGGATCTGCCTGGCAGAGCCTGGATATTCCCATCTTTGTTGACATTCCCATAATTGTTGCTATTTCCATAATTATTTGTGGATATTGCCACAATTGTCGCCATTCCCATAATTAATTATGGATACTCCCATAATTGTGGATATTTCCATAATGGTGAATATTTCCATAATTGTGAATACTTCCATAATTGCGAATATTCCCATAATTGTTGATATTCCCATAATTGAGCGTGGTGCTCGGGAGTCACGGCGGGAATGGAAAAGAACAATCATTCCAGCTGCCTTTAATTAGGGAACTGTGGATTCCTGGGAATCCGGGATGAGGCCGGGATTTGCTGCTCTCCAGGAGGCCACAAATAAATGGGGGTGGGGATTTGCATTTTTCCTGGAAAAAATTCCTGCTGGGAGTGGTTAAAGCATCCATGGAGTGCTCAGAATTCCCAAAAATCCTCTGGTTTTATCCCCACGGCTGGAATGAGCGGAGAATTCCAGCCCTGCAGCAGGAATTTCCCAGTTTGACCAGTTGGGAATGCCCCAGTTTGACCAGTTGGGAATTTCCCAGTTTGACCAGTTAGGAATGTCCCAGTTTAACCAGTCAGGAATTCCCAGTTTGACCAGTAGGGAATTCTTAGTTTGAGCAGTTGGGAATGTCCCAGTTTCACCAGTAGGGAATTTCCAGTTTGACCAGTCAGGAATTCCCAGTTTGAGCAGTTGGGAATTCCCAGTTTGACCAGTTGGAATGTCGCATTATGACCAGTAGGGAATTCCCAGTTTGACCCGTCAGGAATTCCCAGTTTGACCAGTAGGGAATTCTTAGTTTGAGCAGTTGGAAATGTCCCAGTTTCACCAGTAGGGAATTTCCAGTTTGACCAGTCAGGAATTCCCAGTTTGAGCAGCTGGGAATGTCCCAGTTTGACCAGTCAGGAATTCCCAGTTTGACCAGTAGGGAATTCTTAGTTTGAGTAGTTGGAAATGTCCCAGTTTCGCCAGTAGGGAATTTCCAGTTTGACCAGTCAGGAATTCCCAGTTTGAGCAGTTGGGAATTCCCAGTTTGACCAGTTGGGAAAATGTCCCAGTTTAACCAGTCAGGAATTTCCAGTTTCACCAGTTGGGAATTCCCAGTTTGACCAGTCAGAACTTCTTCGTTTGACCAGTTGGGAATGTCCCAGTTTGACCAGTCAGGAATTCCCAGTTTGACCAGCTGGGAATGTCCCAGTTTGACCAGTAGGGAATTCCCAGTTTGACCAGTAGGGAATTCTTAGTTTGAGCAGTTGGAAATGTCCCAGTTTGACCAGTAGGAATTCCCAGTTTGAGCAGTAGGGAATTCTTAATTTGAGCAGTTGGGAATGTCCCAGTTTGACCAGTCAGGAATTCCCAGTTTGAGCAGTTGGAATGTTCCAGTTCCACCACTTGGGAATGTCCCAGTTTGACCAGCTGGGAATGTCCCAGTTGGACCAGTAGGGAATGTCGCAGTTTGACCAGTCAGGAATTCCCAGTTTGACCAGTAGGGAATGTCCCAGTTTGACCAGTCAGGAATTCTTAGTTTGAGCAGTTGGGAATGTCCCAGTTTGACCAGTAGGGAATGTCCCAGTTTGACCAGTTGGAATGTCGCATTATGACCAGTAGGGAATTCCCAGTTTGACCAGTAGGGAATTCTTAGTTTGAGCAGTTGGAATGTTCCAGTTTCATCAGTTGGAATGTCCCAGTTTGACCAGTCAGGAATTCCCAGTTTGACCAGTTTGGGGTGGACAGGAACCTTTCCCATTCCCTTGTGGGGTCTGGGGATGAAATCCCCACAATCCAAATTTTCTGACCTTTTCTTGGGAATTCTCCACAAGGACACAAGGAGGTGGCACTGGGGACATCCCCTGGTGCCATCCCCTGGTGACATTCCCCGTGCCATTCCTGAATTTGGGAGTTTTCTCCTCCCTCCTGACCCAGCTCTGGCCCCACAACCCCTCTGTGGGGTCACCCTGCTACCCTGTGTCCCCAAACCCTGTCCCCAAACCCTGTCCCCAATCCCTGTCCCCAAACCCTGTCCACAAGCCTTGTCCCCAATCCCTGTCCCCAAACCCTGTCCCCAATCCCTGTTCCCAAAGCCTGTCCCCAAAGCCCGACCCCAAACTTTGTCCCCGTACCCTGTCCCCACTCCCTGTCCCCAAACCCCGTCCCCAAACCCTGTCCCCAAACCCCGTCCCCAAACCCCGTCCCCAAACCCTGTCCCCAATCCCTGTCCCCAAACCCTGTTCTCACCTCCTGTTCCCAAAACCTGTCCCCAAAGCCTGACCCCAAACCTTATCCCCATCCCTGTCCCCAAACCCTCTCCCCACTCCCTGTCCCCAAAGCCTGTCCCCACCCCTGTCCCCAAACCTTGTCCACAAGCCTTGTCCCCAAAGCCAGTCCCCACTGCCTGTCCCCAAATGCTGTCCCCAAACCCTGTTCTCACCTCCTGTTCCCAAAGCCTGTCCCCAAACCCTGTCCCCAATCCCTGTCCCCAAACCCTGTCCCCACTGCCTGTCCCCAAATGCTGTCCCCAAACCCTGTTCTCACCTCCTGTTCCCAAAGCCTGACCCCAAATGTTGTCCCCAAACCCTGTCGCCACCCGCTGTCCCAAACTCGGTCCCCAACCCCTGTCCCCAAAGCCTGACCCCAAACCTTGTCCTCACCTCCTGTTACCAAAGCCTGACCCCAAACCCTGTCGCCACCCGCTGTCCCAAACCCTGTCCCAAACCCTGTCCCCAAACCCTGTCCCCAAACACTGTCCCCAAACACTGTCCCCAAACTCTGTCCCCAAAGGCTGACCCCAAACCTTGTCTTCATCACCTGTCCCCAAAGTCTAACTGCAAAGCCTGACCCCAAACCCCATCCCCACCCCTGTCCCCAAACTCTGTCCCCAACCCCAGTCCCCAAAGCCTGTCCCCAAACACTGTCCCCACCCTGTGTCCCCAAAGCCTGTCCAAAAACCCTGTCCCAAAATCCTGACCACAAACCTTGTCCTCACCTCCTGTCCCCAAAGACTGACCCCACTCCCTGTCCCCAAACCCTGTCCCCAAAACCTGACCCCAAACCCTGTCCCAAACCCTGTCCCCAAACACTGTCCCTAAACTCTGTCCAAAAACCCTGTCCCCAAACACTGTCCCCAAACTCTGTCCAAAAACCCTGTCCCCAAAGACTGACCCCAAACCTTGTCTTCATCACCTGTCCCCAAAGACAAACTCCAAAGCCTGACCCCAAACCCCATCCCCAAACCCTGTCCCCAGACTCTGTCCCCAACCCCTGTCCCCAAAGCCTGACCCCAAAACCTGTCCCCACTATCCCCAAACCCCGTCCCCAAACACTGTCCCCAAAGCCTGACCCCAAACCCTGTCCCCAAACACTGACCCCAAAACCTGTCCCCACCCTGTGTCCCCAAAGCCTGTGCAAAAATCCTGTCCCCAAAGCCTGACCCCAACCCTTGTCCTCACCACCTGTCCCCAAAGCTTGACCCCAAACCCTGTCCCCAACCCCTGTCCCCAAAGCCTGACCCCAAAACCTGTCCCCAACCCCAGTCCCCAAAGCCTGTCCCCAAACATTGTCCCCACCCTGTGTCCCCAAAACCTGTCCAAAAATCCTGTCCCCAAATCCTGACCACAAACCTTGTCCTCACCTCCTGTCCCCAAAGACTGACCCCACTCCCTGTCCCCAAACCCTGTCCCCAAAACCTGACCCCAAACCCTGTCCCAAACCCTGTCCCCAAACACTGTCCCTAAACTCTGTCCAAAAACCCTGTCCCCAAAGACTGACCCCAAACCTTGTCTTCATCACCTGTCCCCAAAGACTAACTGCAAAGCCTGACCCCAAACCCCATCCCCAAACCCTGTCCCCAGACTCTGTCCCCAACCCCTGTCCCCAAAGCCTGACCCCAAAACCTGTCCCCACTATCCCCAAACCCCGTCCCCAAACACTGTCCCCAAAGCCTGACCCCAAAACCTGTCCCCAAACCCTGTCCCCAAACACTGACCCCAAAACCTGTCCCCATCCTGTGTCCCCAAAGCCTGTGCAAAAATCCTGTCCCCAAAGCCTGACCCCAACCCTTGTCCTCACCACCTGTCCCCAAAGCTTGACCCCAAACCCTGTCCCCAAACCCTGTCCCCAAAGCTTGACCCCAAAGCCTGACCCCAAACCCTGTCCCCAAACCCTGTCCCCAAAGCTTGACCCCAAACCCTGTCCCCAAACCCTGTCCCCAAAGCTTGACCCCAAACCCTGTCCCCAAAGCTTGATCCCAAACCCCGTCCCCAAAGCCTGTCCTCACCCTGTGTCCCCAAACCCTGTCCCCAAACCCTGTCCCCAAACCCCGTCCCCAAAGCCTGTCCTCACCCTGTGTCCCCAAACGGGATTTGGGGGGATTTTGGGGGTCAAGGGTTTGGAGGGGGATGAGATTCTGGGGGATTTTGGGGGGCAGAGGTGTGGTGAGATGGGGTTTGGGGGGATTTTGGGGGACAGGGAATTGTGGTGTTGGGTTTTGTGGGATTTTAAGGGCGGGGAATTGGGGTGATGAGGTTTTAGGGGCTCTTGGGGGGACAGGGATTTGGGGTGATGGGGTTTTAGGAGATTTTGGGGGCAGGGATGGGGGTGATGGGGTTTGGGGGGATTTTGGGGGGCAGGGAATTGGGATGACAGGTTATTTTGGGGTACAGGGGATTGGGGTAATGGGGTTTTAGAGGATTTGGGGGAGCAGGGAATTGGGGTGACAGGTTTCAGGAGATTTTGTGGGACAAGAAATTGGGCTGATGTGGTTTTAGGGGATTTTGGGAGCAGAGGTGTGGGAGGACGGGGGTTTGGAGAGATTTTGGGGTATAGGAAATTGGAGTAATGGGTTTTAGGTGATTTTGGGGTACAGGGAATGGGATAATGGGTTTTCAGGGGATTTAGGGGGGCAGGCGTCTGGGGTGACAGGGTTTATGGCATTTTGGGGGACAGGGATTTGGGATAATGGTTTTTCAGAGGATTTTGGGGCTCACGGGTGTGGGATAATGGCTTTTAGGGGATTTTGGGGGGCAGAGAATTGAGGCGAATTTTTTTAGGGGATTTTGGGCTCAGGGGTGTGTGCTAACAGGTTTTAGGGTACTTTTAGGGCCCAGGGTGTGGGTTGATGGGATTTGGCAGGATTTTGGGGGGCAGGGATTTGGGGTCACTGTTTTTTAAGGGATTTTGGGCCCAGAGGTGTGTGCTAATGGGTTTAGGAGATTTTGGGGGGCAGGGATTTGGGGTCACTGTTTCTCAGGGAATTTTGGGCTCAGGGGTGTGTGCCAACGGGTTTTAGGGGATTTTGGGGGGCAGGGAATTGGGGTGACAGTTTTTTAGGGGATTTTGGGGTTCAGGAGTGTGTTCTAACAGGTTTTAGGGTACTTTGGGGTGTGGGGTGTGAGTTGATGGGGTTTGGCAGGATTTTGGGGGGCCAGGAATTTGAGGTCACTGTTTTTTAGGGGATTTTGGGGGGCAGGGAATTTGGGTCAATGTTTTTTAGGGGTTTTTGGGCTCAGGGGTGTGTGCTAATGGGTTTTAGGGGATTTTGGGGGCAGGGATTTGGGGTCAATGTTTTTTTGGGATTTTTGGGCTCAGGGGTGTGTGCTAATGGGTTTTAGGGGATTTTGGGGGGCAGGGATTTGGGGTCAATGTTTTTTAGGGGTTTTTGGGCTCAGGGGTGTGTGCTAATGGGTTTTAGGGGATTTTGGGGGGCAGGGATTTGAGGTCACTGTTTCTTAGGGAATTTTGGGCTCAGGGATGTGTGCTAATGGGTTTTAGGGGATTTTGGGGAGCAGGGAATTGGGGTGATGGTTTTTAGGGGATTTTGGGCTCAGGGGTGTGGGCTAACGCGTTTTCGGGGACTTTGGCGGAGCCGAGGACGGGCCCCGCGGGTCGGTGCCATGGAAAACAATCCGGGCCCGGGGGACGGGGAGGGGACGGGCCGGGAGGAGCAGCAGGAGGAGGAGGAGGAGGAGGAGAAGCCGAGGAGGGCCCGGGAGCGGCGGGACCGAGTCCAGCGGAGCGGGGACACCGGGGCTCCACCGGCGGTGACGGGGCGGGGGCGCGGGCCCGGGGAGCGGGGCTGGAGCGGGGGAAAAGCGGGAAAAAATCGGGAACAAGCTCCGGGAGAGGAGGGAAGGAAGGAGGCAGGGCGGTTATTCACGGCTCTGGAATGCGCCGGGAGGCGGCGGGGAAGTCCCGGGGGGCTCTGGAAAAGGGGTGGGATGACACCCGCAGCTCCAGGAGGGACAAAATCCCGGGATTGCCCTCCCAAATCCCCGGGAGATGGGATCTGTCCCTCCCTGGGCACCCCAAAATGTCACCTGGATCTCCCCCAGAGCCAGCGGGGCGCCTTTGGCACCCCTTAGCTCCCGATGGGGTTTATTCCCGAGAAATTCCCGCCGGGAATGGCAGGGCTGGGAATGGAGGGCAGGGGAATTGGCCTGCGAGGCTCAGACAAAGGGGTCTGGCCGCCAGCTGCTGGGAATTCCAAGCGGGAACCAACCTCTGGAGTGCCCTGGAAAAGTCACCGAGAGGGGAATGAGGAGTTAAGTCGGGAAAAATTCCCTTCCCAAGAATTCCAGCGGCCGCGGGGACCCCACAGCCCCTGGCTGAGAGAAGGCGCCGGGTTTTTTCCATGACACGGTCTGCGAGCCTGTTGGAAATCCCGAGAATTCCATGATTTATGGGAAGGCTGGTTGGGAAAGAGCTGCGGTGGCTCTGTTCCTCCTCAGCTCAGCGGGAGGAACCCGGAACCCCCTGGCTCTCGCTCCTCATCCCAAACAGCGTTTCATCCCAAACCCGGAAAAGATTTTCCAGAGGGGGAAGGACGAGCTCGAGGGGGAGAGAGGCCGGGATTTAGGAAATCTCCCAAACCGCTTTTGCCAGCTGGAATCGTTTCCCATCCCGGCTGTTTGGCCGGGCTCATACCCTCTCTGTCCCCGGCAGGACGCGAGGATGAGGCCTCTGCTGGGCGTCCTGGCGCTGGTGACACTCCTGTCCCCAGGCCTGGCCTGTCCCACGCCGTGCTCCTGCTCCACCAAGAAGAACGGGCGGCTGCTGGCCGAGTGCGCCTACCGCGAGCTGCGGGACGTCCCGCGGGGCCTGTCCCCGAATGTCACCATCCTCACGCTCTCCGCCAACCGCCTGGGCCGCCTGGGCCGCGCCTCGCTGGCCGAGGTGCCCGAGCTGCAGTCGCTGTGGCTGGGCTACAACCACATCTCCTCGGTGGAGCCCGGAACCTTCGCGGCCCTGCCGCACCTCAAGAACCTGGACCTGAGCCACAACCGGCTGGCGGATTTCCCCTGGCAGGACCTGCGCAACCTCAGCGCGCTGCAGATCCTCAAGCTCAGCAACAACCGGCTGGTCACCGTGCCCCAGGGCGCGCTGGTCGGGCTGCGGGAGCTGCGCTCGCTCTGGCTCAACGACAACGAGCTGGCCACGCTGGCCCGCGGCACCTTCGAGGGGCTGCCGGCGCTGGCGCAGCTGCAGCTCTTCCACAACCCCTTCAACTGCTCCTGCAAGCTCTTCTGGCTCAAGGAGTGGGCGCACGACACCTCGGTGGTGCTCTCCAGGGCCGGCTCCACGCTGTGTGCGGCACCGGCGAGGCTGCGGGGCCGGCCGGTCACCGACATCCCCGGCGCGCTCTGCGTGCCGCCCTCGGCCCAGCTCACCTACCTGTCCGGCCCGGCCGCGGCCGGACCCCGGGACGGGCTGACGCTGACCCTGCACTGCAGCGTGGCCGGCAGCCCGCCGCCGGAGATCCGCTGGCAGATCCGCACGGCCAAGCGCCGCGTGGACATCCACGGGCCCACGGTGGCGCGGGACGGCGGCGCCAAGGCGGGCCGGCAGCGCTTCCTGGCCTTCAAGAACGGCACCATGGCCATCCCCGACTTCGGCAAGGAGGACGAGGGCACCTACACCTGCGTGGCGGTCAACGACGTGGGGACGAGGGACGTGTCCGTCAACGTGGCGCTGGCCGGCTCGGCCAACCCGGCCGAGGAGCTGCCCCGTGATGACCCCCAGGCCGGGCACCCCGGCGGGCACAGCTGCGTCAAGGGCGACGAGCTGGACCCGTCCGGCATGGGCGAGAAGTTGGTCATCGTCTACCGCGTGGCCGGCCAGGCCCGGAGCGGGGCGGGAGCCCGGGAATTCCGCCTGGGAATTCTGCTGCTGGCTCTGGGGCTGCTGCTCTGGTGAAGGGCGAGCGGCACCTCGGGATTCCCGATTTTTCCGTAGTTTTTCCTCTCGTAGTGCCTTTGCTGAGCTTCTGGCATCCGGGAGCGCTCCGGAGCCCAACGGGGCCACCACAGGGGTGGGCGGTCCAGCCCTTGCCGTTCCCATTCCTGGAGGAACTCAGGGAACGTGGGGAGGATCCAGCCCAGATCCTGTCGGGATCTGCCACCAAATCCCGGCTGTCCCCACTTCCCGCTTTTCTCCCTGCCCAGATCTGAGGTGACCACAGGAGGTGACAGTGGTGACAATCCCGCCCCAGAGCCACCACGACTGCCAACGGGGAGGGATCCAAGGATAAAATCCCTGGGAATGAGGTCCTGGGGGACACAGAAAGGACAGAGGATTGGTTGGACCCACAGCCTTAGATTGGGAAGAAATTCACCGGTTTTATCCCTGTAGGAGCATTCCGAGCCCCTCCAAGGCCTTGGAATGCCGCAGGAATCCCAAAAGCCCCCTGACCACCATCCCAAAAATCCGTCTGGGCTGGACCCACCAGGCTTGAGCCAAAGATTCCCAAAGCGTTCCCGGTGGGAATGGGGGAAAGATTGGGAACAGCAGAGAAGCTGAGCTGCCTTGAAGCCATAAACATTCCCCGAGTGCTCCAGAATTCCCGGCGGGACAAATATTCCTTCTCCAGGTGTCCCAGGAAACCCTTGGGGGATTTTGAGAATGTCCATGGCCCCCAGACTGGGAAACAGCACCAGAATTCCCAGTGGGATCTGGGCACACCCTGCAGCCCCCCGGCCTTGTAACGCCCTGTAGGGACAGCAATAAATGCCTTTAATTAATGCCTTTAATTAAGAAATACCCATCATAAACACCTGTAATAAAGAAACAATTTTAATAAATACCTTGAATTAATAATTACTTTTTTATAAACACCTTGAATAAACTCCCTTTTTTTTTTATCTAAACCAGCTGGGCTTCGCTTGGTCTGTGCATCCCAAAATCCCAAAATTCTCTGAGATGGCGACTCCTGGGCTCCTCCAGATTGTCCCCAACCCTCCTGGATCAGGGGACACTTCTGTCATTCCCAGCTATCCAAATCCCTCCCAGTGCTGGAGAATCCCCAAATCCTTCCCAATTCTGGAGCATCCCAAGATCCCCCAAACTTCCCTTTTCCCCCCCACCCCAAACCCCCAAAATCCTGGGATACCCCAAAATCCCCTCCTGCAGCTGCCCGGGAATGGAATTGACCCCAAAATCAGAGCCTGGAGCTCTCCAGCACCAAAATTCCTTATCCAGAGGGATTTTAGGGAAAGGGCAGCCAAGGTCTCTGTGGGGAGCTCCTGGATTCCCACAAATTTTCCCCACTGTGGGATAAAAACCGTGACCCCAATGGAAGTTTTGGGTTCATTTCACATCATTCGACTTTTAAACTCCGTTTTATCCCTGGGAACAGCGGGATCCAGGATTATTCCTGAAATTCAAGCTGGGATGAGAGGGGTGAGGATGTGGATCTGGAGTTTCCAGACGAGCCGGGAAGCAACAGGAAGGGGAAGAAATTCCCAAATCCCGCCCAGGGCGCTGCTGCTATCCCAAAAACCACAAATTCCATGGATCTCCAGGGAGCCTTGGGTGGGACTGTGGAAGCTGATCCCAAAATTCAGCCCCACCCATAGCACGGAGCTGCCACAGATTTTAGGGATTTTTAAATGGATTTTAGAGATTTTTTGGGATTTTTAAAAAGATATTTTGTAGATATTTAGGATTTTTAAAGGGAATTTTAAAGGGATTTTCTCATGGGGTTTTAGGCCGCCTTTGGAGCTGCAGGGGTTGGGATGGGCTGGGAGGGAATCCTGGGAAAAGGGAGGAGATGCTCCAAGGAAATCCCAAAGCATGGGAATCACCCCCAGTGCCCCCAAACCGTCCTGAGGGTGCTGGGAACATTCCAGAGGGAGGGAATGGGGTCCCTGGGTTCCTTCAGAGAGCAGCTCTGGCCACTTCCAAGGAAATCCCAGCATGATCCGACATCTCCATGTGGGGTGGGCTGAGAATTCCCAAGGGAATCTTGAAGAGTTTGGGAGGGATCCACCAGGGGCCTGCTCATTCCAGCCCAAAAAGTTGGGAATTCTCAGATTTAAGAGCAGGAAGAGGTGATCCAGCACCATCTCATTGCCATCCCTATGGGGTTTTATCTCCAAAATTCCCCGTTCCCATTCCCGCCCTTCCCAAAGCTTTGGGAATGTGAAGGGAGCAGTTTTCCCATAAAACCACCCTAAAGTTGGATCACGGATCAGATCCTGACATTCCCAGCTGGAGCAGGTCCCCGAAATCTCTGCTGAGCGAGGTCATCCCAACCATTCCCTGGATTCGGGGCTGGGGTGGTCCCAAATCCTGCTGGAATTGGGGGAATATCCAAGGAAAACTGCACATCCCAGGAGTAGGAACGAGGTATCCATTTATTCTCCTTCCCCTGCACTTCCCAGTGAGGTTTTCCATGGATCCCAGCCCTGGAAAACCCTGGGATTGCCACAAAACCGGGAATGGAAGAGGGCGGGGAGGAGGGTGGGATTTGATCCTTCAAAAATCAGGGAAAAAAACGTTCCAGGAGTGGATGTGGAGCCCAAATGGAGCCGGGATCGGGAAGGGAGAAGACGGGAATGGGAATTTTCTCCCTCGTGGAGTTCCCGGGGTAATTCCTGGTGGTTGAGAATTCCTTTGGCCAGCTGGGGATCCCTCCAAGCTCCTCTTCCAGTTCCCTGGGAATTGTCCCATGCTGGAAAAGCGGCTGAGAAGGGGGATGGCTGCAGGACTGAATCCCAAAATATTTTTGGGATGCTGGGAGCATTTTCCTTGGCTCATCTCCATCCAGGCTGGGCTCAGAGATGTCGCCTCTGGAGCTCGGGAGTGGCTCCGCACAGATTTAGGGATAAACCCTCGGAGAGAGTCTGGAGGCTGGGATAGGGCGCGTGGGAAGCGCCTGAAATTCAGGGATGGGAGATGGAAGATGGGATGGGATTCCCGGGAATTCAGGGTCTGGGAACGCCGAGCTGGGCGCCGTTGGCCGCGGGATCGGCCAGCGCGGTTTTTCGGGAAGCGGTCAGCGAGGGGTTGTGCAGGAGCGTGTAGGCCACCCACCAGCGCGCCCGGATCCGCCGGCTCCGCGCCCTTCCCGGAGCCGGGGGCTTGGGATGCATCAGCTGGAGGCCTGGAAGGAGACGGGAGCAGCAGGGAGAGGATTCAGGGCCTGGAAAAGCACCAGGAGAGCGGGAGAGGGGTTGGGATGAGGTGCAGAGGGATGGATTCCTGCTGGGAAAGGGGAGATTGTGATGGAATTCCTGGCTGGGATGGAATTCCCAGAAGAACTGTGGTTGCCCCTGGATGCGCAAAGTGCCCAAGGAAAGGTTGGATGGGGTTTGGAGCAGCCTGGGATAGTGGGAGGTGTCCCTGGATGGGCTTTAAGGGCCCTTCCAACCCAAAGTGTTCCAAGATTCCCAGATTCCAGCCCCAGCCGCATTTTCCTGGAGCCACCAAGATCCCACCACACCCCAAAGAGCCCCATCCATATCCTGGAGAGGATGGATGAATGGATGGATGGATGGATGGATGGATGGATGGATGGATGGATGGATGGATGGATGGATGGATGATGGATGGATGGATGGATGGATGGATGGATGGATGGATGGATGGATGGATGGATGATGGATGGATGGATGGATGAATGGATGGATGGATGAATGGATGGATGGATGATGGATGATGGATGGATGGATGGATGGATGGATGGATGGATGGATGGATGGATGGATGGATGATGGAAGGATGGATGAGTGGATGGATGGATGATGGATGGATGGATGGATGGATGGATGATGGATGATGGATGGATGAATGGATGTCCCCACAGCAACCAGAGGTGCCACCCACAGGTCACTCTCCTGTCCCTTCCCCCAGTCCCCCCGGTGTCCCCAGGTCCCACCTTCCTCCAGCTGGGTGTCCCGGGGCGGTTCTGGCGGCTCGGGCCGGCCGGGCTGGAGCAGCAGGAAGCAGAAGGCCTTCATCAGCGGGTGGCACTGGCTGACCTCCACCCGCAGGTAGTGGCAGTAGGTGCGGTACCCTGTGGGGACACCGTGCCCTCACTGGGGACAGCACCACCCATTCCCACCCAGAGCCCAGGGATGGATCCAGCTCTGGTCTCCACGCCCCACAATCCCGACAGGAAAATCAGGGGCCACCCTGAGCTCCCTTGAGGTCTCATCTCCTTTATCCCAGGAGATGAGGGGAAACCCCACAGCTCATCCCATTTTTTGGGACACAAATAGCAGGACCCAGCTGGCACCACCTGCTCCAGGTGTTCCATTCCCAACGCTCTGAAGCCACTGTCAATCCCAGCAGGAAAATCAGAGGAAGGCCCGAGGTCCCCTTAGGTCCCCCCTCCTTTATCCCAAGACATGAGGTAACCACTGGTGGAACCCCAAAGGTTATCCCCCATTTCTTGGGATCAAAGAGCAGGACCAAGCAGGAATCAGGAGAAGCCACCTGCTGCCATCATCCCATTTCCAAGCCACCCTCAATCCCACAGGAAAAATGTGGAGGTCTCTTCTTTTTGCCAGGACACGAGGTGACCACTGGTGAAGTTCCAAGGTCACCACTTATTTTTTTGGGATAAAAAGCAGGAATCAGGAGAAGCCACCAGCTCCAGGTGTCCCACTCCCAACATTTGGGGCCACTCAATCCCAGCAGCTCCAGGCCTCCATCCCAACCCCCTGTGGTGGCACGGGGACCTCTCGCTGTCCCACCTGGGTCGAAGGTCTCCACACCGCGGTGCAGCAGGCTGATGTCCAGCCGGCAGAAGTGGACGGCGTTGTAGAGGCCGGAGATGACCACGCGCCACACCGCGGCCATGGAGCCCACCATGACGTTGGTGGGGAAGAGCAGGAAGGTGACGATGTACAGCACGCGCCTGCAGGACACACAGACCCCCGGGATGGCCCTTCCAGGAGAACTCCGGCCACCCCAAACCCCCCAGCCCTGCCTGTGTCCAGCCCAGGTGGCTCCATCCCACTGGGAGAAGCCAACGCCCTCCCAGGCTCCTGGAGAACCGTCAGGAGATCCTTGTCTCCTTGAGAGTGAGGAACCAGCCAAAATGAGGGCATGGGATTTTGGGATGGAGGCCACCAGCTCCAGGAGAGCCTCGCTGACCTGCCGGGAGGACACCTGGGTCCCTCTGTCACCCCAGTCTCTGATGGTGACACCACATGGGAGTGAGGGACATCTGCTGGTAGCCTGGGATGGACTCCAGGAGAGCCTCACTGACCTGCCAGGAGGACACCTGGGTCCCTCTGCCACCCCGGTCTTGGGTGGTGACAACATGTAGGAGTGAGGGACAACACCCGCTGGTTTGGGATGGACACCAGGAGGACATCTCTGCCCTGTCAGGGGGTGGCACGGGACACTTGTGTCCCTCTGTCACCCTGGTCACGGGTGGTGACACCACCCCTGAGTGGGGGACGTCTGCCAGTGGTAACCGACCCCACCTGGCCAATCCTGAGGGATCTGGGCTTGGAAACGGGGCCCGTGGAGCAGGGCCACCCTTGCTGGAGTCACCCCACCAAAATCCAGGCCAGAACATCTGGAAATACCTCAGTGGGAGCCTGGAATTCCTGCCAACCCCCCCTGGGGACAATCAGGGACAACTGGGGACGATGGCGGTGTCCCTGTACCTGTTGGTGATCTCCTTCTGCAGGGAATGCTGCTCCAGGAACTGGAAATGGGCCAGGAGATGCTGCACGAGCACGGCCACCACCAAGGTCAGCCAGAAGGGCCTGGAAGGGCAGGATGGACACTGGGAATGTCCCAAAACACCAGGAATGCCCCAAAACACCGGGAATGTCCCAAAACACTGCCACGGGCAGGAACCCCCAGTGGTGTTGGGAAAACCCCACATGGAGCATCCCAAACCTATCCAGGACCATTCCTTGGGGTTTTCCACCCTTCCCAAGGGATCGCCACATGTTCTGGATCATCCTGAAGAGGAGGATGGACACTGGGAATGTCCCAAAACACCGGGAATGCCCCAAATCAACAGGAAAGTCCCAAAATACCAGGAATGTCCCAAAACACCGCCACGGGCCGAAGCTTCCAGGCATGTTGGGAAAACCCCAAATGGTGTATCCCAAATCCATCCAGGACCATTCCTTAGGGTTTCCAGCCCTTCCCAGCTCACCACATGTTCCGGATGATCCCAAAGAGCGGGATGGACACCAGGAGTGTCCCAAAACACTGGGAATGTCCTAAGGCACCGGGAATGTCCCAAGGTACTGGGAATGTCCCAAGGCACCACTCCAGGCAGCAGAAACCCCCAGCAGGGTTGGAAAAACCCCACACGGAGCATCCCAAACCCATCCTGGGCCATTCCTTGGGGTTCCCAGCCCTTCCCAGCTCACCACATGTTCCGGATGATCCCAAAGAGCGGGGAGCTGGTGCCGAGCTGGAGCGGGATCACCACCAGGAAGGTGAAGGCCACGAAGCAGAGGAAGAAAATCACCTGCTGGATCAGGAGACCTGGAATGGGAACACGGAGCAGGAATCCAGGATGGAACAACAGCTCTCTTTCCCCAGATCCCTGCACGGGGCTTTCCTGACAATCCCATAAAAACCCCACCAGTCCCAAAAACCAGGTCTGCGTTCCCAAGGGGTTGTCCCTACAATTCCTGGGGGTGGAATGAAGATTTTCCCTCTTTTTGGGGTCCCCCTCCCCATTCTCAGGATGATCCAAGCTGGGATGGGAACGAGGAGCCCCCGGAATGCACCGAGGACAAGAGGCTTCCACAGCTTTTCCCACCCAAATATTTGGGATTGAGCCAAACCCAGGCATCATCCTACCCCTTCCTCCTCTTTGAATTCCCAACTCAATTTTTCCAATTATTTTTCCGGTTTTTCCTGATTCCCTGTCATCTGGTGTTCCCAAAATCCGCCAGATCCTGTTTGAGGTAAGGGAGCTAAAAACCCTTCTGGGAGCTGCTGCTTAATCCTTAAGAAAATTGGGATCCCCATGTCGTGATCCCAAAATCCCGTTACCTAGACATCGCTTCACTCCTTCCTTCTCTTTGAATTCCCAACCCAATTTTTCTGATTTTTTTTGCAGTTTTCCCAATTATTTTTCCAGTTTCTCCCAATTCCCAACCATCCGATGCTCCCAAAACCTGCCAGATTCCATTTGAGGAAAGGAGACTAAAAACCCTCTTGGAAAGGGGCGAAAATAGGGAGTTGTCACTTAATCCTAAAGAAAATTGGGATCCCCCATCCCGTGATCCCAAAATTCCGTTACCTAGGCATCATTTCACTCCTTCTTCCTCTTTGAATTCCCAACCCAATTATTCCCACTATTTTTCCAGTTTTTCCCAATTCCCAATCATCCCATGCTCCCAAAACCCGCCATATTCCATTTAAGGAAAAAAAGGGTTAAAAACCCTCTTGAAAATGGGGCAAAAATGGGGAATTGCTGCTTAATCTTTAGGACAATCAGGATCTCCATGCCGTGATCCCAAAATCCCGTTACCCAGGCAGGCAAAGGCCGCCTGGAAGCTGGAGAAGGCCATCCAGCAGACGAGGGATTCCCGGGAAGGCCGCAGGATGTGGGCCTTGGAAAACACGTCCAGCACAGCGCCCTGGTACAGCGCCCGCAGGTTGGACCTGGAGGGAAAATGATCCCGATTGATCCCAATCCCGGGAATGGGGCCAGGGACATCGGGACTGGGGCTGGGGACAGCGGGAATGGGGTTGGGAACACTGGGAATGGGGCCAGGGACATTGGGAATGAGGATGGCGGTATCAGGAATGGGGCCAGGGACATCGGGACTGGGGCCGGGGACAGCGGGAATGGGGTTGGGAACACTGGGAATGGGGCCAGGGACATTGGGAATGAGGATGGCGGTATCAGGAATGGGGACAGGGATATCAGGAATGGGAACATTGGGAATAGGGGTGGGGACATTGGGAATGGGGGCAGGGACATTGGACATTGGGATGGGGATATTGGGAATGGGAACATTGGGAATGGGGTTGGGAACACTGAGAATGGGGACAGGGACATGGAGAATAGGGCTGAGAACATTGGGAACTATGACGGAAATCTTGGAAATAGGAACATCGGGAATGGGGACAGGGACATTGGGAATGGGGATATGGGGAATAGGAACATTGGAAAGGGGCTGGAAACACTGGGAATGGGGCCAGGGACATTGGGAATGGGGATGGGGGTATCAGGAAAGGGAACATTAGGAAAGGGGACAGGGACATCGAGAATGGGGCTGGGAACATTGGGAATTATGATGGGGATATTGGAAATAGGAACATCGGGAATGGGGGCAGGGACATTGGGAATGGGGCTGGGAATATTGGGAATGGGAATATCAGGAATGGAGATGGAAACATTGAGAATGCAGCCAGAGTCATTGGGAATGGGGATGGGGACATTGGGATGGGAATATTGGGAAATGGAATGGGGACATCGTGAATCAGGATGGAGACATCAGGAATGGAGGCAGGGACATCGGGAACGGGCCTGGGAACATAGGGAATGGGGAAATGGGGACGTGGGGAATGGGGATGGGGACATTGGGAATGGGGCTGGGAACACTGGGAATGGGGATTGGAACATTGGGAATGGGGATTGGAACATTGGGAATCAGGAATGGCAACATTGGGAATGAGGATGGGAAGATTGGGAATGGGAACATTGGGAAAGGGGACAGGAAGATTGGGAATGGGCCTGGGAATACCAGGAATGGGGATGGGGATATTAGGAAAGGGAACATTGGGAATGATGCTGGGAATATTGAGAATGGGGCCAGGGACTTTGGGAATGGGGCTGGGGGTATCAGGAATGGGGATGGGAACATTGGGAATTATGATGGGGATATTGGAAATAGGAACATTGGGAATGGGGTTGGGAACACTGAGAATGGGGACAGGGACATCGAGAATAGGGCTGAGAACATTGGGAACTATGATGGAGATCTTGGAAATAGGAACATCGGGAATGGGGGCAGGGACATTGGGAATGGGGATATGGGGAATAGGAACATTGGGAATGGGGTTGGAAACACTGGGAATGGGGCCAGGGACATTGGGAATGGGGATATCAGGAAAGGGAACATTGGGAAAGGGGACAGGGACATCGAGAATAGGGCTGAGAACATTGGGAATTATGATGGAGATCTTGGAAATAGGAACATCGGGAATGGGGGCAGGGACATTGGGAATGGGGATATGGGGAATAGGAACATTGGGAATGGGGTTGGAAACACTGGGAATGGGGCCAGGGACATTGGGAATGGGGATATGGGGAATAGGAACATTGGGAATGGGGTTGGAAACACTGGGAATGGGGCCAGGGACATTGGGAATGGGGATGGGGGTATCAGGAAAGGGAACATTGGGAAAGGGGACAGGGACATCAAGAATGGGGCTGGGAACATTGGGAATTATGATGGGGATATTGGAAATAGGAACATCGGGAATGGGGGCAGGGACTTCGGGAATGAGGCTGGGAATATTGGGAATGGGAATATCAGGAATGGAGATGGAAACGTTGAGAATGCAGCCAGAGTCATTGGGAATGGGGATGGGGACATTGGGATGGGAATATTGGGAATTGGAATGGGGACATCGTGAATCAGGATGGAGACATCAGGAATGGAGACAGGGACATCGGGAACGGGCCTGGGAACATACGGAATGGGGAAATGGGGACGTGGGGAATGGGGATGGGGACATTGGGAATGGGGCTGGGAACATTGGGAACGGGGATTGGAACATTGGGAATCAGGAATGGCAACATTGGGAATGATGATGGGAATATTGGGAATGAGGACGGGAACATTGGGAATGGGAACATTGGGAAAGGGGACAGGAACATTGGGAATGGGCCTGGGAATATCAGGAATGGGGATGGGGATATCAGTAAAGGGAACATTGGGAATGATGCTGGGAATATTGAGAATGGGGCCAGGGACTTTGGGAATAGGGGTGGGACATCAGGAATGGGGATGGGAACATCGGGAAAAGGAATATTGGGAATGGGGCTGGGGGTATCAGGAATGGGACTGGGGTTATCGGGAATAGAAATGCTGGGAATGGAATATCAAGAACAGGGAAATGGGGAATGGGAATATTGGGAATGGGAATCCTGGGAATGCCGGGAGCGGGGCCGGCCCCACCTGTGCATGCCCAGGCTCCGGAGCAGCATGGCGCAGGTGAGCAGGCAGCACAGCACCAGCGAGCAGATGTAGCACACTGCGGAAAAATGGGAAAAAATCCCGGATTTGGGATCGGGAATAATTCCGGGAGCAGGATTTTGCGCCTTGGGGATGGGGACAGAAACATTGGGATTTGCATTGTGCCTCAGTTTCCCCTTTTGTCACTCCCACTGTCAGCTCCCAAGGGGGGATGGACAGGACAGAGCGAGGGAAAAGGGGAAGGGAAATCCAGGAAAATCCCTGGAGAGAGCTGGGATGGGGGTCTTGGGAAAGAGGATCTGCGGGAAACAGGGGAGAGGGAAAAAATGAGATGAGAGAGGTTTGGGGATCCAGGAAAAGCCCCAGAAATCCTCCCTGGAGCTGGTGGGATCTCAAGGAAGGAGCAGGGTATCCCTGCTCTTTCTTTATCCCTGGAATTCCCTGATCCCTGAAATTCCTTTATCCTGGGAATTCTCTCATCCTTGAAATTCCCTCAGCCCTGCTATCCCTTCATCCCTATTCCCTCATCCCTGAAATTACCCGATCACTGAAATTCCCTGCCCCCTGCTATTCCCTGATCCCTGCTATTCCCTGATCCCTGGAATTCCCTGATCCCTTTTCTTCCTTCTTCCCTGCTCTTCCCTCATCCCCCATCCAAGGATTTCCACTCTCCGGGGATCCAGGCCCATCTGTCCGCTTCCAGCACATTTCCAAGCCTGGAGCATCTGCCGCCAGCTCTTCCCTCTGGCTCTTCCCTCTGGCTCTTCCCAACGGCTTTTCCCGGAGTCTCTTCCCGCCTTGGCACGTGCCAGCCTGGCACAGCCCCATCCCTGCCAGCTGCTCCCGAAATCCCGCTGAAATCCGCCCAATCTCTGTCATCCATTCCCAAAATCCCCCTGGACTTGGCCCCATCCCATCCCCTGGGCCAGGAATCTTCCTCGCATGCCCCTGGAATCCTCCACATCCCATCCTCCTAAAATCCCCCTGGAATCCACCTCATCCCATCCTGCAGGTGAGGAATCCTCTCAAAATCCCCTGGAATTTGCCCCAGCCCGTCCTCCAGGCAGGGAATCCTCTGCAATCCCTCTGGACTCCTCCCTGTCCCATCCTCTGGGCAGGGAATCTTCTGGAAATCCTTCTGGACTCCTCCCCATCCCATTCTCTGGGCCAGGAATCCTCTGGAAATGCCCCTGGAATGCTCCCAGTCCCATTCTCCAGGCAAGGAATCTTCTGGAAATCCCTCTGGAATCCACTCAATCTCATCCTCCAGGTGAGGAATTCTCCCAAAATCCCTCTGGAATTCACCCCCTGGAATCCACCCCATCCCATCCTCCAGGGGATGAATCCTCAGGAAATCCCTCTGGAGCATTAATCCGGCTGGGATTGGGATCAGGATCTGGATTGGGACTGGGATCGGGATCAGGACTGGAATCGGGATCTGGATCTGGATTGATATCCAGATTGGGATGTGGATTGGGATTGGGATAAGGATCTGAATTGGGACTGAGATCAGGATTGGGATTGGGATTCGGATTGGGATCGTGATTTGGACTGGGATTTGGATTGTGATTGTGATCGGGATTGGTATTAGGATCCGGATCACGATTGGGACTGAGATCAGGATTGGGATTGGAATTTGGATTGGGATCTGGATTGGGATCATGATCTGGATTGGGACTGGGATCGTGATCGTGATCAGGATTGGAATCAGGATCTTGATTGGGAGTAGGATTGAGATTGGGATCCGGATTGGGACCGGGATCCAAATTGGGATCCAGATTGGGACTGGGATCGGGATCAGGATCTGGACTGGGACCGAGATCAGGATTGGGATTGTGATCGGGATTGGGATCATGATCTGGATTGGGACTGGGATCAGAATTGGGATAGGGATAGAGATTGTGATTGTGATCTGGATTGGGACTGGGATCATGATTTGGATCGTGATGGGGATAGTGATCAGGATCGTGATTGGGATTGGGATCTGGATTGGGATCTAGATTGAGATCTAGATTGGGATCCATCTTGGGATTGGGATTGGGATCGGGATTGTGATCATGATTGGGATGGTGATCAGGATCGGGATTGGGTTCGGGATGCGGCTCCACCTTCCAGCGCCCACAGGAAGTGCCGTGCCGTGCGCAGCTCCTGCTCCAGGTCCCCGGGCACGGCCGCGCCCTGCGAGGGCACGAGCCCGAACTGCACCAGCAGCACCACCACGTCCTTGGTCATTCCCGCCCGGATAATGCGCAGCGCGGGCACCACGGCCACCAGCAGCAGCACGGCCACCTGCGGGACACAGGGACACCTCAGCTCCGGCCCGGATCCCGCGGGATTTCGGGATTTATGGCTCAGATCCCATTAAATTTCAGGATTTATGACTCAGATCCGTGGGATTTCAGGATTTATGGCCCAGATCCCACAGGATCTAAGGCTCAGATCCCACAGGGTTTTGGTATTTATGGCTCAGATTCCATGGGATTTACAGGTCAATTCCCATGGGATTTTGGGATTTAAGGCTCGGACCCCACAGGATTTCAGGATTTATGGCTCAGATTCCATGGGATTTAAGGCTTGGATCCCAAAGGATTTTGGAATTTATGGCTTGCATCCTGTGGGGTATTTGGCTCAAATCATGTGGGATTTTGGGATTTACAGCTCGCATCCTGTGGGATTTTGGGATTTAATGCTCAGATCCCACGGATTTCAGGATTTACAGCTGGGATCCCGCAGGATTTACAGCTCAAATCACATGGGATTTTGGGATTTACAGCTGGGATCCCATGGGATTTAGAGATTTACGGCTGGGATCCCACAGAATTCTGGGATTTAGGGATTTACAGCCGGCATTCTACAGGATTTTGGGGTTTACGTGAGTGTGGAATTCCAGAAGGAATTTAAATGCCATTCCTGGGTGGGATCCCTCAGGATCCTCTGAGAATGTCACCTGGTAGACGGCGATGACAGCCACGGTGACGGATACCACCAGCTTCAGTGGGATCCGGAATCCTGGAAGGAAAATTGGGAATTTTTGGTGGTGGAGCAGGATCAGGGTGCACCCAGCAAAGGGAACACCCTTTGGAATGGGATTTTCGCAGAGAATTACTGCTGGGATGGAGAGTTGGGAATGGACAGATGGGTCCATCCTGCTTTTCCATGGAAACTTGGGATATTCCCTGCCCCCTTCATGGATGGGAATGGCTCTGCATTCCCAGGATTTCACCCCCTCTGTGCAGGACAATTCCCTTCCGTGGATTTATGGGGCTTCCATGAGGATTCCATCACTCCCAGGACCACTTTTCCATGGATTTATGGGGGTTCCCATCACTCCCAGGACCACTTTTCCATGGATTTATGGATTCTCCATGAGAATCCCATGACTACCATGAATTTATGGGGCCTCCATGGGGTTCCCACCATTCCCAGGTCTCTCTTCCATGGATTTATGGGGCCTCCATGAGGATTCCAATCACTCCCATCACTCCCAGGACTCCTTTTCCATGGATTTGTGGATCCCTGCCCCAAGCATGGCTGGATTCAGGCTCCAAGCCAGGCCAGGCTGGACAGGGCTTGGAGCAACTCAGGATTTTGGGAATGGCCTGGCTGATCCATAAATCCCAACCCCAACCGTGCCCAGATTCCATGGAATTTTCCAGGTGCTCACCTTCCTCGGGAATGTAGATGTAGGAGAGCAGGTAGGAGCGGATCCGGGAGCCAAGGCTCTCATCAATCTTGACGGAGCTGCGGGAGGCGGGAGAGGGTGACATTCCCCACCTTGGGAACGGGAATTGCCGGCAATGGGATTTGCCGGGAATGGGAATTCCCATCCTTACCTCCCTTTCCGGTCCCGCTTGGACAGCAGGGCCTTGAGGTACTTCCTGTAATAGCTTTTCCCGGAAATCTGGGGATAACGGATGGATTTGGGGTGGCAGAGCTGCCCTGGCCCGGGTGTATCCCGACAGGAATTCCCGAGCCCGGGCCAGCATACGGAATGTGTGATGTTGGTACAGAAAAGTGGGAATAAAGTGAGATTTTGTTCCCAAACCCCTGTGGGATCCCTCGTTCCCCCATGAGGGGTCACCTCAGGCCTTTCTTGCTTTTCCCTCCTCTCTTCCCAACAAAGCTCCGAGGATTATCCGGGAAAATGAGGAGAGCCCGGAGCCGGCCTGAAGGGAGCCATTGATGGCAGGAGCCTCTTGTGTAAGGGATTTATCCTGGAGGAATTTCCCAACCCCGCTGCCGGTGCTGGGACAGTAATGGAGAACCCCCAGCAGGGCGAGGGAACACGTGGAGATCCCAATCCCAATTTCAATCCCAAAACCAGGAGAGCAACGGAGAACCCTCAGCAGCAGAGCTGGGAGGGCAATACATGGAGATCCCAGTCCTGATCCCAGTCCCGATCCAATTCCAATCAGGTTCAATACCAATCGTGATCCTGATCCCGACCCCAATCCCAATCAGGCTCTCAATCCTGATCCTGATCCCAACCCTGATCCTGGTCCCAGTTCTGGTCCTGATCCCAATCCTGATCCTGATCCTGGTCCCAGTTCTGGTCCTGATCCCAATCTCGATCCCAATCCCAATCCCAATCCCAATCCCAGTCTTGATCCCGATCCCAATCCCGATCCTGATCCCGATCCCGATCCCAATCCCAGTCTTGATCCTGATCCCAATCCCGATCCCGATCCCGATCCCGATCCTGATCCTGATCCCGATCCTGATCCTGGTCCCGATCCCAATCCCGATCCCGATCCCGATCCCGAGTTCCCGTGTCCGTACCCGCGGCTCGGGGCTGTCCCCGTTCCGGAGGCTGCGCAGGAGCTGTGCCGGGTACCAGAGGCTGAGCAGGGACAGGGACAGCAGCGCGGGGATGTGGGACAGCAGCGAGTACAGCCGGTGGATCTGTGTGGGACACGGGGTCACTGCCACCACCCTTGGGGACATTGGGTCACTGCCACCATCCCCTGGGGTCGCTGCCACCACCCCTGGGGACACGGGGTTACTGCCACTGTCCCTAGGGACACAGGGTCACTGCCACCACCCCAGGAACACTGCCACCACCCTGGGGACACTGCCACTACTCCCAGGGACACCACATCACTGCCACCACCCTGGGGACACTGTCACTACTCCCAGGGACACCACATCACTGCCACCACCCTGGGGACACTACCACTGCCCTGAGGACGCTGCCACCACCCCCAGGGACACTGCCACCACCCTGGGGACACAGACACAGGGTCACTGCCAGCAGCCCAGCCAGGGGACACTGCAGGGACACACTTGGGGCTGGCCAGGGAGCCACAGCACCTCAGGGACACTCCAGGGAGCCACCTCTGCCCTGGGCCACCTCTCTGTCCTTTTCCCGGCCTTGGGGCAACTCAGGGTGGTGACAAGGGAGCCACAACCCCTCAGTGCCACCACAGAAAGCTGTGCCACCTCAGGGACACTCAAGGAGGTGACAAGGGAGCCACAACCCCTCGGGGCCACCCCAGGAGGTGACAAGGAAGTCATGGCCCTTCAGGGCCACGCCACCAAGCTGTGCCACCTCAGGGTCACTCAAGGAGGTGACAAGGGAGCCAAGACCACACAGAGCCACCCCAGGAAGCCACGACACCTCGGTGCCACCCACCTTGGGTGCCAGGGGACACTGCGCGCGGTGCCAGGCCTGCGCCCCGCAGTGTCCCCAGGCCAGCAGGGTCCCCGCGGCGTAGCCCAGGCGGTGCCGGGGGCCGGCGCAGGCCAGCAGGGGCAGGTACAGCGCCGGGAAATAGAGCAGGGCCAGAACCTTCCGGAACTCTGCACGGTGACACCGCGGGTCAGGGGTGACACCGACGGAACCGCGAAGGGACACACCACCCTGGGACATTGTCACTGCCCTGGGGTCAATGCCACCGCCCCAGGGATACCAAGTCACTGCCACCACCCCAGGGACATGGATACCACCCCACAGATACTGCATCGCTGCCACCACTCTGGGGACACTGCCACCCTCCCAGGGGACACTGCCACCACCCCAGGGACACAGGGTCACTGCCACCAACCCAGAGGTCACTGCCACCATCCCAGGGACACTGCCACCACCCCAGGGACACAGGGTCACTGCCACCACCCCAGGGACATAGAGTCACTGCCACCCTCCCAGAGGTCACTGCCACCACCCCAGGGGACACTGCCACCACCCCAGAGGTCACTGCCACCACCCCAGGGACACAGGGTCACTGCCACCACCCCAGAGGTCACTGCCACCATCCCAGGGACACTGCCATCACTCCAGGGACACTCCCACAACCCCAGAGGTCATTGCCACCACCCTGGGGTCAATGCCACCCCCCCGGGGACACTGCCACCACCCCAGGGACACTGCCACTACCCTGGGGACACGGCCACCCTCCCAGGGATACCAAGGCACTGCCACCACCCTGGGGTCACTGCCACTACTCCAGAGGTCACTGCCACCACCCTGGGGACACTGCCACCACCCTGGGACACTGCCACTACCCTGGGGTCAGCGCCACTGCCCCAGGGACACAAGGTCACTGGCACCACCCTGGGGTCAATGCCACCACTCTGGGGACAAGGGGTCACTGCCACCAGCCCAGCCAGCCCTTCCCAGGGATGGGGATTTGGAAACTCTGAGCCCTTTCCATGGAGGGATTTGGGGTGTTCCAGGGGTGCCATTTTGGAATTCTGAGCCCTTCCCAGGATGGGATTTGGGAAGTCCGAGCCCTTCCCAGAGTGGAGATTTTGGGAACTCCGAGCCCTTTGTGGGGTGGGGATTTGGGAATTCTGAGCCCTTCCCAGGATGGGATTTGGGAACTCCGAGCCCTCCCCAGGATGGGATTTGGAAACTCCAAGTCCTTCCCAGGATGGGATTTGGAAACTCCAAGTCCTTCCCAGGATGGGATTTGGGAACTCCGAGCCCTCCCCAGGATGGGATTTGGAAATTCCAAGTCCTTCCCAGGATGGGATTTTGGGAACTCTGAGCCCTTCCCAGATGGGGATTTGGGAACTCCGAGCCCTCCTCAGGATGGGATTTGGGAACTCCGAGCCCTTCCCAGGATGGGATTTAGGAACTCCGAGCCCTCCTCAGAATGGGATTTGGGAACTCCGAGCCCTCCTCAGGATGGGATTTGGGAACTCCAAGTCCTCCCCAGGATGGGATTTGGGAAGTCCGAGCCCTTCCCAGGATGGGATTTGGGAACTCCGAGCCCTTCCCAGATGGGGATTTGGGAACTCCGAGCCCTCCCCAGGATGGGATTTTGGGCATTCCGAGCCCTTCCCAGAGATGGGGTTGGGTATTCCAAACCCTTCCCAGGTGGGGATTCAGGAACTCCGAGCCCTGCCCAGGGTGGGATGTGGGCTCTCCGTGTCTCACCGCAGGCGGCGGGTGACGCCGTTGTTGTCGCCGTTGTTGTCCCCGCGGGTGTCCCCATTGTTGTCCCCGCCGTGGGTGGCAGCAGTGGCAGCGGGTCGGGGTCCAGCAGCAGCCGGCAGAGCTCGGAGCAGAGCAGCGCCAGCACCGCCGCGGCCACGGCGCGCTGCCCGTCCTGCTCCAGCAGATTCCCGGGGCTGCAGGAATCGGCACCGGTCGGGAATTCCGCTCCTTCCAGGGAGGGGATTTCGGGAATTCCCGCTCGTTCCCAGGGAGGGGATTTTGGGAATTCCGGGTTCTCTCCAATGATGGGATTTTCAGATTTCCGAGTTCTTTCCAGGGTGGGGATTTTTGAATTCTGAGCGCTTTTCAGGGAGGGATTTTGGGAATTCCCGCTCCTTCCCAGGGAGGGACTGCGGGAATTCTGAGCCCTTCCCAGGGAGGGACTGCGGGAATTCCACTCCTTCCCAGGAAGAGACTTTGGGAATTCCCGCTCCTTGCCAGGGAGGGATTTTGGGAATTCCCAGGGAGGGGATTTTGGGAATTACGAGTCCTTTCCATGGAGGGCATTTTGGGAATTCTGAGCCCTTTGCAGGAACGAGATTTTGGGAATTCCCGCCCTGTTCCAGGGAGGGATTTTGGGAATTCCCGCCCTGTTCCAGGGAGGGATTTTGGGAATTTCCACTCCTTCCCAGGGAGGGATTTTGGGAATTCCCGCTCCTTCCCAGGAGGGACTTTTGGAATTGCGGGTCTTCTCTAGGGAAGGGATCAACTGGGTTTGGGAATTCTGAGCCCTTTCCATGGAGGGTATTTTGGGAATTCTGAGCCCTTTCTAAGGAAGGATCAGCAGGGTTTGGGAATTCCAAGTCCTTTTCAGGATGGAATTTTGGTAATTCCAAGTCCTCTACAGGAAGGGATTTTGGGAATTCTGAGCCCTTTGCAGGGAAGGGATTCTGGAATTTTGAGTCATTTCCATGGAAGTTGTTTTGGGAATTCTGAGCCCTTTTTAAGGAGGGATCAGCAGGGTTTGGGAATTCTAAGTCCTTTTCAGGAAGGAATTTTGGTAATTCCAAGTCCTCTACAGGAAGGGATTTTGGGAATTCTGAGCCCTTTGCAGGGAAGGGATTCTGGAATTCTGAGTCATTTCCATGGAAGGGGTTTTGGGAATTCCAAGCCCTTTGCAGGGAGGGAACAGCAGGATTTTGGGAATTCCATACCTGAGCAATCCCGGGACGCCGTTCCAGCAGCTCAGGTGGAGCCGGCGGCGCTTGACCAGGAAGGACAAGGCCAGGAGCACAGCCAGCTGGAACGGGATGGAAATCCATGGAAAAGGGTCCTGGAGTGCTGGGAACCCCATGGAGACCCCATAAATCCATGGGAAAGAGATCTGGGAATGGTGGGAATGATGGGAACCCCATGGAGACCCCATAAATCCATGGAAAAGAGACCTGGGAATGGTGGGAATGATGGGAATCCCATGGAAGCCCCATAAATCCATGGAAAAGGGTCCTGGAGTGATGGGAACCCCATGGAAATCCCATAAATCCATGGGAAAGAGATCTGGGAATAGTGGGAATGATGGGAACCCCATGGAGGCCCCATAAACTTGTGGAAAAGAGACCTGGGAATGGTGGGAATGATGGGATCCTCATGGAGACCCCATAAATCCATGGAAAAGGGTTCTGGGAATGATGGGAATCCCATGGAAGCCCCATAAATCCACGGAGAAGGGTCCTGGAGGGCTGGGAACCCCATGGAGACCCCATAAATCCATGGAAAAGGTCCTGGCAATGATGGGAGTGATGGAAACCACATAGAAACCCCATAAATCTATGGAAAGGAGACCTGGGAATGATGGGAACCCCATGGAGACCCCATAAATCCATGGAAAAAGTCCTGGGAATGATGGGATGATGGGAACCCCATGGAGGCCCCATAAACTCATGGAAAAGAGACCTGGGAATGGTGGGAATGGTGGGAATGATGGGATCCTCATGGAGACCCCATAAATCCATGGAAAAGGGTTCTGGGAATGATGGGAATCCCATGGAAACCCCATAAATCCATGAAAAAGGGTCCTGGAGTGCTGGGAACCCCATGGAGACCCCATAAATCCATGGAAAAGGTCTTGGCAATGATGGGAGTGATGGAAACCACATAGAAACCCCATAAATCTATGGAAAGGAGACCTGGGAATGATGGGAACCCCATGGAGACCCCATAAATCCATGAAAAAGAGACCTGGGAATGGTGGGAATGGTGGGAATGATGGGATCCTCATGGAGACCCCATAAATCCATGGAAAAGGGTTCTGGGAATGATGGGAATCCCATGGAAACCCCATAAATCATGGAAAAGTGTTCCGGGAATGATTTGGGAGGAATTTTGAAGTTCTCGTCCCACAGGGAAGCGAAATCCCACAAATCCAGGAATTCTGGGATGGTTTTGGTGGGAAAATCCATCCAAGATGAATGGGAATGGAACGTGGGGATGTGGGATTGGGGTTTTTTCCGGGAATTTTGGGGTGGGGATGGGGATTTTGGGGCGGATACTCACGGAAATGGGAGCCATGACGGTGTGGTACAGCTGGGGGGAGATTGTGGGGTGGCATTCCGGGATGGCATCGGGAAAAAGGCTGGGAAAAGGTAAAAATCCCAGATTTGGGTGGGTTTAATCCTAAAAGGGCTGGGGAAAAAGGGGAAAAATCCCAGATTTTGATGGGAATAAATCTGGGAATGACAGGGCTGGCCCCAAAAATTCCAGGGCCAAAAATCCAGGAATAAATCTGGGAATGACCAAAAATTCCAGGATTTTTAGAGGGTCCAAAACTCCATGGGAAGGGGACACTCGGGGACATTTTTGGGGACATTTTGGGGATATTCTGGGGATGTTTTGGGAATATTTTTGGGGATATTTTTGGGGACATTTTTGGGGATATTTTAGGGACATTTTGAGGCCAATTTTGGAGACTTTTTGGGGACACATTGGGTATATTCTGGGGACATTTTTGGGGACAATTTTGGGGACCTTTTGGGGACATTTTTGGGAATATTTTGGGACCAATTTTGGAGGCCTTTTGGGGACATTTTGGAGACATTTTTGAGACATTTTTGGGGATATTTTGGGGATATTTTAGTGATATTCTGGGGACATTTTGGGGCCAATTTTGGGAACGTTCTGGGGTCACTTTTAGGGCCATTTTGGGGCTGTTTTGGGCACATTTTTGGGGCCAATTTTGGGGATGTTTTGGGGACTTTGGGGGGATATTTTAAGGACAGTTTTCAGGACATTTTGGGAGATATTTTGGGGCCATTTTGGGGGAATTTTGGGGAATTTTTTGGGGCCACTTTTGGGGACATTTTGGGGGACATTTTGGAGACCTTTTGAGGACATTTTGGGGACATTATTTGGGACACTTTTGGGGACACTTAGGGACATTTGGAGGACATTTTGGGGCCACTCACTCATCATGAGGCGCAGACTCCGTGGATTCGTAGATGTACCAGTCGGATCCCAAATCCTCATCCAGGAAAATTCCCGGCTCCAGGGGGGAGTCCCGAAATCCCACAGAGCCGTTGGGGGCCATGGCCGCCCCTCCCCCACCGGGGCCCTCACGGCTGGAAAAGCGGGAAAAATCCCGGGAAAGTGAGAAAAAACCCTGGGAAAGTGGGAAAAATAACAGGAAAGTGGGAAAAATAAAGGGAATATGGGAAAAAAACCCAGGAAAGTGGGAAAAAACCCGGGAAAGTGGGGAAAAAAGCTGAGAAAAACTCTGGGAAACTGGGAAAAATATGGGAAAGTGGGAAAACGCCAGGAAAGTGGTAAAATGCCAGGAAAGTGGAAAAAATTACAGGAAAAGAAGAATGGGGGCTGGAAAAGCGGGATGAGGACTGGAAAAGTGGGAGGAGACTGGAAAAATGGGGGAAACACCAGGAAAAGTGGGGAAAAAGCCAGGAAGAGAGGGGGAAAATGCTGGGAAAAGAGGGGGCTAGAAAAGTGGGAAAGACCCCGCAAAAAAGGGGAAAAATGCTGGGGAAAGAGGGGAAAATGTGGTGAAAAGAGGGGAAAACTCCTGGAAAATTATGAGAGAAGTGGGAAAAACGCCAGGAGAAGTGGGGAAAAGTGAGATAGGGAGCGGAGAATTGGGAAAAACGCTGGGACAAGAGGAAGAGTGCTGTGAAAAGTGGAGAAAACGCCTGGAAAAGTGGGATGAGGGCTGGAAAAGTGGGGAAGAGATGGGGAAAATTCTGGAAAAAGTGGGAAAAAAGCCGGGAAAAGCGGCTCTGATCCCAATTCTCAGCAGATCCCGCAGCCGGGGCGGGGCCGCTCCCGAGGCTGCGGAGCCGATCCCGCCTTTGTTTGGGTTTTTTTGGGAATTCTCGGAGCTGGGAAAGCGGCGCGAAGGTCGCAGGGGGGAGGGGCCGCGGCGCTGTCCCCAAAGTGCCACCAGCGGCGACATCGCGAGCCCGGGGACTGTCCCCAGCGCCATCCCGGGAATTCCGGATCAGTTTGGTGCCGGGACAACCCCAAAAATGTCCCCAGATGTCACCTGAGGGCTTGGGGACACCCCGGGAGCAGATTTGGATGGCCCCGATGTCCCCAAGGGACAGCGGGAGCAGCCCCAGGGACATTGGGGACATTGGGGACATTGGGGACATTCCAGAACTTGGGGACATCCCGGGAGCATCTCAGGCATGTCACTCCCCAGTGTCCCCAAGGGACAGCAGGAGAATGTCCCCGGGGACATTCCAGGATTTGGGGACACGGTTCGGGAACGTCCCCAGTGTCCCCAAGGGACAGAGGGAGCAGCCCCAGGGACTCTGGGGACATTGGGGCCGTTCTAAAACTTGGGGACACGGCGGGAGCAGCTCCGGGATGGCCCCGATGTCCCCAAGGGACCGCAGGAGCAGCTCCAGGGACAACCCAGGGATAGGTCAGGGGTGTCCCCAGGGTCCCCAAGGGAGAGTGGCAAGGACACCCCAGGGCTTGGGGACACCCCGGGAGCAGCTCCAGGATGTCCCTGATGTCCCCAAGGCAGTGAGGGGACAGCGGGAGCAGCGCCAGGGTCACCTCGGGATTTGGGGACACGGCTTGGGGATGTCCCCAATGTCCCCAGGGCTGTGAGGGGACAGCTGGAGCTGGCTCTGCTCCAGCCCTGCAATTCCCTCAGGATGGGGATGGAAAATTGGGGATTTGTGCCTCCCTTCCCAAAAATCTACTGGGAATCAGAACCTGCCCCTCCAAAGGTGATCCCAAATCCCAGTTTGGGATCCCAGCAATCCCAAACTCCATTCCCAAACTCCATTCCCAAAATCCCAAACTCCATTCCCAAATCCCATATCCCAAACCCCAAACCCCACCCCAAGGCCCGTCCTCAAACCCATCCCAAATCCCAATTTGGGATCCCACAAATCCCAATTTCCAGTTTGGGATTGCAGTGATCCCAGATCCCATCCCAAATCCCATCCCAGGTTTGGGAGCTGGGTTAGGGTTAGGGAATTGGGAATGGGGTTTGGGATTTGGGAATGGGTTTGGGAATTGGGAATTGGGATTTGGGTTTGGGATTAGGGATTTGGGATTTGGGATTTGGGTTTGGGAATTGGGATTTGGGAATGGAGTTTGAGATTTTGGGAATGGGGTTTGGGATTTGGGATTTGGGATTTGGGATTTGGGATTTGGGAATGGAGTTTGGGATTTGGGGAATGGGCTTTAGGATTTGGGATTTGGGAATGGGGTTTGAGAGTTCCTGACTTTTTCAGCCTCCCAGGACATAGGGAACAGCTCATTCCTAATTTTCCCACACAGGGAAAGGCTCATTCCTGATTTTTAGTGAAGGCCTCGTTCCCGATTTTATGGAAGGGCTCATTCCAAAATTTCCCTGATTTTCTGCCTCTGGAGCACCGCAGGAATTGTTCCCCCATAGAATTGGATCCCTCAGCTCTTTCTTGACTCCCAAAATCCCAAAAAAAGAGGCGGGAAGACCAAGATCCCAGCGGGATCCGCATTCCCGGCCGAGCCCTTCCCAGCTCTCGCGTTTTCCTTGGAATCCGGTCCCGTTTTCCTTGGAATCCGATCCCGCCGCTCCTCCCGCGACCTTGGAGCCCTCCATGAAACTCCCGCCCATCCCCCACCCCCTGCTCCCGGGAACTTCGGGATCCGGGAGAAAACCGGGAATGGGATCTGGGAGGGAATGCCCAGAATGAAACCGGGAAGGGGAAAAGGATCCAGGAGGGAATTCCCAGATCCCAAAATAAAACCGGGAATAGGATCTAGGAGGGAATGCCCAGAATGAAACCGGGAAGGGGAAAATGATCCAGGAGGGAATTCCCAGATCCCAAAATAAAACCAGGAATGGGATCCGGGAGAGAATGCCCAGAATGAAACCGGGAAGGGGAAAATGATCCAGGAGGGAATTCCCAGATCCCAAAATAAAACCGGGAATGGGATCCGGGAGGGAATGCCAAGAATGAAACCGGGAAGGGGAAAAGGATCCAGGAGGGAATTCCCAGATCCCAGAATGGAAGTGGGAGCGGGAAAAGGGGATCCAGAATAAAACCGGGAATGGGAGTGGGGTCCTGGAAGGAATTCCCAGAATAAAACCAGGAAGGGGAAAAGAATCCAGGAGGGAATTCCCAGATCCCAAAATAAAAGTGGGAATGGGATCTAGGAGGGAATTCCCAGAATAAAACCGGGAAGGGGAAAAGGATCCAGGAGGGAATTCCCAGATCCCAAAATAAAAGTGGAAATGGGATCCAGGAGGGAATTCCCAGATCCCAAAGTAAAACCGGGAATGGGATCCGGGAGGGAATGCCCAGAATGAAACCGGGAAGGGGAAAAGGATCCAGGAGGGAATTCCCAGATCCCAGAATGGAAGTGGGAGTGGGAAAAGGGGATCCAGAATAAAACCGGGAATGGGAGTGGGGTCCTGGAAGGAATTCCAAGAATAAAACCAGGAAGGGGAAAAGGATCCAGGAGGGAAATCCCAAATCCTGGAATTAAACCAGAGGGGGAAAAGGGGATCCAGAATAAAACTGGGAATGGGAGAGGGGTCCTGGAAGGAATTCCCAGATTCTGGAATAAAACTGGGAACGGGACAATGATCCAGGAGGGAATTCCCAGATCCCAAAGTAAAACTGGGAATGGGATCCAGGAGGGAAATCCCATGATAAAAGTGGGAATGGAAAATGGATCCTTGAGGGAATTCCTGGATTCCTGGAATAAAACTGGGAAGGGAAAAGGGGATCCAGGAGGGAATTCCCAATTCCTGGAATTAAACCAGGAAGGGAAAAAGGGGTCCAGAATTAAACTGGGAAGGGAAAGAGGATCCAGGAGGGAATTCCCAATTCCTGGAATAAAACTGGGAAGAGGAGAAGGATTCAGGAGGGAATTCCCAGAATAAAACCAGGAATGGAAAAGATCCATGAGGGAATTCCCTGATCCCAATCCAGTTTTTAATCAAAGTGATCCAAATTTCATTCCAGGGTTTTCCAGGGAATTCTTGGGCCAGGGGTTGGGATCATCAGGATTGCCCTTAATTCCCATTCCCAATCCCTGCAAATCCCAAAAGTGGATTTAGGATCAGATCCCAGCCCAGCACCCCCCAGGAGACCCCAAACTCAGCGATCCAACCCCAAAACGATCCCAAAAAACGCGATGGGAACAAAGGGACGGAGCTCCTGAACCCCCAAAGTCTCTCCCAGGGATTTTTTGGGAAAAGCCTCTGGAAAAGCAGCCCCAGAGCTCTCCAAACCCCACAAACATCCCAGAGACTCCCAAGAGATTCCGGGACCGTCCCAAGGGATTGTGGAACTTTTTCCCTGACCCCATTCCCAGTTCCATTCCCATTCTCAACCCCATTCCTGTTGTCCTTGATCCCACCCCAAAATTCCCCCCAAATTCTTCTGGTTCCCCATTCCCAGAATCCTTGGAGCTGCTCCAGCTTTTCCTAACCCCATTCCCAACCCCATCCCCAATCCTATTCCCAATCCCATTTCCAACCCTATTCCCAATCCTATTCCCGACCTCATTCCAAATCCCAACCCCAAAATCCCCACAAGTTCCCCCATTCCCAAAATCCTGGAAGCTGCTCCAGCTTTTCCTAACCTCATTCCCAACCCCACTCCCAACCCCATTCCTGTTCTCCTTGATCCCACCCCAAAATTCCCCCCAAATCCCCATAGTTCCCCCATTCCCAAAATCCTGGGAGCTGCTCCAGCTCTTCCCAAACCATTCCCACCCTACTCCCAACCCCATTTGCATTCCCAATCCCATTTCTGATCCCATTCCCATCCCCATTCCCAATCCTATTCCCGTTCTTCTTGATCCCACCCCAAAACTCACCCCAAGATCCCTACAGTTCCCCCATTCCCAAAATCCTGGGAGCTGCTCCAGCTTTTCCCAACCCCATTCCCAACCCCGTTCCTGACCCCATTCCCAGTCCCATCCTCCCATTTTCCCCCAATCCCATCCCAAAATTCCCCCAAAATTCCTCCAGTTCCTCCATTCCCAGAGCCCCGGGAGCTGCTCCAACTTTTCCCAACCCCATTCCTGATCCCATTCCCAACCCCATTCCTGATTCTCCTTGACCCCATACCAAAATTCCCCCCAAATCCCTGCAGTCCCCCCATTCCCAGAATCCCAAATCCTGATCCTGGGATTCTGCAGCCCCCAGGGAAAGGAAAGCCCGGGGGGTGAAATCCCTTCTAGGGAGTGGAATTTGGGAATTTTTTGGGGGATTTCTCTGATCCTGGAATGCCAGAACCCCCAGGAAAGAGAAAACCGGGATGAAAGCGTTACTGGGGGGCGGAAATTTGGGATTTTTCTTGGAGTTTTTTGGGATTTCTCTGATCCCGGGATTCTGCAGCCTCCGGGAAAAGGGAAACCAGGGGTTCAACCCCTGCTAGGGGGCGGAATTTGGGATTTTTTGGGAATTCCCGCACCCTCAGGGCAGGATTTGGGTCGCTAGAGGTGAAATCCCTGCTGGGGGCCTGGAATTTGGAATTTTTGGGATTTTCCTGATCCTGAGATTCTGCAGCCCCCAGGGAAGAGAAACCCGGGATGAAAGCGTTTCTGGGGGAGGGGGGGCAGAATTTGGGATTTTTTGGGGATTTTTGGCAAGTCCCGCACCCCCAGGGCAGAATTTGGGATTTTTGGGAATTCCTGCACCCTCAGGGCAGGATTTGGGTCCGCTGGAGGTTAAATCCCTGCTGGGGGAGGGGAGGAATTTGGGATTTGGGGATTTTTGGGAATTCCCGCATCCCCAGGGCTGGATTTGGGTCCCCTGGGGGTTAAATCTCTGCTGGGGGTTCGGAATTTGGGAATTTTTTGGGGGGATTATTGGCAACTCCCGTACCTCCCGGCCAGGATTTGATCCCAAAATTCCCACCCTGGGACCCGGGAGATGAAACAACCTAAAAACCACAAAAAGGGGGAGGGGAAAAGAGGGAAAAAAACCCGAAATCCCGGTTTACCTTTTCCTTCTTTCCTTCTTTCCCCTCCTTCCGGCCGCGGCCGCGGCTCCCCCGGCGAGCCGAGCCGAGCCGAGCCGAGCCGAGCCGAGCCGAGCCGAGCCGGGCTTTGCTAAGCTCGGTCTAAAGGCCGGCCCGGCCCGGCCATGCAGCTCGGGACGCTGCGGAGGCTGCGGGAACTGCGGGAACTTTGGGATTTAGGGAAAACTTTGGGATCTTTATCCCCTCCATGGAGCCTTGGCCGGGGGCCACGCGCGGGGCTTTGGGGATTTAAACCCGGCCCAGGGGCCCCCGAGGGGGTTCGGGGATTTAAACCCGGCCCAGCGGGGCTTGGGGCTGAGCTCGGGGGGGGAGGAGGCGGCTCCGAGCTTTTCCCGGGATTTGGGAGTTGCTGGGATGGACGGGGAATGTCGGGAATGGGATGGGAAACTTTGGGATGAGGAGCGGCGGGAACGGAGCGCGATCCTTGCCCCCAAATCCCACAAATTTCTTGGGGTTTTTTCGGGAATTTGAGGCTAAATCCCCTTAGGATGGAGGGGGGGAGCACAGGGATTGGGATGGGAACGTCCCTCGTTCCTACCGGGATCAAATCCAGGGGAAGCTGATCTTGATCCTTTCCCCTAAATCCCACAAATTTCTTGGGGTTTTTTTCTGGAATTTGGGGCCAAACCCCCCTGGGATGGAGGGGGGAGCACAGGAATTTGTATTGGGATCGGGATGATCCCACAGGGAATCAAAAACTGAGCCTGATTCTCTCCCCAGATCCCAAGGTTTTATTGGGATTTGTTGGGAATTTTGGGGAAAACCTCCCTGGGATGGAGGGGGAAGGGCAGGGGGAGCTGAGCCCGATCCTTTCCCCTAAATCCCAAAATCCCAAGGTTTTATTGGGGTTTCTTGGGAATTCGGGGATTCTTTCCCCAAATTCATCAAACCCTACGCATTTTTGGGGGGATTTCGCCTCTCCTGGCATATCAGGGAAGGGAATTTGGGGAAAAACATCCCTGGGATGGAGGGAGGAATGCAGGGATTGGGAGGATCCCACAAGGATTGGGATGAGCCCACATGGATCGGGATGAGGCCACAAGGATTGGGATGATCCTGCAGGGATCGGGATGATCCTACAATGATTGGGATGATCCCACAAGGATCGGGATGCACAAAGCCAAGCCTGCTCTTTCCCCGAAACCCCAAATCCCAAATCTCACCATTTTCTTGGGATTTCTTGCGATTTTGGGAACGCCAAACCCTGGGATCACCCCCAGGGATCCCACAGAGAATGTGGGAAAGGGACAGAAAAGATTTTGGGATGCCAAGAGGGTGGGAGCAGCCCCAAGCCCATCCTCCACCCCACAAATCCCGGAGCTCGGGGAAAAACCTCGGGAATGCGGACAAATCCCCACGTGACCCCAAATCCCGGCAGAATTCATCTGGGTGGAAAATCCCGTTGAATTTTTAGCCCGAGCCTCATGACCCCGAGGGATCTTTGGGATTTGTTTTGCTTTTCCCACTTTTCCCAGGGTTGTTTTTAAAGGGAAAACGCCGCTGGAGGATCCTGAAGGAGAATCCTGGGAAATGGGCAGAATTCTGAGTCCTCAGGGGTTTTTCTTTATTCCAAATAAAAATATTCCTGGGGAAATCCATCCTGATTTCTGCTGGGATCACCAAACTCCTCCAGATATCCTGGAAATGTTGGAATTCCAGGAATTTCAGGAATTCGGGTTTTTTTCCTGGGAAAGGGTCTTTGCTTTGGGGCTGCCAGGATGTTGAGGGTGGGCCTGGAAAAGCAGGAATGGGAAAAGCTGGGAAAGCATCCTGGATTATCCAGGGACACTTCCAGGGATGGGAATTCCAGGGAATTCCCTTGGGAGCTTCCAGCAATGGGGAATTCCTGTTTTTCCAGTTTATCCCAGAGCGCTGGACAAGGATCCAGGGAATTCCAGCATCATCCACCTCACCCTCATCCCAATTCCATGGGATTCTCATCCTGAATTCCATTGAATCCTCATCCCAGTTCTGTGGGACTCCATGGGACCTTCATCCTGATATCCATGGAATCCTCATCCTGATTTCCATGGAATCTTCATCCTAATTCCCACTTCATCCTCATCCCAATTTCCATGGAGTACTCATCTCTATTTCTGTGGGATCCTTATCCCAAATTCCATGGAATCCTCATCCTGATTCCCAACTCATCCCAACTCCTGTGGAATCCTCATCCCAATTTTTGCCTCATCCTCATCCCAATTCTTTCCTCATCCCAATTTCCATGGGATCCTCATCCCAAATTCCACCTTATCCTGATTCCCACCTCATCCTGATTTCTGTGTCATCCCAAATTCCATAGAGTACTCATCCTGATTTCTGCAGGATCCTCATCCCAAATTCTGTTTTATCCCAACTTCCAACTCATCCCAATTCCCTCCTCATCACAAATTCCACGGAATCCTCATCCTGATTCCCATCTCGTCCCAATTTCTGTGGCATTTTCATCCCAAATTCTTCCTCATCCAAATTTCCATGGAATCTTCATCCCAATTTTTGCCTCATCCTCATCCCAATTCCATGGAATCCTCATCCCAATTTCCATGGGATCCTCATCCTGAATTCCACCTCATCTTTATCCTGATTTCCATGGGAGCCTCATCCCAAATTCTGCTTTATCCCAATTCCCACCTCCTCCTCATCCTGAAGCACCAGGACATCCCAAGAGGCTTCCAGGGAGGTGTGGGATTTATTTGGGAATTTCAGCCCAGGGATTTTGGGGCTGGGATTTTGAGGTCAGGAATTTTGGGGTTGGAATTTTGGGGCCGGCATTTTGGTGCCAGGTTTTTGGGGTTGGAATTCTGGCTCCTTGCAGGTGTCTGGGAATCCCCCAAAAAATCCCAAAACTTCCCCTCCCCGGGGCCTCCGGTGCCATTTGATCCCAACCCTTTTTCCCCAGGATAATCCTGTTGTTTCAGGCCTGGAATGTGGGATTTTCATGGAATGTGGAGCTGTCTGGGACAGGAGCCACCTGCGGCCTGGCTCGCCTTTCATCCCAAAAAATGTGGGAACTTCATCCCAGAAAATATGGGAAAGGGTCCTGGAGGAGGCCTTGCATTGCTGAGAAACTCCAGAATTCCCGGGATGGGATGGATCCTGAATCCAGACATGGCTGATCCAGAATTTGGGAATCTCTCCCTGAATTCCCACAATCTGGAGGATCCAGAATTTAGGAATCGCTCCCTGAATTCCCAGGATCTGGCTGATCCAGAATTTGGGAATCTCTCCCCAAATCCAGGCAGGGCTTGGGGGATCCAGAATTTGGGAATTCTCGATTGCAGCCTCAGGAATTCTGGCAGCTCCAAGGTCCTGGAGCCTCTGAATCCCAGGAATTCTGAATTCCGGTGCCACATCCATCGATTCTGCGTTCCCGGTGGGAATTCCACTCTGGCTGATGGATGGGAAAGGCCTCAGCACTGGAATAACGATTTCCTCTCATTTCTCCAGAGCATTTGGATGATGAATTCCTAGGAATTCGAGCCTTTGGATAACAAATTCCCAGGAATTGGAGCCTTTGGATAGCAAATTCCCAGGAATTTGAGCCTTTGGATAACAAATTCCCAGGAATTGGAGCCTTTGGATAACAAATTCCCAGGAATTCGAGCCTTTGAATGATGAATTCCCAGGCACGGAGCAGCTGCTGCCACAGATCTGGGATTATCCCATGGATCATTCCCAGTGGCAGGGAAGGAAAAAGAGGGGGAAAGGCAGGGAAAAGAAGGAGGGGAAACAAAGGGAATAAAAAGGGATAATGGAGTGGAAAATGAGGGGGAAATAGAGGGAATGAAGAGGGGGAAAGGTGGAGGAAGAGGAGGGGGAAAAGTAGGGAAAAGGAAGGAAAAAAAGGGGAATAAAAGGAAGATAATGGGAAAATGGAGCAGAAAATGGAGGGGAAATGGTGAGGGAAAAAAGTGGGAAGAAGAACCAGGGAAAAAGAGGGCGAAAAAGAAGGAAAAAAGAGGGAATAAAAAGATGGATAAAGGTGGAGAAAAGGAGGGGGAAATCAGGGGGGAAAGAGAAAGGACGAGGAAGAGGGGAAAAAAAAGGAAAAAAGAAGGAAAAATTGGGGGAAAAGTAGGGGAAAGGAGGAAAAAAGAGGGAGAAAAAAGAGGAAAATGGTGGGAAAAAAGTGGGGAAAACTTGGGAAAAAGGAGGGATAAAAGAGGGGAAATGGTGGGGGAAAAGAGGGGGGTAACAAAGGGAAAAGGAGGGGGGAAAGTTGTGGATTTGGGATTTATGGATCTTCCAGAAGTTGGAAAATGGGATCAAAGCTGCTCCTGGCCCTGTTCATGTCAGGGTTTGCCCCTCTGGATTTTCCATTGTAAAATTCCCAATCCTGGAGATTCCAGGGGTTTGGAAAATGGGACCTTCCTGGGACAAAAATCCTAGGGAAAAAGAGGAAAACAATTTCCCAGGAGCAAGATGGGAATGGAATGGCACAAAGCAGGAATCCACATTTTTTCCCCTAAAAATGAGGGGAGAAAACATCCTTGGATGGAAAAGCTGGAAAATCTCCAGGTTTTCCATTGGCTCGCCTAGAAAAGCTCAAATTCCCAGACTTAATTCCCACAATTTTCCGGCATTGCAGCCCTGGAAATATCACGGGAGCAAAGGAAAAGTGGGACGGGAGGGGGAGGGAAAGGGAGAATTCTGGGAAGAGAATTCCGGGTGGGAATGGCAGCGAATTCCATTACGGAACAGGTGGATTGGGAATCAACCTCGGAATTGGGAAGGAAAATGAATTTGGAGATTTGGAATCCTGAGGCCATTCCTGATGGATCTCCAGGGAAATTCTGGGAGTTGGGATGGGATAGAAGGAGGAGGGAACTGCTGGAAAAATGCTGGGATTGTTAACGAGCTCTGCTCCGGGGGGAAATTCCCTAAAAATCATAAAGATGAGGAAAATAAACAGAATTTATCCAGCTCAGCCTGGATCCAAGGAAAAATCCTGGCTGGATCCAAGAAAAATCCTGGCTGGATCCAAGTAAAAATCAAGGAAAAATCCTGGCTAGATCCAAGGAAAAGTCCCAGCTGGATCCCAGGAAAAATCCAGAATTTCCATCCTTGGATGTTTGTGTTGTTGGGCCAGTCCTGGCTGTGCTGAGGGCATTTTCCAAGGAATTTCGGGATTTTCCTGCAGATCCAGAACATTCCAGTGTCCTCCTCCCATCCCACACCTGGCAGCTCTGAGGAATCTGAGATGGGAAACCTCGGAGACAATGGGAAAAGCATCCACGGAAAAGGGATGGATCCGGTTGGATTTTTCTCTTTTCCCGGGATCCAGCCGTGTCCAGGAGCAGCGTTTTTTCCATCTGGATGCTGTTCCCAGTTTTCCACCCCTGGAGCCAGGCTGGGTCTGTTCCTGGAATTAACGGAGGTGAAAATGGGAATTCCAGGATCTGATCCAATTAATGGAGATGGGGAATGGAGATGGGATCGGGAATGGGGCAGATCCAGTGGGATGGGATGGGATGGGACGGGATGGGATGGGATGGGATGGGATGGGATGGGATGGGATGGGATGGGATGGGGCAGATCCATAGGGATGAAGCAGATCCATAGGGATAGGGCAGGTCCATAGGGATGTGATGGGAACAGATCCATAGGAATGGGGCAGATCCATAGGGATGGGATGGGGGCAGATCCATAGGAATGGGGCAGATCCATAGGGATAGGGCAGGTCTATAGGGATGGGATGGGGCAGATCCATAGGGATGGGGCAGATCCATAGGGACGGAATGGAGCAGATCCATAGGGATAGGGCAGGTCCATAGGGATGGGATGGAGCAGATCCATAGGGATGGGATGGGGCAGATCCATAGGGATGGGGCAGATCCATAAGGATGGGATAGGGAAGGTTCATTGGGATGCAATGGGAACAGATCCATAGGGATGGAATGGAGCAGATCCATAGGGATGGGATGGGAACAGATCTGTAGGGATGGGGCAGATCCATAGGGATGGGATGGAGCAGATCCATAGGGATGGAATAGGGCAGATCCATAGGGATGGGATGGAGCAGACCCATAGGAGTGAGATGGGGCAGATCCATAGGGATGGGAACAGATCCATAGGAATGGCAGATCCATAGGAATGAGATGGGGCAGATCCATAGGAATGAGATGGGGCAGATCCATAGGAATGGAATGGGGAAGGTCCATAGGGATGGAATGAGGAAGATCCATAGGGATGTGATGGGGGCAGATCCATAGGAATGGGCAGATCCATAGGGATGGGATGGAGCAGATCCATAGGGATGGGATGGGAACAGATCTGTAGGGATGGGGCAGATCCATAGGGATGGAATGGGGCAGATCCATAGGAATGAGATGGGGAAGGTCCATAGGGATGGGATGGGAACAGATCTGTAGGGATGGAGCAGATCCATAGGGATGGGATGGAGCAGATCCATAGGGATGGGATGGGGTAGATCCATAGGGATGGGATGGGGCAGATCCATAGGGATGGGAACAGATCCATAGGAATGGCAGATCCATAGGAATGAGATGGGGCAGATCCATAGGAATGGAATGGGGAAGGTCCATAGGGATGGAATGAGGAAGGTCCATAGGGATGTGATGGGAACAGATCCATAGGAATGAGATGGGGCAGATCCATAGGAATGAGATGGGGTAGATCCATAGGGATATAATGGGGCAGATCCAGAGGGATGGGATGGAGCAGATCCATAGGGATGGAATGGGGAAGATCCATAGGAATGGAATTGAGCAGATCCATAGGAATGAGATGGGGCAGATCCATAGGAATGGAATGGGGAAGGTCCATAGGGATGGAATGGGGCAGATCCATAGGAATGAGATGGGGCAGATCAATAGGAATGGAATGAGGAAGGTCCATAGGGATGTGATGGGAACAGATCCATAGGAATGGGGCAGATCCATAGGGATGGGATGGAGCAGATCCATAGGGATGGAATGGGGCAGATCCATAGGGATAGGGCAGGTCCATAGGGATGGAATGGGGCAGATCCAGAGGGATGGGATGGGATGGGATGGGATGGGATGGGATGGGATGGGATGGGATGGGATGGGATGGGATGGGATGGGGCAAATCCATAGGGATGGAGCAGATCCATAGGGATGGGATGGGGCAGATCCATAGGGATGGGGCAGATCCATAAGGATGGGATAGGGAAGGTTCATTGGGATGCAATGGGAACAGATCCATAGGGATGGAATGGGGCAGATCCATAGGGATATAATGGGGCAGATCCATAGGAATGAGATGGAGCAGATCCATAGGAATGAGATGGGGCAGATCCATAGGAATGGAATGGGGAAGGTCCATAGGGATGGAGTGGAGCAGATCCATAGGAGTGAGATAGGGCAGACCCGTAGGGATGGGAACAGATCCATAGGAATGGCAGATCCATAGGAATGAGATGGGGCAGATCCATAGGAATGGGATGGGGAAGGTCCATAGGGATGGAATGAGGAAGGTCCATAGGGATGTGATGGGAACAGATCCATAGGAATGAGATGGGGCAGATCCATAGGGATGGGGCAGATCCATAGGGATGTGATGGGGGCAGATCCATAGGAATGGGCAGATCCAGAGGGATGGGATGGGGGCAGATCCATAGGGATGGGCCTATCACGGGATTTGCTGGATGTCCCAAGGATCCATTGGAATTCAGCATCTCAGTCTCTGGGATATCACAATGATTGTTTGGGATGTCCTGGCCATATTCCAGGGTATCCTGGCCCAAATCCCTGACTTTAATTTGGGATGCCCTGGCCATATTCCAGGATATCCCAGCCCAACCCTGGGATGCTCCAGCCCTTCCCCCTCCCATCCGTGTCCCCGTGCCGCCTGTTTAATCCGTTATTCCCGTTATTCCGCCCCTGGCGTTTAGCGCCATGAACGGAGCCTGGGGAGCCATCAGGCAGGAAAAGCTTTCCCAGCCTCTCCATCTTCCTCCGGAATTTATGGAGTCTCAGGAGTGGGATAAAGCTGCCACGTTCCCAACAGCCGCTCGTAAATCACCGGCAGCAGGGAGGGCGCGGAGCAGCGGCTGCTCCCGGATCGCTCCCGGATTTATCCCAAATCACTCCTGGAGTTATCCCAGATTGCTCCTGGATTTATCCCAGATTGCTCCTGGATTTCTCCCAAATCACTCCTGGATTTATCCCAGATTGCTCCTGGATTTATCTCAAATCACTCCAGGATTTATCCCAAATCACTCCTGAATTTATCCAGGATTGCTCCTGAATTTATCTGGAATCACTCCAGGGTTTATCCCAAATCACTCCTGAATTTATCCAGGATTGCTCCTGAATTTATCTGGAATCTCTCCCAGATTTATCCAGAATCGGTCCTGGATTTATCCTGAATCACTCTTGGGTTTATCCCAAATTGCTCCTGGATTTATCCCTAATTGCTCCTGGATCATTCCCAGATTTATGCAGAATCTCTCCTGGATTTATCCCAGATCGCTCCTGGATTTATCCCGCATCACTCCCAGGTTTATCCAGGTCTGTGGGTCCCCGCCAAAGGGTCCTGGGGTGGTTCAGGGCCCGGCAGCTTCTCCTGGAACATTCTAGCTGGAATTGGAGCCATGGGGGGAATGCCGATCCCAAAAATTCCAGGAGAACCCAAAAAGTAGCAGGGAAAACACAGCCAGGAGTGGGCAGGGACTGGGGGAGCCATTCCCAGATATCCCAGAGCCATTCCTGGATATCCCAGTGTCATTCCTGGATATCCCAGAGCCATTTCCAAATATCTCAGAGCCATTCCTGGATATCCCAGGGCTATTCCCTTATAGCCCAGAGATGTGAGGCTGCCCTTCCTGGATATTCCAGCAATTCCAAGCTGTCATTCCCAGATATCCCAGAGCCATTCTTGGATATGCCAGGGCTATTCCCTTATATCCCAGGGATGTGGAGCTTCCATTCCTGGATATCCAAAGAATTTTGGGCTGCCATTCCTGGATATTCCAGAGTCATTCCCAGATATTCCAGCAGTTCCAGGCTGCCATTCCCAGGTATCCCAAGGATGTGGAGCTGCCATTCCTGGATATCCCAGGGCCATTCCCTTATACCCCAGAGATGTGAGGCGGTCATTCCCAGATATCCCAGAGCCATTCCTGGATATCTCAGAGCCATTCCCAGATATCCCAGGGATGTAGAACTTCCATTCCTGGATATCCAAAGAATTTTGGGCTGCCATTCCTGGATATCCCAAGAGTTTCAGGTTGCCAGTCCCGGATATCCCAGCAATTCAGGGCTGCCATTCCCAAATATCTCAGGGCTATTCCCGTATATCCCAGCAATTCCAGGCTGCCATTCCCAGATACCCCAGGGATGTGGAGCTGCCATTCCCAGATATCTCAGGAATTCTGGGATGCTATTTCTGGATACCCCAGGGCCATTCCCGGATATCCCAGGAATTCTAGGCTGCCATTCCCAACTATCTCAGAGCGATTCCCAGATATCCCAAGAATTTCAGGTTGCCATTCCCAGATATCCCAGAGCCATTCCCAGATATCCTAGGAATTTCAGGCTGCCATTCCTGGATATCCCAGCATTTCAGGGCTGCCATTCCTGGATATCCCAGCAACTCCGGGCTGACATTCCCAGATATCCCAGCAATTCTGGGATGCAATTCCCGGGTATCCCAGGAATTTCATGCTGCCATTCCCAGATATCCCAGGGATGTGGGGCTGCCATTCCCAGATATCCCAGCAATTCCAGGCTTCCATTGTCAAATATCTTGGGAATTCTGGGCTGCCATTTCCAGATATCCCAGGGATGTGGGGCTGCCATTCCCAGATATCCCAGACTATTCCCTTATATTCCAGAGATGGGGGCTGCCCTTCCGGATATCCCAGCAATTCCAAGCTCCCATTCCCAGATACCCTAGAGCCATTCCTGGATACCCCAGGGATGTGGGGCTGCCATTCCTGGATATCCTAGAGCCATTCCCAGATATCCCACCAATTCCAAGCTGCCATTCCTGGATATTCCAGCAATTCCAGGATGCCATTCCTGGATATCCCAAAGTCATTCCCAGATATCCCAGCAATTCCAGACTGCCATTCCCAGGTATCCCAAGGATGTGGAGCTGCCATTCCTGGATATCCCAGGGCCATTCCCAGATATCCCAGGGATGTAGAACTTCCATTCCTGGATATCCAAAGAATTTTGGGCTGCCATTCCTGGATATCCCAAGAGTTTCAGGTTGCCAGTCCCGGATATCCCAGCAATTCAGGGCTGCCATTCCCAAATATCTCAGGGCTATTCCCGTATATCCCAGCAATTCCAGGCTGCCATTCCCAGATATCCCAGGGATGTGGAGCTGCCATTCCCAGATATCTCAGGAATTCTGGGATGCTATTTCTGGATATCCCAGGGCCATTCCCGGATATCCCAGGAATTCTAGGCTGCCATTCCCAACTATCTCAGAGCGATTCCCAGATATCCCAAGAATTTCAGGTTGCCATTCCCAGATGTCCCAGAGCCATTCCCAGATATCCTAGGAATTTCAGGCTGCCATTCCCGGATATCCCAGCATTTCCAGGCTGCCATTCCCGGATATCCCAGCAACTCTGGGCTGCCATTCCCAGATATCCCAGCAATTCCAGGATGCAATTCCCGGGTATCCCAGGAATTTCATGCTGCCATTCCCAGATATCCCAGGGATGTGGGGCTGCCATTCCCAGATATCCCAGACTATTCCCTTATATTCCAGAGATGGGGGGCTGCCCTTCCCGGATATCCCAGCAATTCCAAGCTCCCATTCCCAGATACCCTAGAGCCATTCCTGGATACCCCAGGGATGTGGGGCTGCCATTCCTGGATATCCTAGAGCCATTCCCAGATATCCCACCAATTCCAAGCTGCCATTCCTGGATATTCCAGCAATTCCGGGATGCCATTCCTGGATATCCCAAAGTCATTCCCAGATATCCCAGCAATTCCAGGCTGCCATTCCCAGGTATCCCAGCAATTCCAGACTGCCATTCCCAGGTATCCCAAGGATGTGGAGCTGCCATTCCTGGATATCCCAGGGCCATTCCCTTCTACCCCAGAGATGTGAGGCGGTCATTCCCAGATATCCCAGAGCCATTCCTGGATATCTCAGAGCCATTCCCAGATATCCCAGGGATGTAGAACTTCCATTCCTGGATATCCAAAGAATTTTGGGCTGCCATTCCTGGATATCCCAAGAGTTTCAGGTTGCCAGTCCCTGATATCCCAGCAATTCAGGGCTGCCATTCCCAAATATCTCAGGGCTATTCCCGTATATCCCAGCAATTCCAGGCTGCCATTCCCAGATATCCCAGGGATGTGGAGCTGCCATTCCCGGATATCCCAGGAATTCTAGGCTGCCATTCCCAAATATCTCAGAGCGATTCCCAGATATCCCAAGAATTTCAGGCTGCCATTCCCAGATATCCCAGAGCCATTCCCAGATATCCCAGGAATTTCAGGCTGCCATTCCTGGATATCCCAGCATTTCCAGGCTGCCATTCTCGGATATCCCAGCATTTCCAGCCTGCCATTCCCGGATATCCCAGCAATCCCGGGCTGCCATTCCCGGATATCCCAGCAATTCCAGGCTGCCATTCCCAGATATCCAGGAATTTCAGGCTGCCATTCCCGGATATCCCAGCAATTCCAGGCTGCCATTCCCGGATATCCCAGCAATTCCGGGCTGCCATTCCCGATCCAGCCGCGGCCACTCCCAGCCGGCAGCGATTCCTTCCCGCGGCTCCGCTGGGGACCGGGAAGTGTTGATGGAAAAACAAATTATTCCGGCTGCAGGCGCCGCTAATCAACGCGCGCCGTGAATAATTAATGATCCTCGTTAATGAGGTGCTCAGGGCGGCCGGGAATGAAGGCTCTGGGAATGCTCGCCGGGATCCAGGGATGCTCCAAACAATCCCGGATTTTGGAGCCGCCGCCTCGGGGACACCGGGAATGTCTTTTCCCTCCAACCCCAAACCAGGAACGAGCGGTGAATTCCTGGTTTGGGAGGAGTTTTCCTCTCATTGGGAAAACAAAGCAGGGAAACAAATTCCAAGAGGGAATTCTGGGGGTCCTGTTGGATTTGGGGTTTTTTTAGGGGTGGAGGTTTTGGGGATGCTTTGTTTTCCCAATGAGAAAAGCGGCTCAGGTTTTTTTTTGGGAAGATGGAAACAACCACGGCAGGGGTGAGGGTGAGAGCTGGAAAACCAGGAATGTGAAAGAAAATCGGGAAAAATCCACAACCAAATGTCCCAACGTTGAGTCTGGAGACGGGAATGTTCCGAGGTGTTGGAACAATGAGAGCAGGGCTGGAATTCCCAGCTGGAATTCATAGGGAGAGTTTGGCTAAGCTTGGCTCAGCCGAGCTGAGCTTGTCTGGGGCCTGGAGCAGTCTGGGGTATTTGGGAAGTGCCCATGGAATGGGATTGGAGCAGTTTGGGATATTTGGGAAGGATCCATGGAATGGGATTGGAGCAGTTTGGGATATTTGGGATGTGCCCATGGAATGGGATCAGCTCCAGTTTCCCTTCCCACTGAAATCTTTCCAGGATTTTTGGGATGAGAGCATGAACGAGATAGTGGGAAGCATCCATGGAATGGGATTGGAGCAGTTTGGGATATTTGGGACGTGCCCATGGAATGGGATCAGAGCCATCTGGGGTATTTGGGAAGTGTCCATGGAATGGGATCAGCTGCAGTTTCCCTTCCCACCGAAATCCTTCCAGGATTTTTGGGATGAGAGCATGAATGAGATAGTGGGAAGCATCCATGGAATGGGATTGGAGCAGTATGGGATATTTGGGAAGCATTCATGGAATGGGATTGGAGCAGTCTGGGACATTTGGGAAGGATTCATGGAATGGGATTGGAGCCATCTGGGATATTTGGGAAGGATCCATGGAATGGGATCAGAGCAGTCTGGGATATTTGGAAGTGCCCATGGAATGGGATTGGAGCCATCTGGGATATTTGGGAAGTGCCCATGGATGTGAGATTAGAGCAGTTTGGGATATCTGGGAGGTGGCCATGGAATGGGATCAGCTGTGGATTCCCTTCCCACTGAAATCCTTGCAGAATTTTTGGGATCGGAGCATGCAGTGATGGGGGGATCCAGGCAGAGCAGGTCTGGTTCCCGCCCGGAATTCCGGCTCCCTTTGCTGGAATCCCTCAGGATGGATTGGGATCATCCCGCTCGGGGAAGATTTGTCTCCCTCCGTGTCACCTCCTGTCACAGCGCCTGTCCCCAGCGAAGAAAACCCCGGGACAGAATCCCGGGAAAAGCGCTGATTCCCGCCTTTCTGCGGCTGTTGCCGGGCAGATTCCCAGATTTCCATCCCCGGGGGCTCCGGAGCTTCGGGCTCGTCATTGCAAAGGCTGGCAGGTCACGGAAGGGAACAGCCGGAAGACACCAGAGGGACACGGGAGGGACACGGGAGTGACACCATGGGGACATGGGAGTGACGCGGGACAGGCTCAAGACAAAGCCACCCCTGCAGTGCAAGGAGGGACATGGAAGGGACATGAGAGTGACATGGGAGTGACATGGGACGGTGCGGGGTAGGACAGAGCCGTCCCTGGAGTGCCGGGAGGACACGGGAGGGACATGGGAATGACATGGAAGGGACGCAGGAGTGCACGGGAGTGACACAGATCTGGGGTTCAGGACGGGGACACCCTTGGGAGTGACACCAAAGGGACACTGAAGGGACATGGGAGTGACACAAGAGGGACGTAGAAATGACTCAGGAGGGATTTGGGAGTGACACAAGAGCGACACGGGAGGGACACGGGAGGGACACGGGAGGGACATGGACCTGGGGCTCAGGATAGAGCCACCCCTGGGAGTGACACCAAAGTGACGCAGAAGGAAAACGTCAGTGACACGAGGGACTTGGGAATGACATGGGAGGGACACGGGAGTGACACAGATCTGGGGTTCAGGACGGGGACACCCTTGGGAGTGACACCAAAGTGACACTGAAGGGACGTGGGAGTGACACAAGAGGGACACGGGAGGGACATGGGAGGGACATGGGAGGGACGTGGGAATGATATGGGAGGGACACAGATCTGGGGTTCAGGACAGAGCCACGCCTGGGAGGGACACCAAAGTGACACAGAAGGGACATGGGAATGACATGGGAGTGACACGGGAGTGACACAGGAGGGACATGGGAATGACACAGACCTGGCGTTCAGGACGAAGCCACCCCTGGGAGTGACACCAAAGTGACATGGAGCAACGTGGGAGCAACATGAGAAGGACACGGGAATGACATGGGAGGAACATGAGAGTGACAAAAGAGGGACACGGGAATGACACAGACCTGGCGTTCAGGACGAAGCCACCCCTGGGAGTGACACCAAAGTGACATGGAGCAACGTGGGAGCAACATGAGAAGGACACGGGAATGACATGGGAGGGACACGGGAGTGACACAGGCCTGGGGTTCAGGACGAAGCCACCCCTGGGAGCGACACGAGAGCGACACGGGCGTGCCACGGGCGCGGGTTCAGGACAAAGCCCCCCCTGCGGTGCCGGGGGTGGCACGGGGTGGCACTGAGTGACACAGAGTGACAGCGGGTGACAGCGGGGTCGTGCCGGGGCCGCCGCTCGGCGCTGTCGGGCGCGATTGGCGGGCGGGGATCTGAGGAGCCCGCGGGGCTGCGCCGGGGCTGGGGCCGCACGCACAGAGCGCCGATCCCGGCTCTATCCATCAATTCCTGATGTTATCCATGAATCCCGGTTATTTATCCCTGAATTCCAGCTTTTTATCCGGGAATTCCAGAGTTTTATCCCCCAGTTCCAAATTACATCCCTGAATTTCAGCTTTTTAACCCCCCAATTCCAGCTTTTCATCCCCAAATATCAGCTTTTTATCCATTAATCCCAACTTTTTATGCCTGAACTCCAGATTTTAACCCCCCATCCCAGATTTTTACCCGGGAATTCCATCTTTTATCCCTGAATTCCAGCTCTTTATCCCCCCAAATTCCAGTTTTTGATCCAGGAATTCCGGCTTTTCAAGCCCCCAATCCCAGTTTTTTATCATCAAATTCCAACCTTTTATCTGGGAATTCCAGGGTGATGTCCCTGAATCCCAGTCTTTATCCCCGAATCCCGGTTTTTCATCCTCAAATCCGAGTTTTGAAAGGCCCCAATCCTGGTTTTTCATCCCTGAATTCCAGTTTTTTATTCCCCCACTTCCAGCTTTTATCCCCAGATTCCAACCTTTTATCCTCCCAAATTCCAGCTTTTTAATCCTGAATTCCAGCTTTTCAACCCCCCAGTCCCAGTTTTTTTATCCCCCAATCCCTGCTTTTTATCCCTGAATCCCAGATTTTATCCCTCAATTGCAGTTTTTTATCCCAGGACTCCAACCTTTTATCTGGGAATTCCAGGGTTATATCCCTGAATTCCAGTTTTTTATCCCTGGATCCCAGCTTTGTATCCAGGAATTCCAGCTTTTCCTCCCCGAATCCCAGTTTTATGTCCCCAATCCCGGTTTCTCATCTTCGAATCCAAGACTTTCAAGGCCCCAATCCTGGTTTTTCATCCCTGAATTCCAGCTTTTTGTCTGGGACTTCCAGCTTTTATCCCCAGATTCCAATTTTTTATCCCCCCAAATTCCAGCTTTTCAACCCCCCAGTCCCAGTTTTTTATTCTTTTTATTCTCCAATCCCTGCTTTACATCCCTGAATCCCAGGTCTTTATACCCTAATTTCCAGCTTTTTACCCCCAAATTCCAATATTTCATCTGGGAATTTCAGGGTTATATCCCTGAAATCCAGCTTTTCATCCCTGAATCCCAGTTTTTATCCCCCAGTCCCGTTTTTTTTTATCCTTGAATCCCATTTTGTTATTCCCCCAATTCCAGTTTTTCATCCCTGAACCCCAGCTTTGCATCCAGGAATTCCAGCTTTTCCTCCCCGAATCCCAGTTTTTTTGTCCCCAATCCCGGTTTTTATCCAGGAATCCCAGTTTTTCAAGCCCCCAATCCCGGGTTTTCCATGCCGAATCCCGGTTTTTAACCCGTGCCGTGCCGTGCCGGGTGTCGCTGCCGTGCCAGACGCGCTGTCTCGCACCCGCCGGGCCGTGAGCGGAGCGGGGAGGGGGCGGCAGCTGCCGGCAATTAACGAGTTCATTAATTAATGCCGGTGGCTCCGGGCCCAGTCCCTGTCCCCGAGGGTGGCAGGGAGGGGACAGGAGGTGGCCCAGGGGTGGCGGCAGTCACAGATCGCCCTGAAGGGCTCTGACCCCAATCCTTGTCCCCGAGGGTGGCAGGGAGGGGACACGAGGTGGCCAAGGGGGTGGTGGCAGTCACAGATTCCCCTGAAGGGCTCTGACCCCAATCCTTGTCCCCGAGGCTGGCAGGGAGGGGACAGGAGGTGGCCCAGGGTTGGTGGCAGCTCAGAGGGACACTGGGTGGCGTGCTGGGCTGGACTGGGATGCTGCCCTGTCCTCCCAGAGAGGGTGGCACCGCGGTGACATTGTCACATCCATCAGTGTCACAGGGCTCAGGGAGAGGCCATGGTGAGCAGGACACATTGGGGACACTGTCCCTGGCCTGGTCCCCAAGCCACACTCTTGGGGGCCATGCAGGTGTCCCTGAGACATTGTCCCTGCTCTGTCCCCTCCCTGCCAGCTGCCACCATTAACCAGGGGACAGGTTTGTGATGAGAGGAAATGTTGGGGACGCTGTCCTCGATTTGTCCCTTCCCTCCAGGCCCTCACCATCAAACAGGGGACAAGTTTGGGACATGGGGACACGTTGGGGACACTGTCCCTGGCCTGGTCCCCAAGCCACACTCTTGGGAACCTCTTGGGGGCCATGCAGGTGTCCCTGAGACATTGTCCCCATTCTGTCCCCTCTCCCCAGGCCCTCACTGTGAACCAGGGGACAAGTTTGGGATGTGACAATCTGTTGGGGACACCGTTCCTGATCTGTCTCTTCCCTCCAGGCCCTCACCATCAAACAGGGGACAAGTTTGGGACATGGGGACACGCTGGGGACATTTTCTCTGGCTTGGTCATGCTCTTGGGGACCCTCTTGGGGACACTCTTGGGGACCTCTTGGGGGCCATGCAGGTGTCCCTGAGGCATTGTCCCAAATTTGTCCCCTCCCTCCAGGCTGTCACCACCAACCAGGTGACAAATTTGGGGACAAGGGGGAATGTTGGGGACACCATTCCTGATTTGTCCCCTCCCTCCAGGCCCTCACCATCAAACAGGGGACAAATTTGGGATGTGACAATGTGTTGAAGACATTGTCCCCAACTTGTCCCCTCCCTGCCAGCTGTCACCACCAACCAGGGGACACGAGGGACAGGGAGGAATTCCGGAATTCCCAATGTTGGAAATGCAAAATGGAGCTCGAGGATCCACGGGGCTGAGAGATGAAAGGGGTTGGAAATTAAAATAAAATAAAATAAAATAAAATAAAATAAAATAAAATAAAATAAAATAAAATAAAATAAAATAAAATAAAATAAAATAAAATAAAATAAAATAAAATAAAATAAAATAATGAAATAAAATAAAACATAAAATAAAATAAAAAAATAAAATAAAATAAAATAAAATAAAATAAAATAAAATAAAATAAAATAAAATAGGGTAGGTAAAAAAGGGCTTGATAAATAAAAAAGAACTTGATAAATAAGATAAAAAGGGGTTTTTAAATAAAAGAGGGATTGATAAATGGAAGGGGATTTGATAAATAAAATAAAAGAGGGGCAGATAAATAAAAGGAGTTGATGAATTCAATAAAAGGGTTGATAAATTAAAGAAAAGTGGAGTTGATAAATCAATAAAAGCGCTTGATAAATTAAATAAGATGAGTTGATAAATTAAATAAAAGGGGCTGATAAATTAAATAAAAAGGGTTGATAAATTAAATAAAAAGAGTTGATAAATTAAATAAAAAAGAGTTGATAAATTCAATAAAAGAGGATGGTAAATTCAATAAAGGACAAATAAAATAAAATAAAATAAAATAAAATAAAATAAAATAAAATAAAATAAAATAAAATAAAATAAAATAAAATAAAATAAAATAAAATAAAATAAAATAAAATAAGCTTGATAAATAAAAGGGAGTTGATAAATAAGATAAAAAAGGGTTGATAAAAAAGGGGTTGATAAATAAAAAGGGGTTGATAGATAGAAGGGGATTTGATAAATAAAAGAGGGGCTATAAATTAAATAAAAGGAGTTGATGAATTCAATAAAAAGGAAGTTGATAAATCAATAAAAGGGGATGGTAAATTAAATAAAAGGGCCAATAAAATAAAATAAAATAAAATAAAATAAAATAAAATAAAATAAAATAAAATAAAATAAAATAAAATAAAATAAAATAAAATAAAATAAAATGAGGCAGGGGTGCAGAGGAGCAGCTCGTGCATTATGCAGGAGCCGGGGGAGGCAATTAATGGTGAGGGCTTCGATCTCCGGTCCCAGCTCCGGCCTGGGGCTGCTTTCCATGGAAAATGGCAAAAGCTGCTCCTTTTCCATGGAAAACCAGGGCAAAACAGCTCCTTTTCCATGGAAAATGGGAAATCCAGCTCCTTTTCTGTGGAAAAATGGGGAGAAAACAACTCCTTTTCCATGGAAAAGCGAGGTCAGGGCCTTCTTTTCCATGGAAAAATGGGGAAAGCAGCTCCTTTTCCATGGAAAAATGAGAAGAGCTACTCCCTTTCCATGGAAAAACAGGGCAAACCAGCTCCTTTTCCATGCAAAAATGGAGGGGAAGCAACTCTTGGGGGCTCCTTTTCTCTGGAAAAGCCAGGTCAGAGCCTTCTTTTCCATGGAAAAGTGGGAGAAGCAGCTCCTTTTTAATGGACAATTGGGAAGAGCAGCTCCTTTTCCATGGAAAAATAGGAAATCCAGCTCCTTTATCATGGAAAAGTTAGGAAAGCAGCTCCAGGGTGCACAGCTGCCCTCAGGATCGCATTTTCCAGGACATTTCCCCAGACAGGATTTTCCTTTTTCCAGGGAAAAGGAGTCCCCTGTGCTGCTTTCCCCACACTGTGCCAGGGAAGATTCTGGAACAGCTCCAGCCATGGCAGGGACAGGGACACAGGGCTGGGAAAAGTGGGAATGGATGGATGGATGGATGGATGGATGGATGGATGGATGGATGGATGGATGGATGGATGGATGGATGGATGGATGATGGATGGATGGATGGATGGATGGATGGATGGATGGATGGATGGATGGATGGATGATGGATGGATGGATGATGGATGGATGGATGGATGGATGGATGATGGATGGATGGATGGATGGGTGGATGGATGGATGGATGGATGGATGGATGGATGGATGGATGGATGGATGGATGATGGATGGATGGATGGATGGATGATGGATGGATGGATGATGGATGGATGGATGGATGGATGGATGATGGATGGATGGATGGATGGATGGATGGATGGATGGATGGATGATGGATGGATGGATGGATGGGTGGATGGATGATGGATGGATGGATGGATGGATGATGGATGGATGATGGATGGATGGATGGATGATGGATGGATGGATGGATGGATGGATGGATGGATGGATGGATGGATGGATGGATGGATGATGGATGGATCCATGGATGGATGGATGGATGGATGGATTGATGGATGGATGGATGATGGATGGATGGATGATGGATGGATGATGGATGATGGAGGGATGGATGGATGGATGGATGGATGGATGGATGGATGGATGGATGGATGGATGGATGATGGATGATGGATGGATGGATGGATGGATGGATGGATGATGGATGGATGATGGATGGATGGATGGATGGATGGATGGATGGATGGATGGATGATGGATGGATCCATGGATGGATGATGGATGGATGGATGGATGGATGGATGGATGGATGGATGGATGATGGATGGATGGATCCATGGATGGATGGATGGATGGATGGATGGATGATGGATGGATGATGGATGATGGAGGGATGGATGGATGATGGATTGATGGATGATGGATGGATGATGGATGGATGATGGATGATGGATGGATGGATGGATGGATGGATGGATGGATGATGGATGGATGGTTGGATGGATGGATGATGGATGGATGGATGGATGGATGGATGGATGGATGGATGGATGGATGATGGATGGATGGATGGATGGATGGATGGATGGATGGATGATGGATGGATGATGGATGGATGGATGGATGATGGATGGATGATGGATGGAGGGATGGATGGATGGATGGATGGATGGATGGATGGATGGATCCATGGATCCATGGATGGATGATGGATGGATGGATGGATCCATGGATGGATGTGGGATGCCCAGAGACGTTCCAGCTGCTGGATTTTGGCCGCACTCCATGCCCTCAGTGTCCCCTCATTCCCGGGCCGTGCTCCAGCACTGGCACCATTCCTGTTCCCTGCCCTGACCCTGCCAGGTCTCTCCAGCCGTTCCATATCCATCCATATCCCAAGCCATGGGATCGTTGTCACTCCATCACCGCGTTGCCATGGCAACTGGGTGTTTTTTCGGGATGAGGACAGGAGAGGGGCCTGTCTGTCACCATAGCAAGGGAGCCGGGCACTCCGGGAGCACGCTCCAGGGAGAAACGGGATTTTATGGAAGTGGCAGCCGCAGATCCCCCCAAAACACTCCCATCCCAAAAGGATGCCATCCCAGAGTCGCAGGGAATTCCAGAGATTTGAGGAGGGAAAGGGGGCCTGGAAAAGTGGTGGTAGATCCCTGAGAGGACAGGACATGGATTGGGATCTTCTTTTTGGGATGCTCCAGGGTTCTGGAAGCGTCTCGGCCCTGGTTCTCACCCTGGATATCCCAAACATCCCCTGTTCCTGCTCCTAGGGGTTCCTGGATGTTCCCAAATCCCCCATTTCTGCTTCCAGGGGCACCTGTGTCCCACAGATCCCCCATTCCCACCTCCAGGGCCTTGAGGGGTTCCTGGGCCTTCCAAATCCCTCATTCCCACCTCCAAGGGGTTTCTGGATATTCCAAAATCCCCCACTCCCATTTCCAGGGGTTCCAGGACATTCCCAAGTCCCCCATTCCCATTTCCATGGGTTCCTGGATTCTCCCAAATCCCCCATTCCCAAATTCCTCACTCTCATTTCTGGGTGGTTTCTGAATATTCCCAAATACCCCATTCCCACCTCCAGGGGTTCCAGGACATTCCCACTCCCCCATTCCCAAATCCCACACCCCCATTTCCAGGGGTTCCAGGACATTCCCAAATCTCCTACTGTCATTTCTGGGGATTCCTGGACACTCCCAAAATCCCCCATTCCCATTTTCAGGGGGTTCCAGGACATTTCAAATCCCCCATTCCCAACCACCCCATTCCCGTTTCCAGGGGGTTTGGAGCCCCTCCCTCCCCCTCTGCCAAGGACTCAGGGATGACCTTGGCGCGGGACCGAGGCCCCAATTAAGGTAATTAGCGCAATTAGAGCCTCGGGGCCCTCCCCGCTCCTTTCAGCGCCCACAAAGCTCCTCAAGGCCGCGGCACCGCAGCTGCTCCGGGGGGGGGGCGGGGCTGCCCTGGCCCCTGTCCCCAACTACAATGTCCCCCTGGCTGCGCTGTCCCCAACTGCAATGTCCCCCTGTCCCCCCATGGCTGCCCTGTCCCCTGTCCCCACGGCTGCTGTGTCCCCCCATGGCTGTCCTGTCCCCCTGTCTCCAACTGCGGGGTCCTCTTGTCCCCATCTGCACTGTCCCCTGTCCCCATGGCTGCCCTGTCCCCTGTCCCCAGCTATAGAGTCCCCTGTCCCCATGGCTGCCCTGTCCCCTGTCCCCAGCTGTGGGGTCCACTGTCCCCGTGGCTGCTTTGTCCCCCATGGCTGCCCTGTCCCCTGTCCCCAACTGCCCTGTCCCAAACTGCCCTGTCTCCTGTCCCCACCTGCCATGTCCCCTGTCCCAAACTGCCCTGTCTCACTGCCCCCATGGCTGCCGTGTCCCCACATGGCTGCCCTGTCCCCCCTGTCCCCACCTGCCCTGTCCCCATGGCTGCCGTGTCCCCCCATGGCGGCTGTGTTCCCTGTCCTCCATGGCTCTTGTGTCCCCTTGTCCTCACCTGCAGTGCCCCCCATGGCTGCCCTGTCCCCTGTCCCCAGCTGCCCTGTCTCACTGCCCCCATGGCTGCCATGTCCCCACATGGCAGCCCTGTCCCCCTGTCCCCACCTGCCCTGTCCCCATGGCTGCCCTGTCCCCTGTCCCCATGGCTGCCATGTCCCCCCATGGCTGCTGTGTTCCCTGTGCCCCATGGCTCTGGTGTCCCCTTGTCCCCACCTGCAGTGTCCCCCCATGGCTGCCCCGTTCCCTTGTCCCCAACTGCCATGTCCCCTCTGCCCATGTCTGCCCTGTCTCCTGTCCCCACCTGCCATGTCCCACTGTCCCCAAGGCTGCTGTGTTCCCTGTCCCCCATGGCTCTGGTGTCCCCTTATCCCCACCTACAGCGTCCCTCCATGACTGCCCTGTCCCCCTGTCCCCAACTGTGGGGTCCCCTGTCCCCATGGCTGCCCTGTCCCCACATGGCTGCCCTGTCCCCTTGTCCCCATGGCTGCCCTGTCCCCCGTCCCCACCTGCAGTGTCCCTTTGTCCCTATGGCTGCAGTGTCCTCTGTCCCCAAATGTGGTGTCCCTTGTCCCCACTGGCGGTGTCCCCTTGTCCCCCCTGTCCCCTGACTCTACCTGCCATGCCCCCCTGTCTCCATGGATGCTCTGTCCCCCTGTCCCCAACTGTGGTGTCCCTTTGTCCCCCATGGCTGCCGTGTCCCCCTGTCCCTGACCTGCAGTGGAATAGAATAGAATAAAATATAGAATATAAAATAGAAAACAGGAAATCTAATAGACTAAAATAAAATGTAAAATAGAAAGCATTAAAAATCAAGTAAAAATAAAAAAGTAAAATATAAAATATAAAATATAAAATATAAAATATAAAATATAAAATATAAAATGTAAAATATAAAATATAAAATATAAAATATAAAATATAAAATATAAAATATAAAATGTAAAATGTAAAATACAATAGAATACAACAAAACGAAAGGAAATGAAAATAAAATAAAATATTAAATAAAATAGAAAACAAAACACAACTCAGGGCTCCCCGATGCCTCCTGAGCTGGGTCCCCCCCTCAGCCTCCTGCTGGGATGAGGATGGAGCAGCGCGGGGCTGGAATATCGGGAGCACTGGGAAAAGTGTGATAAGGGCCTAGGAAATGGATCTGCCTGCAGGGATAATAGATCAAGATGGGATAAATCCTTATCTTTTATCTCTTATCACCCTTTATCAGCCCTTATCATGTTTTATAATCCCTTACCATCAGCTATCATCTCTTATAATCCCTTATCACCCCTTATCAAACCTTATCATCCTTTACCATCCTTTATCACCCCTTATCATTACTTATCCTCCTTTATCATGCCTTATAACCTTTTATCATTTCTTATCATCCCTTATCACCCATTATAAAATCTTACCATCCCTTATAATCCCGTATCATTCCTTATCGTCCCTTATTGTCCCTTAGCATTCCTCATCATCCCATAATGATAATGATGGAGAATCCATCCTGGAACATCCCAACAGGAATGGGATGGAGAATCCATCCTGGAACAGCAATGGAATGGGATGGAGAATCCATCCTGGAACAGCAATGGAATGGGATGGAGAATCCATCCTGGAACATTCCGTGGGAATGGGATGGAGAATCCATCCTGGAACTCCCCAACAGAAATGGGATGGAGAATCCATCCTGGAACAGCAATGGAATGGGATGGAGAATCCATCCTGGAACATCCCAACAGGAATGGGATGGAGAATCCATCCTGGAACATCAATGGAATGGGATGGAGAATATATCCTGGAACATCCCAACAGGAATGGGATGGAGAATCCATCCTGGAACGTCCCAACAGAAATGGGATGGAGAATCCATCCTGGAACATCCCATAGGAATGGGATGGAGAATCCATCCTGGAACATCCCCCACGGGAATGGGATGGAGAATCCATCCTGGAACATCCTGTGGGAATGGGATGGAGAATCCATCCTGGAACAGCAATGGAATGGGATGGAGAATCCATCCTGGACCATCCCATGGGAATGGGATGGAGAATCCATCCTGGAACGTCCCAACAGGAATGGGATGGAGAATCCATCCTGGAACAGCAATGGAATGGGATGGAGAATCCATCCTGGAACATCCCATGGGAATGGGATGGAGAATCCATCCTGGAACAGCAATGGAATGGGATGGAGAATCCATCCTGGAACATCCCCCATGGGAATGGGAGGGAGAGTCCATCCTGGAACATCCCATAGGAATGGGATGGAGAATCCATCCTGGAACATCTCCCATGGGAATGGGATGGAGAATCCATCCCAGAGAATCTCAGGAAAAAACTCAGAATTTTCCCATTCCTCAAATCCTAAATCCAGAGCATCCCCATTCCTTGGGCCCTAAACCTGAGCATTCCCTTTTCTGGGACCCAAATCCAGAGTGTTCCTATTCCTTGTACCCTAAATCCAGAGTGTTCCCATTCCTTGCATCCTAAATCCAGAGATTCCTTGGACCCTAAATCCAGAGATACATTGACCCTAAATCCAGAGCGTTCCCATTCCTTGGACCCTAAATCCAGAGATTCCTTGGACCCTAAATCCAGAGCGTTCCCATTCTTTGGACCCTAAATCCAGAGATTCCTTGGACCCTAAATCCAGAGTGTTCCCATTCTTTGGACCCTAAATCCAGAGATTCCTTGGACCCTAAATCCAGAGTGTTCCCATTCCTTGGACCCTAAATCCAGAGATTCCTTGGATCCTAAATCCAGAGCGTTCCCATTCTTTGGACCCTAAATCCAGAGATTCCTTGTACCCTAAATCCAGAATGTTCCCATTCCTTGGACCCTAAATCCAGAACATTCCCATTCCTTGGACCCTAAATTCAGAGTGTTCCCATTCCTTAGACCCTAAATCCAGAACATTCCCATTCCTTGGACCCTAAATCCAGAGCGTTCCCATTCCAGGGCTGTGTCCCCATGGATGTCCCCACCCCATTGGTGACCGGACTTGGGGCTCCCCCAGCGGTTTTGGGGTTCCCAGGACGACCCCAAGCAGACAACAGAGACCCCAAAACATCCCACCAGCCCCATTAAACTGTGGGGGAGCCGTTTAATGAACCGAGCCAATTAACGAGGCATTAATTGATCCAGATGGCCGGGACAGCACAGATAAAGGGTCCCCAAACACCCCCTAATTAATGAGCCCCAAACTCCCCATAATTAATTAATGAGCCCCAAGCACCCCATAATTAACCCTGCCATCCTAATGAGGCCCTCGTTAACATTCCAAGCCCTGGGCCTTTCCCTGTCCCCTCATCAATTCTGGGCTAATTAGCCCCCAGAGCCTGGAACGGGATTTGGGATCAAGGGGATCGAAAATCCGGGAACAAATCCCGATTCCCCTGCAGCAGGGGCTGCTCCATTCCCAAAAGTCCACCATGAGATCCCTGCCTTGACCCCAAAGAAAAACCCTGAAAGGGCTGGGGAGGAGCTGGGGTTGGGATTTGGGGTTTGGGATTTGAGATTTTGGGTTTGGGATTTGAGATTTGGAGTTTGGGATTTGGAGTTGTTTGGGATTTGAGATTTGGGGTTGTTTGGGGTTTTGGATTTGGGGTTTAGGGTTGTTTGGGGTTTGGGGTTGTTTGGGATTTGAGATTTGGGATTCAGGGTTATTTGGGGGTTTGGGATTTGAGGTTGTTTGGGATTTGAGATTTGGGGTTTGCGATTTGAGATTTGTGGTTATTTGAGATTTGGGATCTGGGGTTTGGGATTTCATGTTTGAGGTTTGGGATCTGGGATTTGATATTTGGGATTTGGGGTTGTTTGGGATTTGAGATTTGGGGTTTGGGATTTGGGATTTAGGGTTGTTTGGGACTTGAGATTTGGGGTTTGCAATTTGAGATTTGGAGTTATTTGAGATTTGGGATTTAGGATCTGGGGTTTGGGATTTGGGGCAGGTGGGGACAGGAATGGCCAGGATTGGGATGTGGGATTCCTGGCCATCCCTGGCACCTCATACAGGGAATAAATGGGAATTTTGAGGTTTTCCCTTCCTGAGGGTGTTATTCCTTGCGATTATTTAGGATTTTGCAGTCCCCAGGCAGCGGGCACCAGGAGAGACGATGATCCCACAACATCCCACAGCAATCCCCCAGAAAACCTCACAGCCACATCCTGCCGCTTTTCCTGGAACCGGGACAAACCCCACGGAATTAGGGCCGGGATTTGGTTACAAAAGCGGCTCCTTACAAAACAAACCCTCCCCTGATCCCTGATCCCTGATCTCAACAAAAATGAGGCCATTTGGGGTGGATTTTGATCCACGGGGGCTCCAGCTGTTCCCAGAAGTTCCCTCCAGGTGCGAAACCCCATTCCCGCCCTCACCATCCCATAAACCCCGCCGGGACGCCGCAGGACCCCAAGACAAATCCTTTTCCCGGCTAAAAGGGGAATTTCCACATCCATGGGGCAGCACGCGAGCCTCAGTCCCGGCTTTGGCCAGGCAGGAGTTAAGCCGCGCCTAGCTAGGCTGGGGGAAGGGAAGGCCGAGCGCAGCATAAAGAGAGAGGGCGGTTTTCCCTCCCGTCAGCTCTTTAGGGTTTTTTATTTATTTAATTTTTTTTTTTTTTTTTTTTTTTTTTTTGTCCCCGTTTCCATGAAAAGCTCCCACTCCCGCCTGTCACATCAATCGCGGCCCCGCGCTAATTGCAGGGGGGTGGCGATGTCACCGCGCCAGGGGACACGCGCGACAGCCGGGGCGGGCACGGAGCAGCGGGGAGCAGTGGGAGTTTTAATGGGAATTTTTGGGGTTTTGCCTTCTCTGGGGTGGCCGGATGTGCTGGGATGGAGCGGTGGGGACAAACGGGAATTTAAATGGGAATTTTGGGGGTTTTCCCTTCCCTGGGATGTGCGTGGGGTTTTGCCCCAGTTTGGGGCTGGAGAGGGGAAGGAGATGCTGGAATTGGATCCATCCCCCATTCTCTGCCCTAGTCCCAGATCCATCCCCCATTCCCTGCTCCAAATCCTGAATCCATTCCCTGCCCCAAATCCAAATCCATCCCACATTCCCTGCTGCAATCTCGAATCCATCCCCCATTCCCTGCCCCAAATCCATCTCCCATTCCCTGCCCCAAATCCCGAATCCATCCCCCATTCCCTGCCCCAAATCCCGAATCCATCCCCCATTCCCTGCCCCAAACCTGGCTCATCTCCCATTCTGTGCCCCAAAACCCAAATCCATCCCTCATTCCCTGCCACTTCCCAGTCCTCTCCTGGCCCCAAATCCTGGTTCCATCCCCCATTCCCTGCCCCTTCACAATCCCATTCCCTGCCCCAAATCCCAAATCCATCCCCCATTCCCTGCCCCAATCCCAGATCCATTCCCCATTCCGTTCCCCAAATCCCAAATCCATCCCTCATTCCCTGCCCCAAATCCCTGCCCCAATCCTGGCTCCTGCCATCCCTCCCTGCCCTTCAGGCTGTGGGACAAAGCCACCAAGGGGTTCTGGGGACATTCCTGCTGCCACCCCAGCCCTGCTGGCCTTGGGGACATTCTTGCTGCCGGTGCAGCTCCGAGCAATCCCGATCCCAATCCCGATCCCGGTTTTAATTTGATTTTTCCCAGATTTTAGCGGGGCCGAGGGAGCCTCGTGTGACCCCTGATCCCGGGCTTTGGGAACAAGGCTGGCCTTGTACTGGGCCAGGATTTTGGGATTTGGAGCTTTTGGGATTTCAGGACAGGCTGTTCCCCCTCCTGCTCATTAAGCAGCTGGGTGTTAATTAACCCCAGGGAGGAGCGGCTTCCTGGGCTCTTCCATTTGGGATTTCTCCGTCCCAGAGAGCTCTGTGCGCTGCTGAGGCCTGGCAAAGTCGCTCTGTTCCCATAAAATCCACCTGGTGGGGAAGGGATCCCCCAAATCCACCTGGTGGGGAAGGGATCCCCCAAATCCACCTGGTGGGGAAGGGATCCCCCTAAATCCACCTGGTGGGAACGGGATCCCCCAAATCCACCTGGTGGGAATGGGATCCCCCAAATCCACCTGGTGGGAACAGGGCTGGGTGTGACCCCATTGTGGGACTGGGTGTGACCCAACTGTAGGGCTGGGTGTGAGCCCATTGTGGGACTGGGTGTGACCCCATTGTAGGACTGGGTGTGACCATACAAGGATTGTGTGTGACCCCACATGGACCGGGTGTGACCCCATTATGGGACTGGATGTGACCCCATTGTAGGGCTGGGTGTGACCCCACTGGAGGACTGGGTGTGACCCCATTGTGGGGCTGGGTGTGTGACCCCATTATGGGGCTGGGTGTGACCCCACTGAGGGGCTGGGTGTGACCCCATTGTAGAGCTCTACACTCCACCCTACAGAGGATGGGTGTGACCCTACGTGACTGTGTGTGACCCCATTATGGGGCTGGGTGTGACCCCATTGCAGGGCTGTACACCCCACCCTATACGGACTGGTGTGACCCCATTGTAGGGCTGGGTGTGATCCCATTATGGGACTGGGAGTGACCCCATTGTAGGGCTGTACACCGCACCCTACAGGGACTGGATGTGACCCCGCTGTGGGGCTGTGTGTGATCCCATTATGGGGCTGGGTGTGACCCCATTGTGGGACTGTGTGTGATCCCATTATGGGGCTGGGTGTGACCCCACTGCAGGGCTGTACACCCCACGCTACAGGGACTGGGTGTGACCCCATTGTGGGACTGTGTGTGATCCCATTATGGGACTGGGTGTGACCCCGCTGGGGACTGTGTGTGATCCCATTATGGGGCTGGGTGTGACCCTACTGTGGGGCTGTACACCCCACCCTACATGGACTGGGTGTGACCCCGCTGTGGGGTTGGATGTGACCCCATTATGGGGCTGGGTGTGACCCCACTGCAGGGCTGTACACCCCACCCTACAGGGGCTGGGTGTGACCATTCAAGGATTGTGTGTGACCCCATTGTAGGGCTGGGTGTGACCCCACAGCGGGTCTGTACATCCCACCCTACAGGGGCTGGGTGTGACCCTATTATGGGGCTGGGTGTGACCCCACTGTGGGGTTGGATGTGACCCCATTATGGGGCTGGGTGTGACCCCACTGTAGGGCTGGATGTGACCCCATTGTGGGACTGTGTGTGATCGCATTATGGGACTGGGTGAGACCCCACTGTGGGGTTGGATGTGACCCCATTATGGGGCTGGGTGTGACCCCGCTGTGGGGCTGTACACCCCACCCTACAGGGACTGGGTGTGACCCCGCTGTGGGACTGTGTGTGATCCCATTATGGGACTGGATGTGACCCCATTGTGGGGCTGGGTGTGACCCCACTGTAGGGCTGGATGTGACCCCGTTGTGGGACTGTGTGTGACCCCACTGCAGAGCTGTACACCCCACCCTACAGGGACTGGGTGTGACCCCGCTGTGGGACTGTGTGTGATCCCATTATGGGGCTGGGGTGTGACCCCACTGCAGGGCTGTACACCTCACCCTACAGGGGCTGGGTGTGACCCCCGCTGTGGGGCTGGGTGTGACCCCACAAGCAGGAGGCGATCCCTCGGGATTTAGGGATCCGGACCCGCCCTCACGCCCGCTGTGTTCCTGCAGGGAACGCTTTAGGGGCGCTGAGCATCGCCCCCATCCCGAACCCGCGGTCTGAGCCTTCCTCCCGCCTCTTCCCCCTCCCGCGGCCCGGAGCTGCCGGAGGGAGGAAGCAGAGGAGGAGGAGGAGGGAGGGAAGGAGCAGCGACCTTCTCCTCCCCCGCTCCTCAAGTGCCTCCGCGGCACCTTCAAACTCGCCGTTGCCGCGGCAACCGGAGCTCGGGGCCTCGCTTTTGTTCCCAAAACCGCGGAGGAGGGAGCGGGGCAGGGCCGGAGCAGCGGGAGCTCCGCTGGGGCCGATCCTTCCCCGGGAGGGGCGGCGGGGATGGGGCAGAGCTGGGGCTAGGGCAGAGCTCCATCCCCGGGAGCGGCAGAGCTCCATCCCTGGGGGGCAGAGCTCCATCCCTGGGGGGCAGAGCTCGGGCTAGGGCAGAGCTCCATCCCCGGGAACGGCGGAGCTCCATCCCTGGGGGGCAGAGCTCCATCCCTGGGGGGCAGAGCTCCATCCCCGGGAGCGGCAGAGCTCCATCCCTGGGGGGCAGAGCTCGGGCTAGGGCAGAGCTCCATCCCCGGGAGCGGCAGAGCTCCATCCCGGGGGGCCAGAGCTCCATCCCCGGGAGCGGCAGAGCTCCATCCCCCGGAGCGGCAGAGCTCCATCCCGGGGGGGCAGAGCTCCATCCCTGGGGGGCAGAGCTCCATCCCTGGGGGGCAGAGCTCCATCCCTGGGGGGCAGAGCTCAGGCCGGGGCCGGGGTCAGAGCTCGGGCCGGCCCTAGAGCACGGATCCAGCTGGTGGAGCACAGGTTGCTCCGTGCGCTGAATTTTGATGGCGCTCCGCAGCAGAATTCCCTGGATCAACAGGGCCCCGGGAGGCCATAAATAAAATATCGTGGAAAAGAGGCCGGCAGGATTCCGGGTGGGCCGTGAGGCGCTGGATTGTCACCAAAATCAGCGCGGTTTTCCAGGAATTCTGGGCTGTTCCTGCACGGGAGGGACCCCCGGGTTTGGGTCGGCACCCGCACGGATTTGGGGTTTGAGGTTTCGGGAAGGAAACCCCTGCCGGCTCCCCAGTCCCCGCCGTTTCCCGGGGATATTTTCCTAATTTAAACCTTTCTGGGGGCTTTGGAGGGATGAACACAAACACAGCCGCCGGGAATCTGTGGGATTGGCGGATCCCGCATCCCTGGCACTGCCGGGAGCCCGAGGAATGATTAATCCCGGCCATCTGGCCTGGCCGCCAGCCTCCTCCTCCTCCTCCTGCTCCTGCTTTTCCTCCTCCTCCTCCTCCTCCGCATCCCTCAGGGCTCTCCCCCACACGCCCTGCCTCAGTTTCCCCACCTGTAGGCCGCGCTTTGTTCGCGGCGGGTTGGATTCCTCCTGCCTGGGGAGGGGGGAAATGTTGGGAAAGGCCGAGAGGAGGAGGAGGAGGAGGAGGAGGAGGGGCAGGAGGGGGAGGGGGGGAGCGCGGCTGCTCCGCTTCCAGAGGTTAATGGCTTTCCCTGGGCTCGGGATAATGGGATTCCAGGATCCCGCGCGTCCCTCTCGCCTGTCGCTTCCCATCAGGTCCGCGCTTGGCTTCACCTTCACAGGACACCCCCTCTGCCCGCCTTTGGTGGGTTTTTTTTTTGGGATCCCGGCGGTTTAACCCTTCCCTGGCATCGCCGAGAGCTGGAATTCCTGGCCGGGAGTTGGGGATTCTGCAGGGATCCACCTGTGGCAGCGCTGGGTGCTCTGGGGTGTTCCCGTGGCACCCAGAGCCACTTTTCCACCAAAAAGGGATGGATTTGGGCGCGCTGGGCACGGAGCAAACCCGCGGGGATGCAGAGAGCCACAACCCAGCCAAGATCCGGGAATTGGGGATGTGTTTATTTCTGGGGTAAATTCATTCGTGGGGTCCTCCCTTTGAGGATTCTCAACCTTTGGGATTGCCCCCTCCAGCCCCACCCGTGCCAAGGATCCCAGCGGGATGAAGGCGGCTCCTTCCCCCTCCTTCCCCCTCCTTCCTCCTCCTCCTCCCTGGTCCCTTTGTTGCGCCGCTCCAGGTGGCCGCGGGTGGCGGTGCCCAAACGTCCTGGCGGATCAGAGCACGGGCGGTGACATCGCCCGCGGAGCCGCCATCTGTCCCCAGGCCCGGCGCTCCGCCAGGCTTCGGGGCACGCGGGCGATGTCGCCGCCGGTGACAGGAGCCGGGCGGGCGACGAGCGGGGTCAAACCCGCGCCGAGCGTGTCCCCGAGCGTGGCTTTGTGTCCCCCGCTGCGCCTGGAGCGGGGCCACCTCCAGGGCCGTCTCCACGGGGCCGGGAAAAGCCGGCGGAATTCGGGGGATTCAAGGAGGTTTCCCCCTAAAATTGGATTTCCCGAGGGCTGGGAAAGGACGGGAGCAGCCAGAGAGTTTTCCCAAGGATTCCCAGTGCCCAACCCATGCTGTGTCCCTGCCAAAAATCCCTCGGGAAGTGCTGGCAAATTCCCGGTGCTGAGCCCACGCCGCCCATCCTGGGGCGTGGAGCATCCCAAGCCTCATTCCCAAGGCTGGACACAGCACGGCCATGGATCTGTGACTCCATGCCCATCCCAAAGCCGGAGCAGAGGGAGGCCCTGACGCTTTTCCAGCCTCTTGGGAAGCAGGAATGTGCTGCTGTGCAAAGGGATCTCGTTCCCAGAGAAGCAGCGTCAGCAAGGAGCTGCTGTCAATAAATTCCCGGCGCTGGGATGGCGGTGGCAGGGCTGACCTTTGGGAAGTTCTCCCGAGGTGAGGCCCTGCTGGGGACAGGCCCGTGGCATTCCCGATGAGCTGGTGTCATTCCTGACAAGCTGATGGCATTCCCGATGATGGATGGTGGATCTGGGGATGGACGCGATTCCTGCTGTTCTGTGTGAGCTGGAATTCCAGCTTGGGAGGGGGTTTGAGGGTGGCAGAAGGACAATGAGTCCCTACAGATCCCAAATTCTCTCACAATTCCCAAATTCCCGGTTTTATTCTGAGAAATGGATGGATGGATGGATCCATGGATGGATGGATGGATGGATGGATGGATGGATGGATGGATGGATGGATGGATGGATGGATGGATGGATCCATGGATGGATGGATGGATGGATGGATGATGGATGGATGGATGGATGGATGGATGGATGGATGGATGGATGGATGATGGATGGATGATGGATGGATGGATGGATGATGGATGGATGGATGGATGATGGATGGATGGATGGATGGATGGATGGATGATGGATGGATGGATGGATGATGGATGGATGGATGATGGATGGATGGATGGATGGATGGATGGATGGATGATGGATGATGGATCGATGGATGGATGGATGGATGGATGGATGATGGATGGATGGATGGATGGATGATGGATGGATGGATGGATGGATGGATGGATGATGGATGGATGGATCCATGGATGGATGGATGGATGGATCCATGAATGGAGGGATGGATTCATGGATGGATGGATGGATGGATGGATCCACGGATAGATGGATCCATGGATAGATGGAAGATGGATGATGGATGGATCCGTGAATGGAGGGATGGATTCATGGATGGATGGATGATGGATGGATGGATCCATGGATGGATGGATGATGGATGGATGGATGGATGGATGGATCAGGGTTTCTGGGATGCAGACCCCTCCCTCCAGGCCTGGATGACCATCCTGGTACAGAATTCCCAAACAATCCCACAGGAACCTGTGATCCCCACTCCAACCCCAGCCCTGCCCCTCTGGCTGACACCGGGACAATCCCAAACTGAGAACTCCATAGAAAACCCCATCCCACCCTTCCTCTGCCTCCCATGGGCACCGAGATCCCAACTGAGACATCCCAGGTGCCATCCCGGGAATGCCGAATCCCACAGTTGGGAGCCACGGGAACGAGGACAAAGCTGGGACTCTGGAGATGCCACCCCTCCCCAGTCCCATCAGCGGGGTCGGATCCCTCTTGTATCCCTTGGAAATTTGCTCCCGAGGCTCTGCAAAAAGCAGCACCACAAATCCGCGGCTTTTCCGGGAATTTCCGCACGTGCCGGTATTCCCAGGAAACCGCGGCGGGAGCCGGGAGCAGGGGAAAGGCCAGGCTGCTTAACCCCGGTGACAAATGTCCATCTGTCCCCATCCCCGGGGACAGCCGCGCTTTTCCCGGGAATCACGGCCCGGGGAAGGGCGGGATGCGCCGCCAGCCCCGATCGATCTCATTTCCACATCCCCAAATCCCCTCCGCCGGCAGAATTTGGGGATGGAGCGGCTCTGGAATGAGGAGGGAAAAAGGGGGGATTCGCGCGATGAATTATTCACGGCGCAGGGATTAATCCCGGCTCTTCCAGCTGGCGCTAAATTATCGCTCCTGGTCATGCGGGGAAAACGCCTTTGGAATTCATTTCCCTGATTATTGTTTGGATCTGAGAGCTGCCAGGGGCTGGTTTTTTTTAGGGGTTTTTTTTTGTTTGTTTGGTTTTTTGTTTTTTTGTTTTTTTGTTTTTTTTTTTTTCTCTTCTTCCTCAACCTCTCCAATTCCCCGCTCCGGCTTCCCGTAAGGGATGGAAGAGCCGGGAGCGGAGACGAAAACCAGGGAAGCAGATCCGGATAATTTATCCGGAGCGATGGAAATGAGGGAAGCAATTCCTGCTGAGCGGGGCCACGGCTCCCCACGCTCTACCTGGGGCTCGGGATTGTCCAAGGGAAATCGGGATTTTCCAATGAAAATTCTGATTTTCCAAGGAAAGTCACGATTTTCCAAGAGAAATCAGGATTTTCCAAGGAAAGTCACGATTTTTCCAAGAGAAATCAGGATTTTCCAAGGACAGTCATGATTTTCCAAGGAACACCACAATTTTACAGAGAAGGTCAGGATTGTCCAAGGAAGGTCAGGATTTTCCCGGCGTCTGGGAATCCCACATCCCTGTCCATTCTTGGATCTGGTGAATCCCACAATCCCAGAATTGAGGATCCTACAATCCCTGCATTTGAGGAATCCCACAATCCCTGGATCCAAGGAATCCCACAACCCCAGAATTGAGGAATCCCACAATCCCTGAATTGAGGAATCCCACAATCCCTGCATTTGAGGAATCCCACAATCCCTGAATTGAGGAATCCCACAATCTCTGCCCATCCCTGGATCTAGGGATCCCACAATCGAAGGAATCCCACAATCCCTGGATTTGAGAATCCCACAATTGCTGGGTCTGGGGACCCCACAATCCCAGAACTGAGGAGTTCCACAATACCTGGGTTTGAGGAATCCCACAATCCCAGAACTGGTGAACCCCACAATTTCTGGATCTAGGGATCCCACAGTCCCAGAATTGATGAATCCCACAATCCCTGGATTTGAGGATCCCACAATTTCTGGGTCTGGGGATCCCACAATCCCAGAATTGAGGAGTCCCAAAATCCCTGGATTTGAAGATCCCACAATTCCTGGATTTGAGGAACCCCACAATTCCTGGATCTCAGGATCCCACAATCCCTGCCCATCCCTGGATTTGAGGAACCCCACAACACCTGGATTTGAGGATCCCACAATCCAGAATTGAGGAACCCCACAATCCCTGCCCATCCCTGGATCTGGAGATCCCACAATCCCTGGATTTGAGGATCCCACAATTCAGCACTAAGGAATCCCACGATCCCGGCTCATCCCTGCCCATCCCTGGATCTGGGGACCCCACAATCCCAGAACTGAGGAACCCCACAATCCCTGCCCATCCCTGGATTTGAGGAACCCCAAAATCCCTGGATTTGAGGGATCCCACAATCCCTGCCCATCCCTGGATTTGAGGAACCCCAGAATCCCTGATTTGAGGAACCCCACAATCCCAGAACTGAGGAACCCCACAATCCCTGCCCATCCCTGGATTTGAGGAACCCCACAATCCCAGAACTGAGGAACCCCACAATCCCTGCCCATCCCTGGATTTGAGGAACCCCACAACCCCAAATTTATGAACCCCACAACCCCCGTGGGCTTTGTGAAAATCCCAGATCCCCCCGCACCAGGACGAGCAAATCCCAGAAAACTTAGCCCAGTTTTTTTTTCCAGCACCCCTTGGAAAAGGCACCGAGACCCCAAATTTTTCCCTTTTCCATCATTTTTCCCCCTTTTCCCTCATCCCCCGCGCTCTCCCTCCGGAGAACAAAAGCCTTTGACATCTGCGGGAGACAAAGAAATCAAAGACTTGAGCAAATCGCTGCTGTTCGAGCGAATTAACGTCGGGAAACTCCACCTTTCCCAGGGTTTTTTTTCCAGGTTTTTTTTCCCAGGGGAAACAGCTCAATTCCTCCTCCCTCTCCTGCCTCATCTTTTCCCTTTATTTTTCTTTTTTCACCCCAAATCCGGCGTTTCACCACCCCCACCCCCCAAAAAAAAAAAAAAAAAAAAAAAAGCTGAGATAAATCCCAGGGGGTGAATCCCGGGAATGCCGAGCCTGGAAAAGACAAATCCCGAGGGGTTCGTTTCCATCCCAGATTTAATCACCAGCCGCGTTTTAGGCTCGGTTTAACCCGGCCCGACCTCGCTCGGCTCCCTTAATTTGGCACCTGCGACCTTTGGGGTGTCACCGAGCTGGCGCTGTCACCCGAGCGGGGGTTTGGGGACATCCAGAGCCTGGAAAAGCGGGAAATCAGGGAAAAGCTGCTGATGGCGCTTAAACAGCTTTAATTTATGGGATCGCCGAGCTGAAAGCTCCGCCGGAGCCGCGGTTGGCGCCGATTGTCGCTGATTGTCACCGCGCCAGGCTGGAGCTGTCACCGAGCCAGCCCGGGCCGGCCAAAAACACCGGGATCGCCTCTGGTGCCCGTGCTTCAGCCTGGTGCGAGCGCTGAAATTGGGGTTTTTATCCCCAAATCGAGGGGGAGGCACCCGGGGAAAGGTTTGGGTTGGGAATCTCAGAATTCGGGGTTTTGTCCCCAAATCACAGGGGGGAAAGGTTTGGTTTTGGGAATGCCAGAATTGGGGTTTTGTCCCTAAGGAATGTTTGGTTTTGGGAATGTCAGAATTGGGGTTTTGTCCCCAGGACAGGTTTGGTTTGGAGATCCAGAACGGGGTTTTTGTCCCCAGGACAGGTTTGGTTTGGGGATCCCAGAATTGGGGTTTTGTCCCCAAGAAACGTTTGGTTTGGGGATCCCAGAATTGGGTTTTGTCCCCAGGACAGGTTTGGGTTGGGAATCCCAGAATTGGGGGTTTTGTCCCCAAATCACAGGGGGGAAAGGTTTGGTTTGGAGAGTCCCAGAATTGGGGGTTTGTCCCCCAAAACAGGGTGGGGGGCATGCTGAGGAAGGATTTGGTTTGAGGAATGCCAGAATTGGGGTTTTGTCTCCAAGAAATGTTTGGTTTTGGGAATGTCAGAATTGGGGTTTTGTCCCCAGGTTAGGTTTGGTTTGGAGATCCCAGAACGGGGTTTTTGTCCCCAGGACAGGTTTGGTTTGGGGATCCCAGAATTGGGGTTTTATCCCCAAATAAAGGGGGGAAAGGTTTGGTTTGGAGATCCCAGAACTGGGATTTTGTCCCCAGGACAGGTTTGGTTTTGGGGATCCCAGAACTGGGATTTTGTCCCCAGGTGAGGTTTGGTTTGGAGATCCCAGAATTGGGTTTTGTCCTCAGGACAGGTTTGGTTTTGGGGATCCCAGAATTGGGGTTTTGTCCCCAAGAAACGTTTGGTTTGGGGATCCCAGAACTGGGTTTTGTTCCCAGGACAGGTTCGGTTTGGGAAACCCAGAACTGGGATTTTGTCCCCAGGACAGGTTTGGTTCGGGGATCCCAGAATTGGGTTTTTTATCCCCAAATAAAGGGGGGAAAGGTTTGGTTTGGGGGATCCCAGAATTGGGATTTTTATCCCCAAATAAAGGGGGGAAAGGTTTGGTTTGGGGATCCCAGAATTGGGTTTTTGTCCCCAGGACAGGTTTGATTTGGGGATCCCAGAATTGGGGGTTTTGTCCCCAGGTGAGGTTTGGGTTGGGAATCCCAGAATTGGGGGTTTTGTCCCCAAATCACACGGGGGGAAGGTTTGGTTTGGAGAGTCCCAGAATTGGGGGTTTGTCCCCCAAAACAGGGTGGGGGGCATGCTGAGGAAGGATTTGGTTTGAGGAATGCCAGAATTGGGGTTTTGTCTCCAAGAAATGTTTGGTTTTGGGAATGTCAGAATTGGGGTTTTGTCCCCAGGTTAGGTTTGGTTTGGAGATCCCAGAACGGGGTTTTTGTCCCCAGGACAGGTTTGGTTTGGGGATCCCAGAATTGGGGTTTTATCCCCAAATAAAGGGGGGGAAAGGTTTGGTTTGGAGATCCCAGAACTGGGATTTTGTCCCCAGGACAGGTTTGGTTTTGGGAATGTCACAACTGGGATTTTGTCCCCAGGTGAGGTTTGGTTTGGAGATCCCAGAATTGGGTTTTGTCCTCAGGACAGGTTTGGTTTTGGGGATCCCAGAATTGGGGTTTTGTCCCCAAGAAACGTTTGGTTTGGGGATCCCAGAATTGGGTTTTGTTCCCAGGACAGGTTCGGTTTGGGAAACCCAGAACAGGGATTTTGTCCCCAGGACAGGTTTGGTTTTGGGATCCCAGAATTGGGTTTTTTATCCCCAAATAAAGGGGGGAAAGGTTTGGTTTGGGGATCCCAGAACTGGGGTTTTGTTCCCGGGAAAGGTTTGGTTTGGGAAACCCAGAACTGGGATTTTGTCCCCAAATAAAGGGGGGAAAGGTTTGGGTTGGGGATCCCAGAACTGGGATTTTGTCCCCAGGACAGGTTTGGGTTTGGGGATCCCAGAATTGGGTTTTGTTCCCAGGAAAGGTTCGGTTTGGGAAACCCAGATCTGGGATTTTGTCCCCAGGACAGGTTTGCTCTGGGGATCCCAGAATCCCGCCCTGGTTTGGGTTGGAAGGGACCCCCAAGCCCAGCCAGGGACAGCCACACGTCCCCTGTCCATCTGTCCATCCTCGGCCATCCCCGGGATTTTCTCCGGGAATTTCCCCGCACGGAACAATCCCTCCACGCCGCCATTTCCACCGCGCCCGGTTTGATTGACAGCTGCCAATCAGGGCCTGGCTGCTGGAGCGGGGGATGTCTTTGTCAGGCTCGGTGCCGCTCCCGGGGGAGCGCTCGGGGCAGCGCTAATTGAATTAAGGCCCCGCCGGGCCGCAGCTGCGCGGGCCCGGTAATTGCGGCGGGGCCCGGAGCGCCGCGATCCGCACCGAGCGGCCCCGGGGGGCGGCACCGGCACCGATGATGGGGTTAATGAGGCGGGCACCGAGCGGCTCCCGGAGCCATTCCGGAGCCATTCCTGAGGCCGCTCCCGGAGCCATTCCTGGTCATCCCCGGAGCCATTCCCGGGGCCGCTCCCGGAGCCATTCCTGGTCATCCCCGGAGCCATTCCCGGGGCCATTCCCGGGGCCGCTCCCGGAGCCATTCCCGGGGCTGCTCCCGGAGCCATTCCCGGCCATTCCCGGGGATGCTCGCGGAGCCATTTCCAGGGCCACTCCCGGAGCCATTCCTGGTCATTCCCGGAGCCATTCCTGGTCATTCTCGGGGCCGCTCCCGGAGCCATTCCCGGAGCCATTCCTGAGGCCGCTCCCGGAGCCTTTCCCGGCCATTCCCGGGGCCGCTCCCGTAGCCATTCCCGGGACTGCTCCTGGTTATTCCCAGGGCTGCTCCCGTAGCCATTCCCGGAGCTGCTCCCGGAACCATTCCTGGTCATTCCCGGAGCCGCTCCCGGGGCCATTTCCCGGGGCCGTGCCCGAAGCCATCCCTGGTCATTCCTGGAGCAGCCGCCGAAGCGGTTCCCTGTCGCTCCCGGACCGATTCCGTCATTCCCGGAGCCATTCCCGGGGCTGATCCCGGAGCGGCTCCCGATCATTCCAGGCCACTCCCGGCGCCCTTCCCGCCGCCATTCCTGGAGCCATTCCCGAGGCCCTTCCCGGGGCCATTCCCGACCATTCCCGGAGCCGTTCCCGGGAATGGTCGGGAGCCGCTCCGGGATCAGCCCCGGCAATGACGGGATCAGTCCGGGAGCGCCTCTCTCTCGAGGCTAAGCCAGGCCCAGGCCAGGCTCAAACCCCTCCAGGCCCTTGGCTCTGGCGGGGCTGTCCCGGGATCGCTCCGTGGGTGCCGTGCCGTGCCGTGCCAGGCCCCGTGCCACCCGGCCCGCCCCGCGGGCAGCAGCGCTGGCTCCGCGCCGCCCTCATCCCATCCCATCCCATCCCATTACGCTGCCGCTTCCCGGCCTAACCCGATTAGGCCGAGTCCATCAAAGCCGGGCCGGAGAGGGAAATGAGGGCTCGGGAAATCGAGTTAGCGCTGCCGGCAGCGTCTGGCACGGCTCTGGCACGGCCGGGGGGGCACAGAGGGGGGAACGGGGCTGCGGCACCCGGGAGAGACCCCTGGGGATGGGGAAGTGCTGCTCCTCCTCTTCCTCCTTCTCTTCCTCACCTCGGACCCACAAAACCCTGAAGCCCCAAACCCCGAACCCACAGCTCCTCCCTGTCACTCCAGTGGTGTTTTAGGAGCTGAATTCTGGGGAAAAGGGGACATCAATCTCAGCCTCAGACCCTCAAAACCCCCAAACCCCAAAACCCCGAACCCACAGCTCCTCCCTGTCACTCCGGTGGTGTTTTGGGAGCTGGGTTTTGGGGGAAAGGGAACTTCAAGCTCAGCCCCATCTGAACGCAGAACCCCCAAATCCGTCCTGGCACCAACCCTCAGCTCCTCCTTGTCGCTACTGGGACATTTTGGGAACCTGGATTTGGGGGTCTCTCATTCTGGACCCCAAAACCTTCCTTGTGCCGACCCCCAGCTCCTCCTTGTCATTCCCACCAGTGTTTGGGGACCTGGATTTTGGGTGGGGGTGACATCAAGCTCAGCCCCATCCGAACCCCAAATCCTCAGCTCCTCCCCACCACTCCCAGTGGGGCATTTTGGGAACCTGGATTTGGGGTCTCCTCACTCTGGACCCCAAAACCTTCCCACCCCCAGCTCCTCCTTGTCACTCCCAGCAGCATTTTGGGGACCTGGATTTTGGGGGGAAGGGGACATCAAGCTCAACCCCACCCGAACCCCAAATCCCCAGCTCCTCCCCATGATTCCCAGTGGGGCATTTTGGGAACCTGGATTTGGGGTCTCCTCACTCTGGACCCCAAAACCTTCCTGGTGCCGACGCCCAGCTCCTCCTTGTCATTCCCACCAGAGTTTTGGGACCTGGATTTTGTGGGGTAGAGCACACCAAGCTCAGCCCCATCCGAACCCCAAATCCCCAGCTCCTCCCCATCACACCAGCAGTGTTTTGGGGACCTGGATTTTGGGTGGGGGTGACATCAAGCTCAGCCCCATTCTGAACCCCAAATCCTCAGCTCCTCCCCACCACTCCCAGTGGGGCATTTTGGGAACCTGGATTTGGGGTCTCCTCACTCTGGACCCCAAAACCTTCCTGGTGCTGAACCCCAGCTCCTCCCTGCCACTCCCAGTGGTGTTTTGGGACCTGGATTTTGGGGGGAAGGGGACATCAAGCTCAACCCCATCCTCACCTCGCACCCCAAAACCCCCAAACACCAAACTCCAACCCCACAGCTCCTCCCTGCCACTCCAGCAGCGTTTTGGGGACCTGGATTTTGGGGGTCCCCCACCCTGAACCCCAAAACCTTCCTGGTGTCCACCCACAGCTCCTCCCTGTCATTCCAGTGGCTTTAATTTTTTTATTTTAGGGGAATTTTTAGGGGGTTTTTTTTTCGTTTTTAGTGTCTCCTTCATCCAAAATCCAGGACCCCAAAATGCCACCAGAGCGACGGGGAGGAGCACAATCCAGGGAATCATTTCCATGGATATTTTCCCTTTTCCAGCCCAAATTTGCCAGCACGATCTCAGCAATATTTCCCACAGATATTTCCCAGCCCACATGTGCTAACAGGATCCCAAAAATATTTTGCCCCAATATTTTTCCCTTTTCAGCCCAAATGTGCCAACAAGATCCCAGGGAATCATTTCCATGGATATTTTCCTTTATCCAACCCAAAGGGGCAACACAAACCCTGAAATATTTTCCATGGATATTTTCCAGCCCAAATGTACCAACAGGATTCCAGGAATATTTTCCGTGGATATTTTCCCTTTTCCAACTCAGCCACTGTTGGGATGAGCATTTCCTCCTCCTCCTGCCCTTTCTCCAATGGCTTTTCCACTGTTTTTTCCCTGTATTTCCCTGTGTTTCTCTCCCATTTTTCCCCTGGTTTTCCCCCTGTGTTTTCCTTGTTTATTCCCTGTTTTTTCCCCTGTTTTTTCTCTGTTTTTTTTTTCTGTTTTTTCCCCTCTTTCCTCCCTTGGTTTCCTCCTGTTTTTTCTCTGGTTTTTTCCTGTTTCTTCCCCTGTTTCTTCCTCTGTTCCTTCCCCTGTTTTCCCCCTGTTTTCCTCCCTGTTTTCTCCCTGGTTTTCCCCTATTTCCCCCCTGTTTTTCCCCGGTTTTTCCCCTGTTTATTCCCTGTTTTCCCCCCGGTTTTCCCAGGTTTTCCTCTGGTTTTCCCCCCTGTTTTCTTCCTGGCTTTCCTCTGGTTTTCCCCCTTGTTTTCCCCCTGTTCTCCCCCTGTTTATTCCCTGTTTTCCCCCTGTTTTTCCTCATTTCTCCCCTGTTTTCCCCCCTATTTTCCCCTTGTTTATTCCCTGTTTCCCCCCTGCTTTTTTTTTCCCAGGTTTTCCTCTGTTTTTTCCCCTGTTTATTCCCTGTTTTCCCCTCTGGTTTTTCCCAGGTTTTCCTCTGGTTTTCCCCCCTGTTTTCCCCCTGGCTTTCCTCTGGTTTTCCCCCTTGTTTTGCCCCTGCTTTTCCCCCTGTTTTTCCTCATTTCTCCCCTGTTTTCCCCCCTATTTTCCCCTTGTTTTTTTTCCCTGTTTTCCCCCTGTTTTTTTTCCCCCAGGTTTTCCTCTGTTTTTTCCCCTGTTTATTCCCTGTTTTCCCCCTGGTTTTTCCCAGGTTTTCCTCTGGTTTTCCCCCCTGTTTTCCCCCTGTTCTCCCCCTGCTTTCCCCCCATTTTTCCTCATTTCTCCCCTGTTTTCCCCCCTATTTTCCCCCGTTTATTCCCTGTTTCCCCCCCCTGTTTTCCCCCCTCTTTTCCCTGTTTCCCCCCCTGTTTTTTCCCCTGTTTATTCCCTGTTCCCTCCCCTCCCGCCCGGAGCAGGAATTATTGTCACTCTGTCGCTGCCGCCCATCTCCTGCCAGCGCCGGCCGTAATCGGGAGTGACACCCTGCTAATGGGGACACGCCACCCCCGGGGCGGCGACAGCGCGGCCACAGCGCGGGGACAGCTCGGGGACACCTCCCGGTGATCACAGAGCGGGGACAGAGCGGGGATCGCAGCCCGGGAACAGCTCGGGGACACCCCGGGGGTCACAGCCTGGGGACAGAGCGGGGACAGCTCCCGAGAATCACAGATTAGGGACAGCTCGGGGACACCTCGGGGACAGCCGAGGGATCACACCCCGGTCGCAGCCCAGAGACACCTCAGGGACACCTCGGGGACACCTCGGGGCCACCCCAGGGATCACAGCTCTGAGACACCTCGGGGACAGCTCAGGGACAGCTCAGGGACAGCTCGATGACAACCCGGGGATCACAGCCTGGGGACAGCTCGGGGACACCTCAGGGACAGCTCAGGGACACCCAGGGGACAGATCAGGGACACCTCGGGGGGATCACAGCCTGGGGACAGAGCAGTGACAGCTCGGGGACAGCTCCCGGTGATCACAGCCTGGGGACAGCTCGGGGACACCTCAGGGACACCTCGGGGACACGCCAGGGACAGCTTGGGGACAGCGCGGGGATCACACCCTGAGGACATCCTGGGGACAGCTCCCAGTGATCACAGCCTGGGGACAGAGCGGGGACATCCCGGGGACACCCAGGGGACACCACGGGGATCACAGCTCGGGGACACCTCAGGGACACCCTGGGGACACCCCGGGGACAGTTCCCAGTGATCCCACCCCGGGGACAGCTCGGGCACAGCCAGGGGACAGCTCCCAGCGATCACAGCCTGGGGACAGAGCGGGGGCTCCTCGGGGACACCGCGGGGACAGCTCGGGGACACCGCAGGGACACCCCGGGGACACCGCGGCGATCACAGCGCTGTCACTTCTCCCCTCGCGGCCGCTCCTGATCAAGCCCCGCTGCCGGCGCTGCCCGCGGCTCCGGCAAAAAACGACAGAAAAGCTCGAAAATCATTAAAAATTAAATAAAGAAAAAAAAACCGGGGAAATCGCGGCCCTGCCGCGCTCCCCGAGCCCCACTTGGGATTGTCCCCAAATCCTTTGTGCCCCCCAATTCCAAATTCTTCCTTTTTTTCCCCCCTTGTCATTATTTTCCTGCCTTAAACCCTCGGGATTTGCTCCTTAATGGCTCCATTAAAAATGACAAAAATACGCTAAAAATTTAAAAATTATTAAAAATAGGAAATCGCCCCCACCCCCCCGATCCTGCTTTGGGATTTTCCCAATCCTTTGCCCCGATCCCAAATTTCTCCTTTTATTCTTCCCGTGTTTTTCTGGGATAAATCCTCGGGATCTGCTCCTTAATGGCTTCGTTGGAAATTAAAAAATACACAAAAAATACATTAAAAATTTAAAATTGTTAAAAAATAGGAAATCGCATGTCCCCAATCCCATTTTGGGATTTTTTTCCCCCAGTCCTTTCCTCCCCCACCCCCGATCCCAAATTTCCCCTTTTTTCCCTGCCCGTGTTTTCCTGGGAATAAACCCTCAGGATCTGCCCCTTAATGGCTTCATTAAAACATAAAAAAGGAATTTAAAAGAATAAAAAAGGGGAAATAACCCCATTTTGGGGTTATTCCCTCCAATTCTTTCTCCCCATCCCCGATCTCAAATCCCCCTTTTTTCCCTGCCCGTGTTTTCCTGGGAATAAACCCTCTGAATCTGCCCCTTAATGGCTTCATTAAAAAAATAATTTCAAAAAATTAAAACCCCCTAAAAATAAAACTTAAAAAAGGGGAAATCGCCCTCCCCCCGATCCCATTTTGGGATTTTTTTCTCCCCAATCCTTTCCTCCCCCACCCCCGATCCCAATTTCTCCCCTTTTTTCCCCGTCCGTGTTTTCCCGGCCTCTCTGGGAATAAATCCTCAGGATCTGCTCTTTAATGGCTTCATTAAAACACGAAAAAAACCATTAAAAATATAAAAATAAAATTTAAAAAGAGAGAAATCACCCTCTTTGATCCCCATTTGGGATCTTTCCCTGCAATCCTTTAACCCTCTCAATCCCAAATTTCCCTTTTTTTCCCCTGCCCGTGTTTTCCTGGGATAAATCCTCGGGATCCGCTCCTTAATGGCTTCATTAAAAAATAAAAAAGCACACTTAAAAAAAACCCCAAAAACCCCAAAAAAAGAGAGAAAATCGCGGCCCCCCGATCCCATTTTGGGATTTTTTTCCTCCCATCCCGATCCCGAATTTCCCCTTTTTCCCTGCCCGCGTTTCGCGGCCTCTCCCGAGCCTCTCCCGATGAATAATTTACAGCAGCACTTAACGATCGCGGGGGCGGATTTTTTCTGCAGCCTCTTCAAACATTTGTTCTCCTCCTCCTCCGAGCCTTCCTCCCCCCTCCCACCCCGCCTTCCCCCCTGACCCGCTGGGATTTGCGGCCCTGAGGGAAAAAAAATAAATAAAAATGATTTTTTTGAGGGGGGTTTAATTTATTTTTTTTTGGGGGGGGGTTTAATGTATTTTTTGGGGGTGTTTAAATTTATTTATTTGTTTAAATTTATTTATTTTTTCCCCTCCTGTCGCCGGTGTTTTGTTCCAGGCACGGCGGTGGATGAAAAGGAAAAGGGAGAGGGGCGAAAAGAGCCGGAAATCGGCCCAAAAATCGGCCCCGGGGAGAGGGATGAGGATGAGGATGAAGAGGAAGATGTGGATGAAGATGAGGATGAAGAGGAGGATGAGGAGGACGATGAAGATGAGGATGAGGGTGAGGATGAAGATGAGAATGAGGATGACGATGAAGGGTGAGGATAAAGATGAAGATGACGATGAAGGATGAGGATGAAGATGAAGAGGAAGATGAGGATGGGGATAAAGATGAAGATGACGATGAAGGATGAGGGTGAAGATGAAGATGATGATGAAGGATGAGGATGAAGATGAAGATGACGATGAAGGATGAGGATAAAGATGAAGAGGAAGATGAGGATGGGGATAAAGATGAAGATGACGATGAAGGATGAGAATAAAGATGAAGATGATGATGAAGGATGAGGATGAAGATGAAGATGACGATGAAGGATGAGGATAAAGATGAAGAGGAAGATGAGGATGGGGATAAAGATGAAGATGACGATGAAGGATGAGGGTGAAGATGAAGAGGAAGATGAGGATGGGGATGAAAATAAAGATGAGGACAGGGATGAAGATGAAGGAGGATGAAGGATGGAACACGGGGAGAAGGCGCGGGAAGGGGAGAGGGAAGAGTGAGGAGGAGGAGGAGGAGAAAGGAGGGAGTGGGGAGAGGGAGGGAGAGGGTGAGGATGAAGATGAGGATGAAGATGAGGAGGATGTGAATGAGGATGGGGATGAAGGTGAAGATGAAGATGAGGATGAAGATGAGGAGGATGTGAATGAGGATGGGGATGAACGTGAGGATGAGGATGGAGATGAAGGTGAGGATGAAGATGAGGATGAAGATGAGGAGGATGTGAATGAGGATGGGGATGAAGGTGAGGATGAAGATGAGGATGAAGAGGAGGAGGATGTGAATGAGGATGGGAATGAAGGTGAGGATGAAGATGAGGATGAAGATGACAATGAAGGATGAGGATGAAAAATGCAGGATGACAATGAAGGATGAGGGTGAAGATGAAGAGGATGGGGATGAAAATGAAGGATGACAATGAAGGATGAGGATGAAGATGAAGAGGAAGAGGATGGGGATGAAAATGAAGGAGGATGAGGATGAAGATGAGGATGAGGGGGGTTGGAGCACAGGGAAAAGGTGAGGGAAGGGGAGAGATTCTCTGAAGGGAGAGGAGAAGAGTGAGGAGGAGAAAGGAGAGAATGGGGGAGAGGGAGGATGAAGGTGAGGATGAAGATGAGGAGGATGAAGATGAGGATGGGGATGAAGGTGAGGATGAAGATGAGGATGAAGATGAGGAGGATGTGAATGAGGATAGGGATGAAGGTGAAGATAAGAATGAGGATGAAGATGAGAATGAAGATGACGATGAAGGATGAGGATAAAGATGAAGAGGAGCATGAGGATGCGGATGGGGATGAGAATGAAGATGAGGATGGGGATGAAGATGAGGATGAGGGGGATGGAGCACGGGGGGAAGCTGCGGGAAAGGGAGAAGGTTCCCTGAAGGGAGAGAGGAAGAGTGAGGAGGAGGATGAGGAGGAGAAAGGAGGGAGCACAGGGAGGGCGAGGGTGAGGAGGAAGATGAAGATGACCATGAAGGGTAAGGATAAAGATGAAGATGATGGGGATGAAAATAAAGGTGAGGATGGGGATGAAGATGAAGGAGGATGAGGATGAAGATGAAGATGAGTGTGAGGGTGAAGATGAGGATGAGGGGGGATGAAGCACGGGGGGAAGGTGCAGGAAGTGGAGAGGTTCCCGAAGGGAGAGGGGACGAGTGAGGAAGAGGACGGGAGAGGAAGGGAGAGGGTGAAGATGAGGAGGATGAAGATGAGGATGTGAATGAGAATGAGCATGAGGATGAAGATGAGGATGAGGATGAGGAGGATGAAGATGAGGATGTGAATGAGGATGAGCATGAGGATGAAGATGAGAATGAGGATGAAGATGAGAATGACGATGACGATGAAGGATGAGATTAAAGACGAAGAGGAAGATGAAGATGATGGGGATGAAGGATGAGGATAAGGACAAAGTTGAGGAGGAGGATGAAGATGAAGGAAGATGAGGGATGGAGCATGGGGAGAAGGTGTGGGAAGGGGAGAGGGTTCTCTGAAGGGAGAGAGGAAGAGTGAGGAGGAGGAGAAAGGAGGGTGAGGATGAGGGTGGGGATGAAGGTGAGGATGAGAATGAGGATGACAATGAAGATGAGGATGAAGATGAGGATGAGGATAAGGTTGAGGATGAAGAGGTCGATGAAGATGAGCATGGGGATGAAGATGAGGATGAGGATGGGATGAGGATGAGACAAAGATGAAGATGAAAGGTGAAGATGAAGATGAACATGAGGATGAAGATGAAGATGGGGATGAGGATGAAGGCTGAAGATGAGGATGGGGATGAAGGTGAGGATGAGGATGGGAATGAAGGATGAGGATGAAGACGAAGACGAAGATGAAGGGTGAAGATGAAGATGAAAGATAAGCACGAAGGTGAGGATGAAGATGAGGGTGAAGATGAGGATGGGAATGAAGGATGAGGATGAAGAGGAAGAGGAAGATGAAGATGAAGGGTGAAGATGAAGATGAAAGATAAGCACGAAGGTGATGATGAAGATGAGGGTGAAGATAAGGATGAGGCTGAGCCTCCAGCGCCATCTCGCGGCCGTGCGCGGCGGGAGCGGGAGCGGCGCTCTGGGGTGGGGATGCAGCCCCGGTTAATTAAAGGCTCCCGTTAATGAGCTGCCGTCACGCGGGGCTCACAGCACACCCCGGACCCACCCGCGGTGTCCCCGCTGTGGGACACCGGGAAATGCGGGGACAAGGCTGGGACAGGGGGACAGCGGGGCTGGGCACGGCCCCGGAGGGATCTGGGGTGACCCAGGAACCCCCATTTGATCCCAGCAGGGATTTGGGGTGATCCTCTCCTTAGGGGCTGTCGCTTTTTTCTCCTTTTTTTCTCCTTTCCTCTCTTTTCCTTTCCTTTCTTTTCTCCTTTCTCCTCCTTTCCTTTTATTTTCTTCTTATTTCCTTTTCCCCTCTTTCCTCTTTTTTCTTTCCTTTTTTCCCCTCTTGTTTTTCCTTCTTTCCTTCCTTTTCCCTTTTTTTTTTCCTTCCCTTTCCCTTCCTTTCCTTTTTTCTTTTCTCCCTTTCCTCTTTTTCCTTTCCCTTCCTTTTTTCCTTCCTTTTTTTCTCTCTCCTTTCCTTCCCTTTTTGTCTCTTTTCCTTTATTCTTTCTCCCCCTTTCCTCTCCTTTCTTTCCTTTTCCCCCCTCTTTTCCCCTTCTTTCCTTTCATTTCCATTTCCTCCCTCCCTTTTTTCTTTCTCCTTTTCTCTGATTTTTTTTTCTCCTTTCTTTTTTCTTTTTTCTTTTTTTTCTTTTTTTCTTTTTTCTTTTTTCTTTTTTCTTTTTTCTTTTTTCTTTTTTCTTTTTTCTTTTTTCTTTTTTCTTTTTTCGTTTTTCCTTTTTCTTTTTCCCTTTTTCCTTTTTCCTTTTTCTTTTTTCCTTTTTCCTTTTTCCTTTTTCCTTTTTCCTTTTTCCTTTTCTCTTTTCTTTTTTCCTTTTTTCCTTTTTTTCTCTTCTCTTTTTCCTTTTTCCTTTTCTCTTTTCTCTTTTCTCTTTTCTCTTTTCTCTTTTCTCTTTTCTCTTTTCCCTATTCCCTTCTTCTGTTCATTTCATCCCTCCTTTTTTTTTCCTTCTTCTTTCATTCCTTCCCTTTTTATTCCCTCCCTTTTTTTTCCCTCTCTCTTTTCCTTCCCTTTTTTCTCCTTTCCTTTAAATTTTTTTCTCCTTCCCTTCCCCTTTTTCCCATTTTCCCTTTCATTTTCCCCGCTTTCTTTGAGGCGAGCTCCTCCCGAGCCTTATCTCGGCCTGGCAGGCGGGACGGGGAGAATTCCAGCGCCTCTCAGATCCCACAAACCTCCGCTATCAGCAGCCCCAGCTCCGGGAACGCTCCCAATTAACCCCCGAGCCAATTAACTCCGGCCTGGAATTGGGATGAGCGAGTTCAGCCCGAGTTCCATCAGATAAACCCCAGGGCTGAGGGGAGAAACTGCAAAAAAATTCAAATTTCTCCCCCGGGGAATTGGGAAAGCGCCGGGATTTCAGGGGAAGGAGGGGAAAACAGCGTTTTCCCCACGGGATTTTGGTTTCCCCCTTGTTTTTCCTGGATTTTTCCCCGCATTTTTCCCCCTTTCCCCATCTTTCCCCTATTCCCACTCATTTTCCCCCTTTTCTCCACATTTCCCCGCTTTCCTCTTCCATTTCCCCTCATTTCCCCACTAATTTATCCTCCATTCCCTCCCCCTCATTTCTCCCACATTCTCCCCCCATTTTCCCGCACTCTTCCCATATTTCCCCCCTCATTTCTCCCATTTTCCCCAGTTCCCCCCATTTCCTCACATTCTCCACCAATTTCCCCCTCATTTCCCCCATTTCCCCCCATTCCTCCCCCATTTACCCCCAGATTTCTCCCCATTTTCTCTGCATTTTCCCCACATTCTCCCACATTTCTCCCCATTTCCCCCATTTTTCGCCTCATTTTCCCCCTAATTTCCCCCTCTCATTCCGTCCCTTTTTTCCCACTTTTTTCCCCCATTTTCCCCTCAGTTTTCCCCAGATTTCCCCCTTAATTCCCCCCCACACGTTCTCCCCCAATTTTCCCCACATTTCCCTCCTCATTTCCTTCTCATTCCTTCCCCATATTCCCCACATTTTTCCCAATTTCCCCTTCATTTTTCCTCATTTCCACCGCCAATTTTTCCCAGATTCCCCCCACCTCCATTTTCCCCTGAATTTCCCCACATTTCCCCCCTATTTTTCCCACATTTCCCGCCCGTTTTCCCAGATTTTTTCCGGATTTTCCCCACATTCCCCCTCCATTTTTTCCCACATTCCTCCCTATTTCCCCCTTAATTTTCCCCCCATTTCCTCCCCATTTTCCCCACATTTCCCCCTCAATTTTCCCCAGATTTTCTCCTTAATTTTCCCCCCACACATTTTCCCAGATTTTCCACCCATTTTCTCCAAATTCCCCCCCACACACTTTTTCCCACATTTTCCCAGATCTCCCTCCCATTTCCCTCTACATTTTCCCAGGATTTTCCCCATTTCCCCCCCCAATTTTCCCCAGATCTCCCTCCCATTTCCCTCTACATTTTCCCAGGATTTTCCCCATTTTCCCCCCCAATTTTCCCCAAATCCTCCCCCCCCCAGTTTTCCCAGATTTCTCACCCATTTCCCTCGGATTTTCCCCCCATTTTTATTCCCCATTTTTTCCCCCATTCCTGCCTTGCTTGGAATTCCTCTCTCCAGGGATCCCCGCCCCAAATCCCCGCTGGGATTTCCTGGCTCAGCGGGATAATCCCGGGATAATTCCGGGATAATCCCACGGGGGGAGTGGCGGCCCTAATTCCCCAATTGTTGGGAAGATGGGATAAACTTCCATTTACATATCTGAGGAAAAAAGGGGGGAAATGAGGATTAAAAGAGATCAGAGAAGGGGAAAAAAATCCATTTTTTTCCCTTTTATTTTCGCCTGTCACAGCTCGTGAGGCCCTGGGGAATTTGGGATGTCTTCATTTGCTCAGATATTCCCGTGGGATGGAGGGTGGATTCAAGGGGAAATAGGGAAAAAAATCTGGGAAAAAATGGGGGGAAAATCCGGGGAAAATGAGGGGAAAGTAGGGGGAAATGGAGGAGGAAAATGGGGGGAATATGCAGGGGGAATCTGGGAAAAATAGGGGGAAAATGTGGCAAAAATGGAGGAGGAAAATGGGGGGAAAATCAGGGGGAAAAGGGGGGGAATAAAGAGGGAATATGGGAAAAAATAGGGACAAAATGTGGGAAAATGGGGGGGAATTTGTGGGAAAATGTATGAGTAAATGGGGAAAAATGGGGGGAAATGTGGCAAAAGTGGGGGGGGGGAGAATGTGGGGAAAATGTGTGGAAAAATGTGGGGGGAAATGGGGGAAAAATGTGGGGAAAATGTCTGGGAAATGTGGGGGGAAAATAAGGAGGAAATGTAGAACAATGTGGGGGAAATGTGGGAAAAATAGGTGGAAAATGTGGAGAAAATCTGGGAAAAACAGGAGGGAAATGTGGGAAAATGGGGCAAAATTGGGCAAAAGTATGGGGAAGAAGTGGGGAAAATAGGAGGAAATCCAGGAAAAATGTGAGGGGAAATGGGAGGAAATCTGGAAAAATGGGGGAGATGTGGCAAAAATGAGGGAGGAGATGAATGTCAGGAAAAACATGGAGAAAATCCTGAAAAACAGGGGAAATGTGGGAAAAGTATGGGAAAAATGGGAGGGAAATGGGGGGAAATCTGGGAAAAAATGTGGAAAATGGGAAAATACTGCTTTCCCCCCTCTATCCCTAAAATACCCCCAAATCTTCCGGTTTTGGGGGCACTTTGGGGCCTTCTGGGGTGGTTTTGAGGTCGATTTCCCATCCCGCCTGCAGAGGGATCCACGGAAACCCCACGGAGCGATTTGTTAAACAAATATTAGGAAAAAAAAAACCTAAATAAAAAAAAAATAAACATTCGGGATGAGCAAATGTGGAAAGGAGCGGGAATGGATGAAAGGACCCCAGAGCTTCAGAGGCTCGGGAAAGATCAGGGAAAAAAAAGGAATAAATATTCAAAAGTGGAATTTCAAAGCGGCGTTCCCGGCCTTTCATCCCGGCCTCCCGCAGGAGGCGGCGGCGCCGAGAGATCCGAGGGGAATTCGGGGGAAAGATGGAGCGGAAAATGCCTGGAAAATCCCAAAAACTGCGGGGAAATCAACCCCAAAGCGGGCTGGGATGGGGAGGGATCGGGGTGGGGCTGGAATTTATCCTTGTAGGATATGGGGTCACCTGGAATTCATCTAGGTGGGGTTTGGGGTCACTTGGAATTTGTCCAGGTGGGTTTGGGGTCACCTGGAATTTATCCAGGTGGGATTTGGGGTCACTTGGAATTTATCCAGGTGGGTTTGGGGTCACTTGGAATTTGTCCAGTTGGGTTTGGGGGTCACCGGGAATTTATCCAGGTGGGTTTGGGGTCACCTGGAATTTATCCAGGTGGGGTTTGGGGTCGCTTGGAATTTGTCCTTGTGTTTTGGGGTCACTTTGATTTTATCCAGGTGGGGTTTGGGGTCACCTGGAATTTATCCAGGTGGGGTTTGGGGTCACCTGGAATTTATCCAGGTGGGTTTGGGGTGACTTGGAATTTATCCAGGTGGTTTTGGGGGTCACTTGGAGTTTATCCAGGTGAGTTTGGGGTCACCTGGAATTTGTCCAGGTGGGGTTTCGGATCATGGGGAATTTATCCAGTTGGGGTTTGGGGTCACTTGGAATTTACCCAGGTGGGTTTGGGGTCACCTGGAATTTATCCAGGTGGATTTGGGGTCACTTGGAATTTATCCAAGTGGGGTTAGGGGTCTCTTGGAATTTATCCAGGTGGGGTTTACAGTCACCTGGAATTTATCCAGGTGGGTTTGGGGTCACCTGCAATTTATCCAGGTGGGGTAAGGGTCACCTGGAATTTATCCAGGTGGGTTTGGGGTCACTTGGAATTTATCCAGGTGGGTTTGGGGTCACTTGGAATTTATCCAGGTGGATTTGGGGTCACTTGGAATTTATCCAGGTGGGATTTGGGGTCACTTGGAATTTGTCCAGGTGGGGTTTGGGGTCACTTGGAATTTATCCAGGTGTGTTTGGGGTCACTTGGAATTTGTCCTTGTGGGATTTGGCGTCACCTGGAATTTATCCAGGTGGGTTTGGGGTCACTTGGAATTTATCCAGGTGGGATTTGGGGTGACCTGGAATTTATCCAGGTGGGTTTGGGGTCACTTGGAATTTATCCAGGTGGGTTTGGGGGTCACCGGGAATTTGTCCAGGTGGGTTTGGGGTCACTTGGAATTTATCCAGGTGGGTTTGGGGGTCACTTGGAATTTATTCAGGTGGGATTTGGGGTCACTTGGAGTTTATCCAGGTGGGGTTTGGGGTCACTTGGAATTTGTCCAGGTGGGTTTCAGGTCACCTGGAATTTATCCAGTTGGGGTTTGGGATCATTGGGAATTTATCCAGGTGGGTTTAGAGTCACTTGGAATTTATCCAGGTGGGATTTGGGGTCACCTGGAATTTATCCAGGTGGGTTTGGGGTCACTTGGAATTTGTCCAGGTGGGGTTAGGGTCACCTGGAATATATCCAGGTGGGATTGGGGTCGCTTGGAATTTGTCCTTGTGGAATTTGGGGTCACTTGGAATTTATCCAGGTGGGATTTGGGGTCACTTGGAATTTATCCAGGTGGGGTTTAGGGGCACTTGGAATTTTTCCAGGTGGGATTTGGGGTGACCTGGAATTTATCCAGGTGGGGTTTAGGGTCACCTGGAATTTATCCAGGTGGTTTTGTGGTCACCTGGAATTTGTCCAGGTGGGTTCGGGGTCACTTGGAATTTATCCAGGTGGGTTTGGGGGTCACCTGGAATTTATCCAGGTGGGGTTTGGGGTCACTTGGAATTTGTCCAGGTGGGGTTTGGGGTCACCTGGAATTTATCCAGGTGGGTTTGGGGTCACTTGGAATTTTTCTAGGTGGGATTTGGGGTGACCTGGAATTTATCCAGGTGGTTTTGTGGTCACCTGGAATTTATCCAGGTGGGTTTGGGATCACTTGGAATTTATCCAGGTGGGGTTTGGGGTCACCTGGAATTTATCCAGGTGGGTTTGGGATCATTGGGAATTTGTCCTTGTGGGATTTGGGGTTACCTGGAATTTATCCAGGTGGGTTTGGGGGTCACCTGGAATTTATCCAGGTGGGGTTTGGGGTCACCTGGAATTTGTCCTTGTGGGATTTGGGGTAACTTGGAATTTATCCAGGTGGGGTTTGGGGTCACCTGGAATTTGTCCTTGTGGGATTTGGGGTAACTTGGAATTTATCCAGGTGGGTTTGGGGTCACTTGGAATTTGTCCAGGTGGGGTTTGGGGTCACCTGGAATTTATCCAGGTGGGTGTGGGGTCACTTGGAATTTTTCTAGGTGGGGTTTGGGGTCACCTGGAATTTATCCAGGTGTGGTTTAGGGTCACCTGGATTTTATCCAGGTGGGATTTGGGGTCACTTGGAATTTATCCAGGTGGATTTGGGGTCACTTGGAATTTGTCCTTGTGGAATTTGGGGTAACTTGGAATTTATCCAGGTGGGGTTTGGGGGGCACTTGGAATTTATCCAGGTGGGTTTGGGGTCACTTGGAATTTGTCCAGGTGGGTTTGGTGTCACTTGGAATTTGTCCAGGTGGGGTTTGGGGTCACTTGGAATTTATCCAGGTGGGATTTGGGGTGACCTGGAATTTTTGCAGGTGGGATTTGGGGTGACCTGGAATTTATCAAGGTGGGTTTGGGGTCACTTGGAATTTGTCCTTGTAGAATTTGGGGTCACCTGGAATTTATCCAGGTGGGTTTGGGGTCACTTGGAATTTGTCCAGGTGGGGTTTGGGGTCACTTGGAATTTATCCAGGTGGGGTTTGGGGTCACCTGGAAATTGTCCTTGTGGGATTTGGGGTCACTTGGAATTTATCCAGGTGGGTTTGAGGTTTCTTGGAATTTATCCAGGTGGGTTTGGGGTCACTTGGAATTTGTCCATGTGGGGTTTGGGGTCACTTGGAATTTATCCAGGTGGGTTTGGGGGTCACTTGGAGTTTATCCAGGTGGGGTTTGGGGTCACCTGGAATTTATCCAGGTGGGTTTGGGGTCACCTGGAATTCATCCAGGTGGGATTTGGGGTCACCTGGAATTTATCCAGGTGGGGTTTAGGGGCACCTGGAATTTATCCAGGTGGGTTTGGGGTCACTTGGAATTTGTCCAGGTGGGTTTGGGGGTCACCTGGAATTTATCCAGGTGGGTTTGGGGTCACCTGGAATTTGTCCTTGTGGGGTTTGGGTCACTTGGAATTTATCCAGGTGGGACTTGGTGTCACTTGGAATTTATCCAGGTGGGTTTGGGGTCGCTTGGAATTTGTCCTTGTGGAATTTGGGGTCACTTGGAATTTATCCAGGTGGGGTTTGGGGGGCACCTGGAATTTATCCAGGTGGGTTTGGGGTCACTTGGAATTTGTCCAGGTGGGGTTTGGGGTCACCTGGAATTTATCCAGGTGGGTTTGGGGTCACTTGGAATTTGTCCATGTGGGGTTTGGGGTCACTTGGAATTTATCCAGGTGGGGTTTAGTGGCACCTGGAATTTTTCCAGGTGGGATTTGGGGTCACCTGGAATTTATCCAGGTGGTTTTGGGGGTCACTTGGAGTTTATCCAGGTGGGTTTGGGGTCACCTGGAATTTGTCCAGGTGGGGTTTCGGATCATGGGGAATTTATCCAGTTGGGGTTTGGGGTCACTTGGAATTTATCCAGGTGGGTTTGGGGTCACCTGGAATTTATCCAGGTGGATTTGGGGTCACTTGGAATTTATCCAAGTGGGGTTAGGGGTCTCTTGGAATTTATCCAGGTGGGGTTTACAGTCACCTGGAATTTATCCAGGTGGGTTTGGGGTCACCTGCAATTTATCCAGGTGGGTTTGGGGTCACTTGGAATTTATCCAGGTGGGTTTGGGGTCACTTGGAATTTACCCAGGTGGGGTTTGGGGTCACCTGGAATTTATCCAGGTGAGATTGGGGTCAGTTGGAATTTGTCCTTGTGGAATTTGGGGTCACTTGGAATTTATCCAGGTGGGATTTGTGGTCACTTGGAATTTATCCAGGTGGGTTTGGGGTAACTTGGAATTTGTCCAGGTGGGTTTGGGGTCACTTGGAATTTATCCAGGTGGGGTTTAGGGGCACCGGGAATTTTTCCAGGTGGGATTTGGGGTGACCTGGAATTTATCCAGGTGGGGTTTAGGGTCACCTGGAATTTATCCAGGTGGTTTTGTGGTCACCTGGAATTTATCCAGGTGGGTTTGGGATCACTTGGAATTTGTCCTTGTGGTTTTGGGGTCACCTGGAATTTATCCAGGTGGGTTTGGGGTCACTTGGAATTTGTCCAGGTGGGGTTTGGGGTCACCTGGAATTTATCCAGGTGGGTGTGGGGTCACTTGGAATTTTTCTAGGTGGGATTTGGGGTGACCTGGAATTTATCCAGGTGGTTTTGTGGTCACCTGGAATTTATCCAGGTGGGGTTTGGGGTCACCTGGAATTTATCCAGGTGAGATTGGGGTCAGTTGGAATATATCCAGGTGGGATTGGGGTCGCTTGGAATTTGTCCTTGTGGAATTTGGGGTCACTTGGAATTTATCCAGGTGGGATTTGTGGTCACTTGGAATTTATCCAGGTGGGTTTGGGGTAACTTGGAATTTGTCCAGGTGGGTTTGGGGTCACTTGGAATTTGTCCTTGTGGTTTTGGGGTCACTTGGAATTTATCCAGGTGGGTTTGGGGTCACTTGGAATTTTTCTAGGTGGGATTTGGGTTGACCTGGAATTTATCAAGGTGGGTTTTGGGTCACTTAGAATTTTTTCAGGTGGGGTTTGGGGTCACCTGGAATTTATCCAAGTGGGTTTGGGGTCACCTGGAATATATCAAGGTGGGTTTGGGATCATTGGGAATTTATCCAGGTGGGGTTTGGGGTCACCTGGAATTTATCCAGGTGGGTTTGGGATCATTGGGAATTTGTCCTTGTGGGATTTGGGGTGACCTGGAATTTATCCAGGTGGGTTTGGGGGTCACCTGGAATTTATCCAGGTGGGGTTTGGGGTCACCTGGAATTTATCCAGGTGGGTGTGGGGTCACTTGGAATTTTTCTAGGTGGGATTTGGGGTGACCTGGAATTTATCCAGGTGGTTTTGTGGTCACCTGGAATTTATCCAGGTGGGTTTGGGATCACTTGGAATTTGTCCTTGTGGTTTTGGGGTCACCTGGAATTTATCCAGGTGGGTTTGGGGTCACTTGGAATTTGTCCAGGTGGGGTTAGGGTCACCTGGAATATATCCAGGTGGGATTGGGGTCGCTTGGAATTTGTCCTTGTGGAATTTGGGGTCACTTGGAATTTATCCAGGTGGGATTTGGGGTCACTTGGAATTTATCCAGGTGGGGTTTAGGGGCACTTGGAATTTTTCCAGGTGGGATTTGGGGTGACCTGGAATTTATCCAGGTGGGGTTTAGGGTCACCTGGAATTTATCCAGGTGGTTTTGTGGTCACCTGGAATTTGTCCAGGTGGGTTCGGGGTCACTTGGAATTTATCCAGGTGGGTTTGGGGGTCACCTGGAATTTATCCAGGTGGGGTTTGGGGTCACTTGGAATTTGTCCAGGTGGGGTTTGGGGTCACCTGGAATTTATCCAGGTGGGTTTGGGGTCACTTGGAATTTTTCTAGGTGGGATTTGGGGTGACCTGGAATTTATCCAGGTGGTTTTGTGGTCACCTGGAATTTATCCAGGTGGGTTTGGGATCACTTGGAATTTATCCAGGTGGGGTTTGGGGTCACCTGGAATTTATCCAGGTGGGTTTGGGATCATTGGGAATTTGTCCTTGTGGGATTTGGGGTTACCTGGAATTTATCCAGGTGGGTTTGGGGGTCACCTGGAATTTATCCAGGTGGGGTTTGGGGTCACCTGGAATTTGTCCTTGTGGGATTTGGGGTAACTTGGAATTTATCCAGGTGGGGTTTGGGGTCACCTGGAATTTGTCCTTGTGGGATTTGGGGTAACTTGGAATTTATCCAGGTGGGTTTGGGGTCACTTGGAATTTGTCCAGGTGGGGTTTGGGGTCACCTGGAATTTATCCAGGTGGGTGTGGGGTCACTTGGAATTTTTCTAGGTGGGGTTTGGGGTCACCTGGAATTTATCCAGGTGTGGTTTAGGGTCACCTGGATTTTATCCAGGTGGGATTTGGGGTCACTTGGAATTTATCCAGGTGGATTTGGGGTCACTTGGAATTTGTCCTTGTGGAATTTGGGGTAACTTGGAATTTATCCAGGTGGGGTTTGGGGGGCACTTGGAATTTATCCAGGTGGGTTTGGGGTCACTTGGAATTTGTCCAGGTGGGTTTGGTGTCACTTGGAATTTGTCCAGGTGGGGTTTGGGGTCACTTGGAATTTATCCAGGTGGGATTTGGGGTGACCTGGAATTTTTGCAGGTGGGATTTGGGGTGACCTGGAATTTATCAAGGTGGGTTTGGGGTCACTTGGAATTTGTCCTTGTAGAATTTGGGGTCACCTGGAATTTATCCAGGTGGGTTTGGGGTCACTTGGAATTTGTCCAGGTGGGGTTTGGGGTCACTTGGAATTTATCCAGGTGGGGTTTGGGGTCACCTGGAAATTGTCCTTGTGGGATTTGGGGTCACTTGGAATTTATCCAGGTGGGTTTGAGGTTTCTTGGAATTTATCCAGGTGGGTTTGGGGTCACTTGGAATTTGTCCATGTGGGGTTTGGGGTCACTTGGAATTTATCCAGGTGGGTTTGGGGGTCACTTGGAGTTTATCCAGGTGGGGTTTGGGGTCACCTGGAATTTATCCAGGTGGGTTTGGGGTCACCTGGAATTCATCCAGGTGGGATTTGGGGTCACCTGGAATTTATCCAGGTGGGGTTTAGGGGCACCTGGAATTTATCCAGGTGGGTTTGGGGTCACTTGGAATTTGTCCAGGTGGGTTTGGGGGTCACCTGGAATTTATCCAGGTGGGTTTGGGGTCACCTGGAATTTGTCCTTGTGGGGTTTGGGTCACTTGGAATTTATCCAGGTGGGACTTGGTGTCACTTGGAATTTATCCAGGTGGGTTTGGGGTCGCTTGGAATTTGTCCTTGTGGAATTTGGGGTCACTTGGAATTTATCCAGGTGGGGTTTGGGGGGCACCTGGAATTTATCCAGGTGGGTTTGGGGTCACTTGGAATTTGTCCAGGTGGGGTTTGGGGTCACCTGGAATTTATCCAGGTGGGTTTGGGGTCACTTGGAATTTGTCCATGTGGGGTTTGGGGTCACTTGGAATTTATCCAGGTGGGGTTTAGTGGCACCTGGAATTTTTCCAGGTGGGATTTGGGGTCACCTGGAATTTATCCAGGTGGTTTTGGGGGTCACTTGGAGTTTATCCAGGTGGGTTTGGGGTCACCTGGAATTTGTCCAGGTGGGGTTTCGGATCATGGGGAATTTATCCAGTTGGGGTTTGGGGTCACTTGGAATTTATCCAGGTGGGTTTGGGGTCACCTGGAATTTATCCAGGTGGATTTGGGGTCACTTGGAATTTATCCAAGTGGGGTTAGGGGTCTCTTGGAATTTATCCAGGTGGGGTTTACAGTCACCTGGAATTTATCCAGGTGGGTTTGGGGTCACCTGCAATTTATCCAGGTGGGTTTGGGGTCACTTGGAATTTATCCAGGTGGGTTTGGGGTCACTTGGAATTTACCCAGGTGGGGTTTGGGGTCACCTGGAATTTATCCAGGTGAGATTGGGGTCAGTTGGAATTTGTCCTTGTGGAATTTGGGGTCACTTGGAATTTATCCAGGTGGGATTTGTGGTCACTTGGAATTTATCCAGGTGGGTTTGGGGTAACTTGGAATTTGTCCAGGTGGGTTTGGGGTCACTTGGAATTTATCCAGGTGGGGTTTAGGGGCACCGGGAATTTTTCCAGGTGGGATTTGGGGTGACCTGGAATTTATCCAGGTGGGGTTTAGGGTCACCTGGAATTTATCCAGGTGGTTTTGTGGTCACCTGGAATTTATCCAGGTGGGTTTGGGATCACTTGGAATTTGTCCTTGTGGTTTTGGGGTCACCTGGAATTTATCCAGGTGGGTTTGGGGTCACTTGGAATTTGTCCAGGTGGGGTTTGGGGTCACCTGGAATTTATCCAGGTGGGTGTGGGGTCACTTGGAATTTTTCTAGGTGGGATTTGGGGTGACCTGGAATTTATCCAGGTGGTTTTGTGGTCACCTGGAATTTATCCAGGTGGGGTTTGGGGTCACCTGGAATTTATCCAGGTGAGATTGGGGTCAGTTGGAATATATCCAGGTGGGATTGGGGTCGCTTGGAATTTGTCCTTGTGGAATTTGGGTCACTTGGAATTTATCCAGGTGGGATTTGTGGTCACTTGGAATTTATCCAGGTGGGTTTGGGGTAACTTGGAATTTGTCCAGGTGGGTTTGGGGTCACTTGGAATTTGTCCTTGTGGTTTTGGGGTCACTTGGAATTTATCCAGGTGGGTTTGGGGTCACTTGGAATTTTTCTAGGTGGGATTTGGGTTGACCTGGAATTTATCAAGGTGGGTTTTGGGTCACTTAGAATTTTTTCAGGTGGGGTTTGGGGTCACCTGGAATTTATCCAAGTGGGTTTGGGGTCACCTGGAATATATCAAGGTGGGTTTGGGATCATTGGGAATTTATCCAGGTGGGGTTTGGGGTCACCTGGAATTTATCCAGGTGGGTTTGGGATCATTGGGAATTTGTCCTTGTGGGATTTGGGGTGACCTGGAATTTATCCAGGTGGGTTTGGGGGTCACCTGGAATTTATCCAGGTGGGTTTGGGGTCACCTGGAATTTATCCAGGTGGGTGTGGGGTCACTTGGAATTTTTCTAGGTGGGATTTGGGGTGACCTGGAATTTATCCAGGTGGTTTTGTGGTCACCTGGAATTTATCCAGGTGGGTTTGGGATCACTTGGAATTTGTCCTTGTGGTTTTGGGGTCACCTGGAATTTATCCAGGTGGGTTTGGGGTCACTTGGAATTTATCAAGGTGGGTTTGGGGTCACTTGGAATTTTTCCAGGTGGGGTTTGGGGTCACCTGGAATTTATCCAAGTGGGTTTGGGGTCACCTGGAATATATCAAGGTGGGTTTTGGATCATTGGGAATTTATCCAGGTGGGGTTTGGGGTCACCTGGAATTTATCCAGGTGGGTTTGGGATCATTGGGAATTTGTCCTTGTGGGATTTGGGGTGACCTGGAATTTATCCAGGTGGGTTTGGGGGTCACCTGGAATTTATCCAGGTGGGGTTTGGGGTCACCTGGAATTTGTCCTTGTGGGATTTGGGGTAACTTGGAATTTATCCAGGTGGGGTTTGGGGTCACCTGGAAATTGTCCTTGTGGGATTTGGGGTCACTTAGAATTTATCCAGGTGGGTTTGAGGTTTCTTGGAATTTATCCAGGTGGGTTTGGGGTCACTTGGAATTTGTCCATGTGGGGTTTGGGGTCACTTGGAATTTATCCAGGTGGGTTTGGGGGTCACTTGGAGTTTATCCAGGTGGGGTTTGGGGTCGCTTGGAATTGGAATTTATCCAGGTGGGTTTGGGGTCACTGGAATTCATCCAGGTGGGATTTGGGGTCACTGGAATTTATCCAGGTGGAATTTGGGGTAACTTGAAATTTTTCCAGGTGGCATTTGGGGTCACCTGGGAATTTATCCAGGTGGGTTTGGGGTCACTTGGAATTTGTCCATGTGGGGTTTGGGGTCACTTGGAATTTATCCAGGTGGGTTTGGGGTCACTTGGAATTTATCCAGGTGGGGTTTAGGGGCACCTGGAATTTTTCCAGGTGGGTTTGGGGGTCACCTGGAATTTATCCAAATGGGTTTGGGGTCACCTGGAATTTGTCCTTGTGGGATTTGGGGTCACTTTGAATTTATCCAGGTGGGACTTGGGGTCACTTGGAATTTATCCAGGTGGGTGTGGGGTCACTTGGAATTTATCCAGGTGGGTTTGGGGTCACTTGGAATTTATCCAGGTGGGTTTTGGGGTCACTTGGAATTTATCCAGGTGGATTTGGGGTCACTTGGAATTTATCCAGGTGGGTTTTGGGGTCACTTGGAATTTATCCAGGTGGGGTTTAGGGGCACCGGGAATTTTTCAGGTGGGATTTGGGGTGACCTGGAATTTATCCAGGTGGGGTTTAGGGTCACCTGGAATTTATCCAGGTGGTTTTGTGGTCACCTGGAATTTATCCAGGTGGGTTTGGGATCACTTGGAATTTGTCCTTGTGGTTTTGGGGTCACCTGGAATTTATCAGGTGGGTTTGGGGTCACTTGGAATTTATCCAGGTGGGTTTGGGGGTCACCTGGAATTTATCCAGGTGGGTTTGGGGTCACTTGGAATTTGTCCAGGTGGGGTTTGGGGTCACTGGAATTTATCCAGGTGGGTGTGGGGTCACTTGGAATTTTTCTAGGTGGGGTTTGGGGTCACCTGGAATTTATCCAGGTGTGGTTTAGGGTCACCTGGATTTTATCCAGGTGGGATTTGGGGTCACTTGGAATTTATCCAGGTGGGGTTTGGGGTCACCTGGAATTTGTCCTTGTGGAATTGGGGGTAAATTGGAATTTATCCAGGTGGGATTTGGGGTAACTTGAATTTATCCAGGTGGGTTTGGTGTCACTTGGAATTTATCCAGGTGGGTTTGGGGGTCACTTGGAATTTATCCAGGTGGGTTTGGGGTCGCTTGGAATTTATCCAGGTGGGATTTGGGGTCACCTGGAATTCATCCAGGTGGGATTTGGGGTCACCTGGAATTTATCCAGGTGGGGTTTAGGGGCACTGGAATTTTTCCAGGTGGGGTTTGGGGTTCCTGGAATTTATCCAGGTGGGGTTTGGGGTCACCTGGAATTTGTCCTTGTGGGGTTTGGGTCACTTGGAATTTATCCAGGGTGGGACTTGGTGTCACTTGGAATTTATCCAGGTGGGTTTAGGGTCACTTGGAATTTATCCAGGTGGGTTTGGTGTCACTTGGAATTTGTCCAGATGGGGTTTGGGGTCACTTCGAATTTATCCAGGTGGAATTTGGGGTAACTTGGAATTTATCCAGGTGGGTTTGGAGTCACTGGAATTTATCCAGGTGGGGTTTAGGGTCACCTGGACTTTATCCAGGTTGGGTTTGGGATCATTGGGAATTTATCCAGGTTGGGTTTGGGACATTGGGAATTTATCGAGGTGGGTTTGGGGTCACTTGGAATTTATCCAGGTGGGTTTAGGGGCACCTGGAATTTTTTGCAGGTGGAATTTGGTGTCACTGGAATTTATCCAGGTGGGATTTGGGGTCACCAGGAATTTATCCAGGTGGGTTTGGGGTCACTTGGAATTTGTCCTTGTGGAATTTGGGGTAACTTGGAATTTATCCAGGTGGGTTTGGGGGTCACCTGGAATTTGTCCTTGTGGTATTTGGGGTCACTTGGAATTTATCCAGGTGGGACTTGGGGTCACTTGGAATTTATCCAGGTGGGTTTGGGGGTCACCTGGAATTTATCCAGGTGGGTTTGGGGTCACCTGGAATTTGTCCAGGTGGGTTTGGGTCACTTGGAATTTATCCAGGTGGGTTTGGGGTCACTTGGAATTTGTCCTTGTGGAATTTGGGGTCACCTGGAATTTATCCAGGTGGGGTTTGGGGTCACCTGGAATTTATCCAGGTGGGGTTTGGGGTCACCTGGAATTTGTCCCGGTGGGTTTGGCGTCACCTGGAATTTATCCTTGTGGGATTTTGGTGTCACCTGGAATTTGTCCTTGTGGAATTTGGGGTCACTTGGAATTTATCCAGGTGGGTTTGGGGTCACTTGGAATTTATCGAGGTGGGTTTGGGGTCACCTGGAATTTATCCAGGTGGGTTTGGGTGTCACCTGGAATTTGTCCAGGTGGATTTGGTGTCACTTGGAATTTATCCAGGTGGGTTTGGGGTTACTTGGAATTTTTCCAGGTGGGATTTGGGGTCACTTGGAATTTATCCAGGTGGGATTTGGGGTCACTTGGAATTTATCCAGGTGGGTTTGGGGTTACTTGGAATTTATCCAGGTGGGTTTAGGGGCACCTGGAATTTTTCCAGGTGGGATTTGGGGTGACCTGGAATTTATCCAGGTGGGTTTGGGGTTACTTGGAATTTATCCAGGTGGGTTTGGGGGTCACCTGGAATTTATCCAGGTGGGGTTTAGGGTCCCTTGGAATTTGTCCTTGTGGTTTTGGGGTCACCTGGGATTTATCCAGGTGAGTTTGGGGTCACTTGGTATTTGTCCTTGTGGGGTTTGGGGTCACTTGGAATTTATCCAGGTGGGTTTGGGGTCGCTTGGAATTTATCCAGGTGGGTTTGGGGTCACTTGGAATTTATCCAGGTGGGATTTGGGGTCACCTGGAATTCATCCAGGTGGGATTTGGGGTTACCTGGAATTTATCCAGGTGGGTTTGGGGTCACTTGGAATTTGTCCAGGTGGGTTTGGGGGTCACCTGGAATTTATCCAGGTGGGGTTTGGGGTCCCTTGGAATTTGTCCTTGTGGTTTTGGGGTCACCTGGGATTTATCCAGGTGAGTTTGGGGTCACTTGGAATTTATCCAGGTGGGATTTGGGGTCACCTGGAATTCATCCAGGTGGGATTTGGGGTCACCTGGAATTTATCCAGGTGGGGTTTAGGGGCACCTGGAATTTTTCCAGGTGGGGTTTGGGGTCACCTGGAATTTGTCCAGGTGGGGTTTACAGTCACCTGGAATTTATCCAGGTGGGTTTGGGGTCACCTGGAATTTGTCCAGGTGGGGTTTACAGTCACCTGGAATTTATCCTGGTGGGGTTTGGGGTCACCTGGAATTTGTCCTTGTGGGGTTTGGGTCACTTGGAATTTATCCAGGTGGGACTTGGTGTCACTTGGAATTTATCCAGGTGGGTTTAGGGTCACTTGGAATTTATCCAGGTGGGTTTGGTGTCACTTGGAATTTATCCAGGTGGGTTTAGGGTCACTTGGAATTTGTCCAGATGGGGTTTGGGGTCACTTCGAATTTATCCAGGTGGAATTTGGGGTAACTTGGAATTTATCCAGGTGGGTTTGGAGTCACCTGGAATTTATCCAGGTGGGGTTTAGGGTCACCTGGACTTTATCCAGGTTGGGTTTGGGATCATTGGGAATTTATCCAGGTTGGGTTTGGGAACATTGGGAATTTATCGAGGTGGGTTTGGGGTCACTTGGAATTTATCCAGGTGGGGTTTAGGGGCACCTGGAATTTTTGCAGGTGGAATTTGGTGTCACCTGGAATTTATCCAGGTGGGATTTGGGGTCACCAGGAATTTATCCAGGTGGGTTTGGGGTCACTTGGAATTTGTCCTTGTGGAATTTGGGGTAACTTGGAATTTATCCAGGTGGGTTTGGGGGTCACCTGGAATTTATCCAGGTGGGTTTGGGGTCACCTGGAATTTATCCAGGTGGGGTTTGGGGTCACTTGGAATTTGTCCTTGTGGTATTTGGGGTCACCTGGAATTTGTCCAGGTGGGTTTGGGGGTCACCTGGAATTTGTCCAGGTGGGATTTGGGGTCACTTGGAATTTATCCAGGTGGGACTTGGGGTCACTTGGAATTTATCCAGGTGGGTTTGGGGGTCACCTGGAATTTATCCAGGTGGGTTTGGGGTCACCTGGAATTTGTCCAGGTGGGTTTGGGTCACTTGGAATTTATCCAGGTGGGTTTGGGGTCACTTGGAATTTGTCCTTGTGGAATTTGGGGTCACCTGGAATTTATCCAGGTGCGGTTTGGGGTCACCTGGAATTTGTCCCGGTGGGTTTGGGGTCACCTGGAATTTCTCCAGGTGGGTTTGGGGGTCACCTGGAATTTGTCCAGGGGGGTTTGGGGTCACTTGGAATTTATCCTTGTGGGATTTTGGGTCACCTGGAATTTGTCCTTGTGGAATTTGGGGTCACTTGGAATTTATCCAGGTGGGTTTGGGGTCACTTGGAATTTATCGAGGTGGGTTTGGGGTCACCTGGAATTTATCCAGGTGGGTTTGGGTGTCACCTGGAATTTGTCCAGGTGGATTTGGTGTCACTTGGAATTTATCCAGGTGGGTTTGGGGTTACTTGGAATTTTTCCAGGTGGGATTTGGGGTCACTTGGAATTTATCCAGGTGGGATTTGGGGTCACTTGGAATTTATCCAGGTGGGTTTGGGGTTACTTGGAATTTATCCAGGTGGGTTTGGGGGTCACCTGGAATTTATCCAGGTGGGGTTTGGGGTCACTTGGAATTTGTCCTTGTGGTTTTGGGGTCACCTGGGATTTATCCAGGTGAGTTTGGGGTCACTTGGAATTTGTCCTTGTGGGGTTTGGGGTCACTTGGAATTTATCCAGGTGGGTGTGGGGGTCACTTGGACTTTATCCAGGTGGGATTTGGGGTCACTTGGAATTTTTCCAGGTGGGATTTGGGATGACCTGGAATTTATCCAGGTGGGGTTTGGAGGTGACCTGGAATTTGTCCACGTGGGTTTGGGGTCACTTGGAATTTATCCAGGTGGGGTTTGGGGTCGCTTGGAATTTGTCGTTGCGGGATTTAGGGTCACCTGGAATTTATCCAGGTGGGGTTTGGGGTCACCTGGAATTTGTCCAGGTGGGTTTGGGGGTCACCTGGAATTTGTCCAGGTGGGATTTGGGGTCACTTGGAATTTATCCAGGTGGGATTTGGGGTCACTTGGAATTTGTCCAGGTGGGTTTGGAGTCGCTTGGAATTTGTCCAGGTGGGGTTTTGGGTCACTTGGAATTTATCCAGGTGGGATTTGGGGTTACCTGGAATTTATCCAGGTGGGTTTGGGGTCACTTGGAATTTATCCAGGTGGGTTTGGGGTCACTTGGAATTTTTCCAGGTGGGATTTGGGGTGACCTGGAATTTATCCAGGTGGGATTTGGGGTCACTTGGAATTTATCCAGGTGGGGTTTGGGGTCACTTGGAATTTATCCAGGTGGGGTTTGGGGTCACCTGGATTTTATCCAGGTGGTTTTGGGGTCACTTCGAATTTATCCAGGTGGGGTTTAGGGGCACCTGGAATTTTTCCAGGTGGGATTTGGGGTGACATGGAATTTATCCAGGTGGGTTTGGGGGTCACCTGGAATTTATCCAGGTGGGGTTTGGGATCACTGGGAATTTGTCCTTGTGGTTTTGGGGTCACCTGGAATTTATCCAGGTGGGGTTTGGGGTCACTTGGAATTTGTCCTTGTGGTTTTGGGGTCACCTGGAATTTATCCAGGTGGGTTTGGGGTCACTTGGAATTTGTCCAGGTGGGACTTGGGGTCACTTGGAATTTATCCAGGTGGGTTTGGGATCATTGGGAATTTATCCAGGTGGGTTTGGAGTCACGTGGAATTTATCCAGGTGGGTTTGGGGTCACTTGGAATTTGTCCTTGTGGAATTTGGGGTCACTTGGAATTTATCCAGGTGGGTTTGGGGTTACTTGGAATTTTTCCAGGTGGGATTTGGGGTGACCTGGAATTTATCCAGGTGGGGTTTGGAGGTGACCTGGTATTTGTCCAGGTGGGATTTGGGGTGACCTGGAATTTATCCAGGTGGTATTTAGGGTCACTTGGTATTTATCCAGGTGGGTTTGGGGTCACTTGGAATTTATCCAGGTGGGTTTGGGGTCACTTGGAATTTATCCAGGTGGGTTTGGGGGTCACTTGGAATTTGTCCAGGTGGGGTTTGGGGTCACCTGGAATTTATCCTGGTGGGTGTGGGGTCACTTGGAATTTATCCAGGTGGGTTTGGGGTCGCTTGGAATTTGTCCTTGTGGGATTTGGGGTCACCTGGAATTTATCCAGGTGGGATTTGGGGTCACTTGGAATTTATCCAGGTGGGATTTGGGGTCACCTGAAATTTATCCAGGTGGGTTTGGGGTCGCTTGGAATTTGTCCTTGTGGGATTTGGGGTCACCTGGAATTTATCCAGGTGGGGTTTGGGATCATTGGGAATTTATCGAGGTGGGTTTTGGGGTCACCTGGAATTTGTCCAGGTAGGTTGGGGTTACTTGGAATTTTTCCACGTGGAATTTGGGGTGATCTGGAATTTATCCAGGTGGGTTTGGGGGTGACCTGGAATTTGTCCAGGTGGGTTTGGGGGTCACCTGGAATTTATCCAGGTGGGTTTGGGGTCACTTGGAATTTATCCAGGTGGGTTTGGGGTCACTTGGAATTTTTCCAGGTGGGATTTGGGGTCACCTGGAATTTGTCCTTGTGTTTGGGGGTCTCCTGGAATTTATCCAGGTGGGATTTGGGGTCACTTTGAATTTGTCCTTGTGGGATTTGGGGTCACCTGGGATTTATCCAGGTGGGTTTGGGGTCACTTGGAATTTGTCCTTGTGGAATTTGGGGTAACTTGGACTTTATCCAGGTGGGGTTTGGGGTCACCTGGATTTTATCCAGGTGGGTTTGGGATCATTGGGAATTTGTCCAGGTGGGTTTGGGGGTCACCTGGAATTTATCGAGGTGGGGTTTGGGGTCACCTGGAATTTATCCAGGTGGGTTTGGGGTCACTTGGAATTTTTCCAGGTGGGATTTGGGGTGACCTGGAATTTATCCAGGTGGGATTTAGGGTCACTTGGTATTTATCCAGGTGGGTTTGGGGTCACTTGGAATTTATCCAGGTGGGTTTGGGGTCGCTTGGAATTTATCCAGGTGGGGTTTGGGGTCGCTTGGAATTTGTCGTTGTGGGATTTGTGGTCACCTTGTATTTATCCAGGTGGGTTTGGTGTCACCTGGAATTTGTCCTTGTGGAATTTGGGGTCACTTTGAATTTATCCAGGTGGGGTTTGGGATCAGTGGGAATTTATCCAGTTGGGGTTTGGGGTCACTTGGAATTTATCCAGGTGGGATTTGGGGTCGCTTGGAATTTATCCAGGTGGGGTTTGGGGTCGCTTGGAATTTGTCGTTGTGGGATTTGTGGTCACCTTGTATTTATCCAGTGGGTTTGGGGTCACCTGGAATTTGTCCTTGTGGAATTTGGGGTCACTTGGAATTTTTCCAGGTGGGATTTGGGGTGACCTGGAATTTATCCAGGTGGGTTTGGGGGTGACCTGGAATTTGTCCAGGTGGGTTTGGGGGTGACCTGGAATTTATCCAGGTGGGTTTGGGGTCACTTGGAATTTGTCCTTGTGGGGTTTAGGGGCACCTGGAATTTATCCAGGTGGGATTTGGGGTGACCTGGAATTTATCCAGGTGGGTTTGGGGGTCGCTGGGAATTTGTCCTTGTGGTTTTGTGGTCACCTGGAATTTATCCAGATGGGGTTTGGGGTCACTGGGATTTTATCCTTGTGGGTTTGGGGATCACCCCTGGAATCACCCAGTGTGGATTTTGGGGCCACCTGCAATTACCTCGTGTGCATTTTGGGATCCCTGGGGTGTCCCTGGGATTCATCCATGTGGATTTGGGGATCACCCCTGGAATTGCCCTGTGTGGATTTTGGGATCACCTGGGTGTCCCTAGAATTCATCCATATGAATTTTGGGATCACATGGAATTCCCTCATGCAGGTTTTGGGATCACCCCTGGAATTACTCCGTGTGGATTTTGGAATCCCCGAGGTGTCCTTGGAATTTATCCATATGGATTTTGGGATCACCTGGAATTGCCCCGGGTGGATTTCGGGATCACCCCTGGAGTTCCCTCGTTGGAATTTGGGATCCCCGCGGGGTTTTGGGACCGGAGCCGCTCCGGGCGGGGTTTTCCCAAGGGCCGGTTCCGCTCTGTTGTGGCAACGGAGCCGGGAGCAGCGTGAGCCCCGGGAGCGGCGGCTCCTGCTCCGGGAAAACTGCCCGGGAACGGCGGCTCCTGCTCTGGGAAAACATCCCGGGAACGGCGGCTCCTGCTCTGGGAAAACATCCCGGGAACGGCGGCTCCTGCTCCGGGAACGGCGGCTCCTGCTCCGGGAAAACATCCCGGGAACGGCGGCTCCTGCTCCGGGAAAACATCCCGGGAACGGCGGCTCCTGCTCCGGGAGAACATCCCGGGAACGGCGGCTCCTGCAAAAACTGCCCGGGAACGGCGGCTCCTGCAGAAACATCCCGGGAACGGCGGCTCCTGCTCCCGCTGTATTCCCGGCACCGCCCCGTGAGTGCCCGCGATCCCCGCGGTCCCCGGGATTCCAGGGATTCCTGGGAATTGTTTGGGAAGGGTTTGGGTTCGAGAATGGGAATGGGAATGGGAATGGGATTGGGAATGGGAATGGGAATGGGAATGGGAATGGGAATGGGAATGGGAATGGGAATGGAATAGGGATGGGGATGGGAATGGAACAGGGATGGGGATGGGAAAGGGGCATGGGGGTGGGAATGGGAACAGGAATGCAATGAGAATGGGACACGGTGGGATCAGGGATTGGATTTGGAATGGGGATATGATTGTGACAGGGAATGGGAATGGGAATGGGAATGGGAATGGGAATGGGAATGGGAATGGGAATGGGAATGGGACACAGTGGGACTGGGAATGAGAATGAAATGGGAAGGGGAACAGGAACAGGATCAGGAATGGGAATGGCGACGGGAATGGGGATGGGACAGGGTGGGAATGGGGTGGGGTTGTGAATGGGAATGAGAACAGGGATGAGGATGGGAAATGGGCATGGGCATGGGATTGGGAATGGGAACAGGAATGCAACAGGAATGCAGTTGGGACACGGTGGGATCAGGGATGGCATTTGGTATGGGGATATGATTGGGACAGGGAATGGGAATGGGAATGGGGATGGGAGAGGATGGGAATAGAGGAGGGATTGGGAATTAGGATGGGATTGGGAATGGGGATGGGAAATGGGCATGGGGATGGGATTGGGAATGGGAACAGGAATGCAACAGGAATGCAGTTGGGACACAGAGGGATCAGGGATGGGATTTGGAATGGGGATATGATTGGGACAGGGAATGGGGAATGGGAATGGGAATGGGAATGGGAATGGGAATGGGACACAATGTAATCAGGGATGGGATTGGGAATGGGAACAGGATTGGGACAGGGAATGGGATTGGGACAGGGAATGGGAATGGGAATGGGAATGGGAATAGGAATGGGAATGGGAATGGGAATAGGAATGGGAATAGGAATGGGAATAGGACACGGCAGGATCAGGAATGGGACAGCGTGGAAATGGGAATGGGAGACTGGATCAGCAATGAGACACACTGGGATTGGGAAGGGGACAGGGTGGTATCAGGAATGAGACATGGCAGGAATGGGACTGAGCAGGATCGGGAATGGGAGAACCAGGAACAGGACTGGGACACCCTCACCCAGCTCATCCCCATCCTCACCCCCATCCCCGTCCCCACCGTGTCCCCGCTGTCCCTGCTGTCCCTGCCAGCTGTGTCCCCCCCAGGGATGTCCCTGCCAGCCCCGGGCCGGGCCCTGCCCGCGCAGGAGCCGCTCCGGAGGCACGGGAACATCCCGAGCCTGGAATCGCCCTCGGAGCGCCGGCCTGCCCCAGCCTGCCCGGCTGTCCCTGCCCGCTGCCAGGAGAGCACGGTGAGTGACACGGGGACACACGGGGAGGGGACAGCCCCAGGCTTGGCTGCTGTTCATCTCGGCAATGAAGCAATTCCTGGATTTCCCTACTCCCGGCAGATGTGAAGGAAGAATTGGAGCCTCTGGCTGCTCCTGCCACCCTTTCCCTGTCCCCAAGGTCCCCCAGGGCTGTCACCCCCTGCCAGGCTGGTGGCCAAGGCCATTCCTGAGGTCATTCCCAAGGCACGTGGCTCCCCTGCAGCCACCGAGATCCTTCCCGAGGGGATCCAGGGTAATTCCTCAGGAATTCTTCCCCCTGTCCCCAGCATCTCCAGCCACACACGAGCCAAAAAAAATCCAGGAGAATCTTTGGGAATGTTCATCCCTCTGTTGTTCTTCACCCCATCCCTCTGTTAAAGAGCTGGAAAGCCCCAAAAAGCTCCGAGTTTGGGGGTCCCTGGTCCAACCCCACATTCCACAGGGGGCGGGTGGGAAAAAAGGGAAAAGAGGGAGATGGGGAAGTGAGAGGAGAGGAGAAGGTTGGAAAGGACAGAAGGATGGATGGATGGATGGATGGATGGATGGATGGATGGATGGATGGATGGATGGATGGATGGATGGATGATGGATGGATGGATGATGGATGGATGGATGGATCCATGGATGGATGGATGATGGATGGATGGATGGATGGATGGATGGATGGATGGATGGATGGATGGATCCATGGATGGAGGGATGGATGATGGATGGATGGATGGATGGATGGATGGATGGATGGATGGATGGATGGATGGATGGAATGGATGGATGATGGATGGATGGAATGGATGGATGGATGGAATGGATGGATGGATGGATGATGGATGGATGGATGGATGGATGGATGGATGGATGGATGATGGATGGATGGATGGATGGATGGATGGATGGATGGATGGATGATGGATGGATGGATGATGGATGGATGGATGGATCCATGGATGGATGGATGATGGATGGATGGATGGATGGATGGATGGATGGATCCATGGATGGAGGGATGGATGATGGATGGATGGATGGATGGATGGATGGATGGATGGATGGATGATGGATGGATGGATCCATGGATGGATGATGGATGGATGGATGGATGGATGGATGGATGGATGGATGATGGATGGATGGATCCATGGATGGATGATGGATGGATGGATGGATGGATGGATGGATGGATGGATGGATGATGGATGGTTGGATGGATCCATGGATGGATCCATGGATGGAGGGATGGATGATGGATGGAGGGATGGATGATAGACAGATGGATGATGGATGGATGGATGGATGGATGGATCCATGGATGGATGGATGGATGGATGATGGATGGATGGATGATGGATGGATGGATGGATGGATGGATGGATGGATGGATGGATGGATGATGGATGGATGGATGGATGATGGATGGATCCATGGATGGATGGATGGATGGATGGATCCATGGATGGAGGGATGGATGGATGGATGGATGGATGGATGGATGGATGGATGGATGGATGATGGATGATGGATGGATGGATGATGATGGATGATGGATGGATCCATGGATGGATGGATCCATGGATCCATGGATGGTGACAAGAGCAGGGGACAATCTGCACATCTCTCAGCTCTCCCATGGTGTGTCTGACCCTCATCCCGAGCCAATCCCTGGGACCAGGGGGGACGTCCCTGTCTGTCCAGCAGTGCCAGCCGTGCTCTGGTCCCCAGGGGGGTGGCAGCCTCCGCCTGGCACTGCAGAGGATGGCCGGGGACCTGCTGTCCCTGCGCCGCCGTGTCGCCAGCCTGGAGGCGGAGAACGGGCACCTGCGGCACAGCCTGGCCCGGCTGCGGGAGCCAGCCCAGCTCCGCGGCACTGACACCGACGTGCTGACCCGGGACGAGCTGCTGGACAGGCTGGGTGCGTGCTGGGCACACTGGGCACTGCCAGGGACATGGTGTGTCACCCTGGGGATGGGCAGGACACGCAGGGCGCTGCCACCCTATGTGGGTGACAAGGATGTGGCATGTCAACCTGGGGACATGCAGGGTAGGCCGGGCACAGCCACCCTGCCTGGGTGATGGGGACATGGCACATTATCCTGGGGACGGGCAGGAAATGCTGGGCACTGCCACCCCAAGTGGGTGACAAGGATGTGGCATGTCACCATGGGGGTTGGCAAGGCATGCTGGGCACTGCCACCCTGCCTGGGCGACAGTGACAGGGTGACCGGGACGTGGTGCTTCCTTACAGCCACCCTGGGCTGTGAGTTGGGCACTGCCACCCTGGGTGGGCAACAGGGACATCGTGTATCACCATGGGGACAGGCAGGACACGCTGGGCACTGCCACCGTGGGTGGTGACAGCCCTGTCCCCACAGCCACCCTGTCCCATGAGCTGGCGGCGGGCGCGCTGGAGCTGCGGGCGCTGCGGGACCGGGTGCAGCGGCTGCAGAACGAGCTGATCCGGGTACGGCCCCGCGGGCACGGCGGGCACCCGGGGCTGTCCCGGGGCTGTCCCGGGGCCGTGCCCGGCACTCCCGGGGCTTCTCCCGCAGAAGAACGACCGCGAGAAGGAGCTGGTGCTGCTCCAGCGGCGGCAGTGGCAGCAGCTGGCACGGCGGCGCTGCCAGGACAGGGCGGCCGAGGCCGGGGCGCTGCAGCGGGCACTGCGACAGCAGGACAAGGTGACACGGCCCGCGTGACAAGGACGGGTTTGGGGACCCCGCCAGCGCCCCCCGGCCCTGCACGGGCTGGGCACGGAGCCCTGGGGACGTGGGGACAGCGGTGCCCTGTGCCCAGGTGATCGAGGCCATGGAGCGGCTGCTGCTGCGGGACAGGAGCGCCGAGAGAGCCGCGGGTGCGTGCGGGGGACAGCGACACTCGGGAGTGTCCCCAGCTGTCCCTGGGATGGCCCGGGGTGGGTGCGGGGGGACAGCCACATTCGGGGGGTCCCCAACTGTTCCCGGGATGGTCCGAGGTGGGCAGGAGGGGACAGGGACACTCGGGGATGTCCCCAGCCCTTCCTGGGATGTCCCCAACCCTCCAGGGACCTGGACGGTCCAGGGTGGGCACGAGAGAACCGCGGGTGGTGTGAAGGGGACAGAGACACTCAGGAATGTCCCCAGTTGTCTTCTGGGATGGTCCAGGGTGGGCAGGAGGGACCCATGGATGGGGACACAGGGACAGGGACACTCAGGGATGTCCCCAATTGTCCCTGTGATGGCCCCGGGGTGGGCAGGAGGGGACAGAAACACTCAGGGATGTGGGATGTCCCCAACCCTCAGAGATGTCCCCAGCCCTCCCTGAGATATCACCAACTCTCCTTGGGGACTGGGATGGTCCAGGGTGGGCAGGAAGGGACAAGGACACTCAGGGATGTCCCCAACCCTCCCTGTCCCCCCCCTCATTCCCGAGCCCCCGGGCAGAAGCCAGGGCTGGCTGTCCCCCCTGTCCCCGCCCGGGGAGGGACACGAGACACGGGACAATGTCCTCAGTGTGCCCCCAGAGGTGCCACCTCACCGGTGCCACCCCGCAGGTGCCACCCTGGCGGCGCTGCTGGCCCAGAAGCGACTGCGGGAGGAGCCGGCGGGACCCGCCCGGGCCGCGGTGAGAGCGGGAGGGGACACGGGGGTGGCACCGGGGACAGAGGGGACAGAGGGGTGACACCGGGACAGAGGGGAGACGGCTCCGGGGGTGGCAGCGGGGACAGAGGGGACACGGGGGTGACACCGGGACAGAGGGGACACGTCCCGGGGGTGGCACCGAGACAGAGGGGACACGGGGGTGGCACCGGGGACAGAGGGGACAGAGGGGACACGGCTCCGGGGGTGGCACCGGGGACAGAGGGAACACAGCACTAGGGGTGGCAGTGGGGACAGAGGGGACGTGGAGGTGACACCGGGGACAGAGGGCACTAGGCCCGGGGACGGTACTGGGGATAGAGGGGACACGGCACCGGGGGTGGCACCGGGACAGAGGGGACACAGAAGTGGCAGCGGGGACAGAGGGGACAGAGGGGACATGGCACCGTGTGTGACACTGGGCACAGAGGGGACTCGGTCCCAGGGTGGCAGCGGGTACAGAGGGGACACGGGGCTGGCACCGGGACAGAGGGAACAGAGGGGACACGGCACCGGGGGTGGCAGCGGGGACAGAGGGGACAGCCGGACCCGTCCCGGGGTGACATGGGGGTGACACTGGGGACAGAGGGGACCCGGGGGTGGCCGCGGGCGCGGGGCCGATCCCGACCCGCCGTTCCCGTGCCCGCAGCGGCTCCTGGGGCCCGGGGAGAAGCTGGAGCTGCTGGCGCGGCTGGAGCGGGAGCGGGGCCGGGCCCGGGCGCTGGAGAGGCAGGTGGGCACCGCGGGGCGGGGTGGGGCCACCCACGGGGGTTTGGGGTCACCCAGGGTGGTTTGGGGTCACCCAGGGTGGTTTGGGGTCACCCTGCCCGTTTTGGGGTCACCCAGTGTCTTTGGAGTCACCCAGCACGTTTTGGGTCATCCTGCGTGTTTTAGGGTTACCCAGTGTGGTTTTGGGGTCACCTGGCGTGGTTTGGGGTCACCCAATGTGTTTTAGGGTCACCTGGCGCGGTTTGGGGTTACCCAGCTTGGTTTGGGGTCACTCAGAGCCTTTTGGGGTCATCCATCATGTTTTGGGGTCTCGCAGGGCAGGTTGGGTCTCCCAGTGAGGTTTGGGGTTACCCAGTGCGATTTCGGGTCCCCAGTCCATTTGGGCTCCCCAGCCCGTTTGGGGTCTGTCCCAGCCCGGTTTGGGTCAGTCCCAGCCCGTTTGGGGTCAGTACCAGTCCATTTGGGGTCCCAAGCCCATGTGGGGTCAGTCCCAGCCTGTGTGGGGTCAGTCCCAGCCTGTTTGGGGTCAGTCCCAGCCCGTTTGGGGTCTGTCCCAGCCCATTTGGGGTCAGTCCCAGCCCGTTTGGGGTCAGTCCCAGCCCATTTTGGGTCAGTCCCAGCCCATTTGGGGTCAGTCCCAGCCCGTTTGGGGTCAGTCCCAGCCCATTTTGGGGTCCCCAGCCCATTTTGGGTCAGTCCCAGCCCATTTTGGGATCCCCAGCCCGTTTGGGGTCCCCAGCCCGGTTTGGGTCAGTCCCAGCCCGGTTGGGGTCTGTCCCAGCCCATTTGGGGTCAGTCCCAGCCCATTTTGGGGTCCCCAGCCCGTTTGGGGTCAGTCCCAGCCCGTTTGGGTCAGTCCCAGCCCAGTTGGGGTCAATCCCAGCCCAGTTTGGGTCTGTCCCGGCCCATTTTGGGGTCCCCAGCCCGTTTTGGGGTCTGTCCAGCTGCAGGAGGCCGCCCGGAGCTGGGCTCGGGGCCAGCAGGAGTTGGGGACGCGCCTGCAGGAGTGGGAGCACGGCCTGGGCCTCGTGAGCGGGGACAGGGGACACTGGGGACACCAGTGACCCTACAGTGACCCTACAGTGACCTACAGTGACACCGGTGACCTACAGTGACCTACAGTGATCCTACAGTGACACCAGTGTCCTACAGTGATCTTGACACCAATGTCCCCAGTGACCCCAGTGATCCCCAGTGTCCCCACTGACCCCAATGTCCCCAATGTCCCCAGTGTCCTCCAGTGTCCTCCAGTGTCTCTAGTTTCCTTCAGGATCCGCAGTGTCCCCAGTGTCCCCCAATGTCCTCAGTGTCCCCATTGTCCTACAGTGACCCTACAGTGTCCCCAGTGTCATTCAGTAACCACAATGTCCCCATTGTCCCCAGTGTCCCTCTGAGCACCCCAGAGCCCTCCCCTAGGAGTGTCCCCCAGTGTCCCCAGTGTCCCCAGTGTCCCCAGTTATTGAGATAAGATCCCAATATTGCCAAATGGAACATGCCTGGGCTCATCTGGCCTTGCTGCTGGACCAGAGGTGGCAACTGAAATGGTTTTCACCTCAGAGACACCTTTGGCTGGCTGGAAGTTGCAGCTGGGCACTTGGAACAGGTCCAGGCAAGCAGGAACTCAGTTTTACATCTGATGGAAAGGCTTCAGGCGATGGTGAAGGGAAAAGGAGTCGGGTCCTGCTGGAGGGTTTTCATCCAGAGCTTTATTCCAGGGTCACGGATCTCTGAATCTTGTAACAGCTCCAACAGAACCCTGAACCGGGTGGTTGTGGTGTCTTTTAAGCCCGGGGAGAGGGGGAGGGAAGGGGTAGGTGTGCCACCAACCAGGTGGGAGGGGGGAAGGCTCAGGGGACAAGTGACACCTGGACTTGGACACATAGCCCGATGACCCCAGGGCTGAGAACCATCTTTTGAACTTTTGCCAATCAGACGAGGCCCCTGCTGGAATAAGATTGATGGACAGCACTTAGCAAGGGGACAGGGAGGAGGGAAAGGGAGAGGTTGTTGGCACACCTGAGGGAGGAGCTGGGATAGCTGAAACAAGGTATTACATCACACTGCAACGCCCAGTGTCCCCAATGACCCCCAATGTCCCTGGTGTCCCCAGTGTCTCTCAGTGTCCCTAGTTTCCCTCAGGGTCCCCAGCATCCCCAATGTCCCCACTGACCCCAGTGTCCCCAATGTCCCCAGTGTCCCCAATGTCCCCAATGTCCCCAGTGTCCCCAGTGTCCCCACTGTCCCCAGTGTCCCCTGCCCACCCCAGAGAGGGCTGGTTCCCTCCATGAGTCCCCCTCTATGCCCCCAGACCCTTTGGGTGGGGACAGGGGGACAGCGAGCACCGGCCTCTGCCATGCCTGGGGACTCGGAAATGAAGGAACATTTGCTGGAGGGGGACAGGGAGAGCTGGGGACATCTCTGAGGGTTGAGGACATCTCTGAGTGTCTCTGTCCCCTACTGCCCACTCGTGGGTCCCTCCTGCCCACCCCAGACAATCCCAGTCCCCAGGGAGGGTTGGGGACATCCCTGAGTGTCCCTGTCCCCTCCTGCTTAACCATGGGTCCCTCCTGTCCATCCTGGACAATCCCAACGACAATTGGGGACATCCCCAAGTGTCACTGTCCCCTCCTGCCCACCCTAGACCATCCCAGGGACAGTTGGGGACAGGGGTGTGGCGTGTCTCCATGGGGATGGGCAAGGCATGCCGGGCACTGCCACCCTGCCTTGGTGACTGGTGAAAATAAAAGGTAAAAATGGAATTTTCCCCCTCTCTGATCTCCTCTAATCCTCATTTTCCCCCTTTTTTCCTCAGATATGTAAATGGCAGTTTATCCCATCTTCCCAACAATTGGGGAATTAGGGCCGCCACTCCCCCCATGGGATTATCCCGGAATTATCCCGGGATTATCCCGCTGAGCCAGGAAATCCCAGCGGGGATTTGGGGCGGGGATCCCTGGAGAGAGAGATTCCAAGCAAGGCAGGAATGGGGGAAAAAATGGGAAATAAAAATGGGGGAAGATCCGGGGAAAAACCTGGGGGAAATCTGGGAAAAATCTGGGGGGGAAATGTGAGGAAAAGGGTGGGGAAAATGGGGGGCAAATGGGGGGGAAATGTGGGAAAATTGTGGGGGAAATGGGGAAAACCCGGGAAAAATTGAGAGGGAAATGGGGGGCAAATCTGGGAAAAGTAGGGGGGAATTTGGGGAAAATGGGGGGAAAAGGGAGAGGGAAATGGGGGGGGGAATGTGGGGAAATGGGGAGAAATGTGGGAGAATGTGGGGGAAATACAGATAAAATCAGATAAAATGGGGAGAAATCTGGCAGGAAATGGGGGAGTAATGGGGGGAAATGGGTGGGAAAATGGGGGCAAAATTGGTGGAGGAGTGAGGGGGAAATGGGGGAAAATGAGGGAAATTGGGAGGAAATGAGTTAGAAAATATCGAGAAATGGGGGAGAAAGGTGGAATAAAGGAGGGAGGAATGAGGGAGAAATGTGGGGGAAATTAGGAGAAAATAGGGGAGGAATATGGGGGAAATGGGGAGGAAATGAGGAGAAATGAGGGAGGGGAATGGGGGGGGAATGGGGTGGGAAATGTGGGGGAAATAGGGGGGGAAGGGGAGAAATGTGGAATTAATGTGGTAGAAATGAGGGGAAAATGAGTGGAAAATGGGGGGATGAGGGGGAAATTGGGGGGGAATTCAGCAAAATGGGGGAAATGGGGGAAAATGTGGGGAAAATACTGAAAAAATGGGAAGGAATCTGGGGGTAAGTAGGGGAGGAATGGGTGGAAAATGGGGGAGAAATGTGGAATGAATGAGGGGAAAATGGGGGGAAAATATGGGGGGAAATGGGGAGAAAATGGAAGGAAAAGAGAGGGGAAAAGGGAGAAAATAAAATAAAAGGAAGGAATGGAAAGAAGAAAAAAAAGGAGGGAAAAAAGGAAAGAAAAAGAGGAAAAGGGGGAAAAAGAAAAAAGGAAAAAATCAAAGGAAAGGAGAAAGAAAAAAGGGAGGGAGAAAATGGAAATGAAAGGAAAGAAGGGGAACAGGGGGAAAGGAAAGAAAAGAGAGGGAAGTGGGGAAAAGAAAAAAGGAAAGGAGGGGAAAAGGAAAGAAAAAAAAAGGAAAAAGGAAGGAAAGAAGGGGGAAAAAAGAGGGGCAAAAAGAAAGAAAAAAGAGGAAAGGAGAAAAAAGGAGAAAAAAGCCCCTAAGGAGAGGATCACCCCAAATCCCTGCTGGGATCAAATGGGGGTTCCTGGGTCACCCCAAATCCCTCCGGGGCCGTGCCCAGCCCCGCTGTCCCCCTGTCCCAGCCTTGTCCCCGCATTTCCCGGTGTCCCACAGCGGGGACACCGCGGGTGGGTCCGGGGTGTGCTGTCAGCCCCGCGTGACGGCAGCTCATTAACGGGAGCCTTTAATTAATCGGGGCTGTATCCCCACCCCAGAGCGCCGCTCCCGCTCCCGCCGCGCACGGCCGCGAGATGGCGCTGGAGGCTCAGCCTCATCTTCATCCTCATCCTCCTCATCTTCATCCTCACCTTCGTCTTTATCCTTCATCATCATCTTGTCTTCATCCTCATCCTTCATCCCCATCCTTATCTTCATGCTCACCTTCATCTTCATGCTCACTTTCATGCTCATCTTTCATCTCCATCCTCATCCTTATCTTCATCCTCACCTTCATCCTTATCCTTCATCTTCATCTTCATCTTTGTCCTCATCCTCATCTTCATCCCCATCCTCATCTTTATTCTCATCCTCATTCTCATCTGCACCTTCATCCCCATCCTCATGCCCCTCATCTTCATCCTCATCTTTATCCTCACCTTCATCCCCATCCCTACCCTCTCCCTCCCTCTCCCCTGCTCCCTCCTTTCTCCTCCTCCTCTTCCTCACTCTTCCCCTCACCCTTCAGAGAACCCTCTCCCCTTCCGCACCTTCTCCCTGTGCTCCATCCCCCCTCATCCTCACCCTCATCTTCATCCTCATCCTCTGTCACAGACAGCTTTTATGGAAGATCCTTTCCTTAGGATTTTTCCTCTTGAGAAGCTGAGAGGCCTCAGGAACAAAATGTAAACATTGATTATCTGCTGCTGTGGAATGCAACAGGTGCATCTGTAATTGGTCTCATGTGGTTGTTTCTGATTAATGGCCAATCACAATCAGCCTCAGACTCTCTGTCTGAGCCACAAGCCTTTGTTATCATTCTTTCCAATTCTATTCTTAGCCAACCTTCTGATGAGATCCTTTCTTCTATTCTTTTAGTATAGTTTTAATATAATATATATTATAAAAAAATAAATCAGCCTTCTGAAACATGGAGTCAGATCCTCATCTCTTCCCTCATCCTCGGATCCCTGTGAACACAGTCACACATGACCCTTCCCAATCTGGCCAAGTTTAGGTTTGGGAATATTCTTGGGTTTGGTCTGGAGGCAAAGGTCACACTGTCGAATCACTTGGGCGATAGTGGCTCCTAAACGTCTAGCTATGATCTTTTCATTTAGATATTTATATAGGGCATCAATTCCCCTATGTGTTTTCTGGTGTTCCTCCCTTATTAGGGACCATAATAAATAGGAGGGTATAACTACTTTTCTCTCTATGGTGGCCCATCCCTCCTGGCTATAGTTTCCTTTTTGCTCATTGATGAATTTTTTGTCTAATTTGTTGTATTTCTTATTTTAAGGGAAATTTGGCCACCAGGAATCTGGGCTGCTTCAGTTATTACCTCAATTTTTGCCGCTTCTTGTGCTTCCCTATCCGCCAGCTCATTCCCTTCTTCCAATTCTGAGTTTATCTTCTGATGTGCCTTAGTATGTGTGATTGCTACTTTCTCTGGCAACTGGATTGCTTCTAGAAGTCACAGTATTTCTGATGCATGTTTAATGTTTTCCCCTTGAGAGTTCAGCAGTCCTCTCTCTTTCTAAATGGCTCTATGAGCATGCACTACTCCAAATGCATACTTTGAGTCCGTATATGTTTTTATTTCTTTCTTTATGTTTTATTTCTTTCTTTATTTTATTTCTTTCCTTTTTGCCAAGGCCCGAGTTATAGCAATTATCTCGGCCTTTTGTGCAGAGGTGTTTGTTGGCAGGGGCCCAGATTCTTCTTGCAGGTAGTAATTCCGCACCTGGCGTGTCGTTTTCCACTGATGACATAACTGCTTCTATCAGTGAACCAGATTTCTGCATTCTCAAGAGGAGTGTCTGACCTGGTTTAGGACAAATTAGGGGAAATCTCCAAAAGGGAGCCCCCAAAAAAACAAACCTCCAACCACCCCTCCCCCAATACCGAGTTCGGGAAAGAATTTCTCGGAGGAGCAAAGTGGAAAACAAAACCTATTTATTGACAAGTAACAAAAGAACACTCCCCAACACAAGAAAAGAAAAGAAACCAGGCAGTGTTGTGGAGAGCGATGAGCTTCTCTCACAGACTCCAGGGGGGTCCTGGACGTCTCAGGTCAGGTCCGGAGCCGGTCCAGTATCTTCAGGGGAGGGTAAGAAAGAGGGAACAAAAGAAAAGAAAAAAACAGCGCAGAAAGCAGAAAGCAGAAAAAAAAAAAACCCCAAAAAACTATCAGCTAGGGGCCGAGGCAGGAGCAAGCAAGCAAGCAAGCAAGCGGCAAGCCAAGCCAAGCAGCCGAAAGCCCAAAGCGAAAGTGCCCAGTCACACTCACTCCTCCCTCCCCGCCCCGCTGCGGCAAGACAGCCGGGGCAGGGGGGAAGAGAGAAAAGGCACAGCTGCCAGACACAACACACGATATTGGGATAAAGGCTGTCACCCCACGACAGTGTCCTTCAAGTCGGGGTGGCTGGAATAGGTCGCCTCTATGGTCTCCAGGCAGTCATGTTCCACTGGCTCCCCTTGGTTTCCACTGAAGAGGGAAGCTGGGTTAGGTGACAATGTTAGTCACCACTATCTCCACATCATCTTGCTCTACTACAATAGCTTGGTATCTCAGGAGCCGTTGTGGGGAAAGCCAATGCCTGCCTTTCACTTCTAGCACTGCAGACACTGTGTGAGACACTAGCACAGTCATTTTCTGGCCCAGGGTGAAGTTATGTGCCTTTTGGATGCTCAGCACAACTGCTGCAACTGCTCTGAGGCATCCAGGCCATCCTTTAGCTGCTGCATCCTATTGCTTAGAGAAGTAAGCAACTGCTCTACAGTACGGGTCAAGGTCCTGTGCTAATATTCCCAAGGCGATTCTTTGCTTCTCATAGGAGAACAAAAGGAAAGGCTTACTCACATCTGGCAATCCCAGAGCTGGAGCTGATATGAGGGCTTTTTTCAGTTGGTTGAAAGCCTGTGTAGCTTCCTTTGTCCATTGGATGTCCCTGCTTTCAGTTGCAATAAGTTCATATAAGGGCCCAACAAACAGTGCATAGTTATAGATCCATAACCTGCACTACCCCGCCATCCCCAGGAAAGTCCATAATTCTTTTGCAGTCTGAGGTTTTGGGGTCTGTCTTATTGCCTCCTTCTGGCTTTGGCCTAGGGTACACTGTCCAGCACTGACTTTGTAACCTAGATACGTTACTTTCTGTTTTACTACTTGGGCCTTTTTCTTAGATACCCGGTACCCTTGGAGCCCCAAAAAGTTCAAGAGGCTTCCTGTCCAGGCTACGCATGCTTCTCTTGTCCGTGTGGCTATCAGGATGTCATCTACGTACTGTAACAGCTTTCCTTCTTCTGGGGGGGCTTCCCAGGTCTCTAATTCTTTTGCAAGTTGTTCTCCAAACAAAGTGGGTGAGTTTTCAAATCCTTGTGGGAGTCTGGTCCATGTAAGTTGAGTTCTTCACCCACTTTTAGGACTTCCCCATTCAAATGCAAAAATTTTCTGGCTGGCTTTGTGGATAGGGCGGCAAAAGAAAGCATCTTTTAAATCTAAAACAGTAAACCAAGTTAGTTCAGGTGTTAAGCAAGTTAATAATATGTAGGGATTGGCCACCACAGGATACAGATCCTCAGTTATCCTGTTCATGGCTCGCAGATCGTTTACCTAACCATTATGACCCATCAGGTATGCAGACTCTTAGGATAGGGGTATTAAAATCAGATTGACATTCTTTTAATAATCTTAGATGTAAAAAGATCTCAATTACTGGGCTTATTCCTTCCTTATCCTCCCTCCTCGAGGGATACTGTTTAACCCTGACAGGGAACCACCCCTTCCAGACCCCACCTCAAGGGGTTCCTAAGCGCTCGTTCAACTGGTGGTTGCTCCCAGTCAAAGGCTAGATAGCAACTTGTGGAACTTCGGTATATTTCCCCCAAGAACATCCGGTCTCTCCCTCCCTCCTCCCGCTCTATGACTACCCAGTCCCCTACTGGATGAAGGAACTGACTTGGTTCAAACTGAAACCACCTGTGTAAAGCCTCTCTGGGAGGCTAGGCTCTCTCAGCCTGGCCTTGAAGTTCTGCAGCCACTGTGGGAAATCACTTCTCACTGGTAGAAAGAACCAAGCAACAAACCCTGTAACGCAAAGGATCTCGCAGTAATAACGTTGAACACTGAAGAGCAGTGTTATTGCTCAACACTTAACCCTCACCGCAGTAATAAACTTTAACACTGAAGAGCAGTGTTATTGCTCAACAAACACTTAACCCTTACCGCAGCTGGGCTTGGCTGGCTACCTTTAACCAATTCCTGCCCCTTACCAACCAGTGATGCAGAGCTTGCGAATCCTAACTTGTACTACACTCCTGATAGCTGCGCTGTCAGCTAGCAGAGTTCAAAGCAACTTCGCAAAACTACAATTTGTGCTACCAGCTACCAGCCGGTTTCTGCCCTTTACCACCGGCACCTGCGAATCCTAACTTGTACTACATTCCTGCCAGCTGTGCTATCAGATAGCAGAGTTCAAAGCAACTTCGCAAAACGACAACTTCTGTTGCCAGCTACCACCTGGTTCCTGCCCTTTAAGGCCCGGTTTAAGCCCACCTGCACTGCGCTGATGCTGCTGCCCGGCGCTGCAGGCTGGGGTCGCCGGGGGCCATGCACCCGCTCTCCGGCACTGCCTCTGCCTCTCTTCTGCTGCTTTTCTCTTTAAAGCAGCGATCTCTGAGCAGCGATCAGCGCGCTTCACCGTTTCACTCACACCCGCACACACATACAAGGACTCACGTCTGGACATAAGAGGCACACCAAACCGAAATCGGGATTTCTCCCTCCCTGAGCTGCGCTATCAGCTGGGGACCCCCACTGCCGCTGGCCTCACCCCCGGCAAGTGGTTTGCTTGCAAGCCCCCTGAGCAAAACTGCGCGCAAAAACGTCTCAGTGCGACTTACTAGATGCCAACCTTAAAAAAGGAAATTAACACATACCGTTTCTGTCCGCAGTCGCAATGGACTGTGGTCTGCTCCCTGCAGCGTAAAGCCAAGGCGCAGAGACCCTTCTCGGGAAAAAGCCCCGCGGTGCCTTAGGGCATCTGTCCCCAGCTGGACCCGCGGGTGAGCAGAGTTGATCCTTCGTGGTCGCCAAAGTGAAGCGATACGCAGAATAAATAAACTCCACAACCAGATATAGTTATGAAGTGGGTATGTATGTAAGCGCTCGGCACAAGCGAGATAGCTCTCATGAAAAATTGTGCCCTGAGCCTCGGGCTGTCCCCCATCTTTATTCACAAAGGTATTCTATATGCACAACTTTGCCATGCACGTTCAACCCCTGGCCCAACCTGTCCTTGCCCACCATGGTAATCAGCACAGGAGGAAGTGACAAGGACAAGCCAGGGGAGTGGAGCAGCGAGTGAGGACATTGTCCCCTGATGTCACTGGGGCGGGAGGAGCAGGGTTTCATTTTGGGGTGCCTGTGGCCAATGGGGCAGGAGGAGGTGACAAGGACAGGGCAGCCAGCAAGGACATTGTCCCCTGATGTCCTGGGGCAGGAGGAGGTGACAAGGACAGCCAGGGCAGTGGGGCAGTCAGCAAGGACATTGGCCAACCTGTGGCCTCTGTGTCACCCCTGGGGGTGGCCTCAGGTGCCAAGGCTGTGCAGCAGCAGGACAGGAGAAGCTGAAGGACTGGGGCACGTCCTGGGTGCCAGCTAAGCTTTGAGGGTTCCTTTTGGGGTGCTCTAGGCTGGAGGAGGTGACAAGGACAGGGCAGCCAGCAAGGACATTGTCCCCTGATGTCACAGGAGCAGGAGGAGCTGAGTTTCATTTTGGGGTGGCTGTGGCCACTGGGTCAGGAGGAGGTGACAAGGACAGCCAGGGCAGAGGGGCAGTCAGCAAAGACATTGTCCCCTGATGTCGCAGGAGCAGGAGGAGCTGAGTTTCATTTTGGGGTGTCTGTGGCAACTGGGGCATGAGGAGGTGATAATGACAGGGCAGCCAGGAAGATCATTGTCCCCTGATGTTGCAGGAGGAGCCAGCCCAGCAGGTCCCAGCATTTTCCTGCATGGTGCTGGATTAAAGTTCTGGAATGTTCTGCCCAGGGAGGTGCTGGAGTCCCCATCCCTGGGTGTGTTTAACAAAGCCTGGATGTGGCACTGGGTTTAACTGAGGTGTTGAGGCTTCATGACCTTGAAGGTCCCTTCCAGCCTGGCCATTCAGTGATTCTGTGAGTTCTGTGGATGTGTGTGCTGTTCCTGGGGAGGGAAGCAGTGCTGGCCCCTCAGGGTCCCTTTGTGGGGTTTTTCTGGCTGCCCTGAAGCTCTGAGCCTGGAGGATTCTCACTTACACGTCATTTAATCACCTCAGCTCCTGCCAGCTGCTGTCTGCTCAGATGAGATCCCAGCTGTTTTAATGCCTTGTGAAGGCTGACCTAGAGCAGAGGCCAGACAGAGCTCAGGAATAAAGCAGGGATTTATTAAAAGGCCTCCATGGATCCCCCTTGGGCAGCACAAGAGCCCAGCCAGGGCTGCACCCGAAATGAACCCAAAATGGTCACAAAAATGGACAGCTGGTAATGGGGTCTCTCACTTTTATAAGTTCTGCTCCATTTGCATATTGGAGTTCATTGTCCAGTTACACTCCAGCCCATGCAGCCCCACCCTGCTTGTTTTTCTCTCTCCAGCCCACGTTGTTTGTGCCCTTGGGACTGAGGTTTGGGTCATTTGTCCTTGGTCCCCAGCTAGAGCAGGAATTGTTTTCTCTCCCTGCTCTGTGCACAGGGCTCACCATCCCCTAACATGAACCCAGACCCACACAAAAAATATGAAAAACAGAAAAGCTAAACCTGAGGCATCAGCTTTGTTCTCCCCCCACCCCATTCCTCGTGCCCATTTTCCTCCCTGAGCTGATCCCTGTCCCAAAGGGGCCCTGTGGGAGTGGGCTGGCCCCACAGCAGGTGACAGGCAGCACCAGGAGGGACAGATGGGACATGGCAAGAAAGGAAAGCTCTTCTCTGCCCAGCCCAGTGCACAAACGAGCCAAAGGATGTCTGGGGACATGCTGCTGGAAGAGATGGAGAGCTCCCCACATGTGTGCTGGTCCCTGTGTCACCGCAGCCACCGTCCCTCTGCGTCACCAGCCCCGCGTGGCTCTCAGGGGTCACACTGGAAGGAGAAGCAGGACAGGACCCTTTTCCCTCCCTTTTTTCCTTGTCTCTCCCTTCCTGTCGAGACAGACCCTGCTGCTGGAAGAGCTCCAAGGTCACAGCCAAGGAGTTTGCTTTTCCTGAGCTTGAGTTGATGAGGCCTGAGAGGGCTCTGGCACTTGGCCCAGCAGCCTCTCCAGAGCCAGGTGAGTTTGTTTGGACTCCCTGCAGAAAAATGCAGGCTGGAATTCCAGGCAGATTGCAGAGGGGTCACACCTTAACCAGCTGTGTGCAGGAGGATTTTATGTCTCTTCTAGGGCTGATAAGGGGGGTTATCATCTTGGTATGGGGATGGTGGTGCTGAAGCCTCCCTGGGCATTCCAGAGCTGCTAAGCTAAAAATAGAAAAAGAATGAATAAAAAGAATGAATAACAAAGTTCTGTGTCTCAGCACAGAGTGAGACCCAGCTCTGCTGTGAGTAGTCAGTAAATCTAAACATCTACCTGAGACCAATCACAGATGCACCTGTTACATTCCACAGCAGCAGATAACCTTTGTTTACACTTTGTTGCTGAAGCCACAGCTTTTCAGAAGAGGGGAAAATCCTAAGAAAGGATTTTCCACCAAAGACGTCTGTGACAGGGCAGGAAGGCTCAGGAACTGCAGAGCACCTGCTGGAACCTGCTGGAGCTCTCATGGTGGGAGTGTGGTGAGCAGAGCCACCCATTCCTGTTCTTTTTGTTGTTCTAACCTTCTTTCACTGGCTGAGACTCCACACTGGATTTTGTTTACTCTGCCTTTCAGGCACCCCTGCCTCATTTCATGCCCCACCAATGAGTCCCCTCTTGTGGGAAATGAATTTGTAGCAATTTCTCCAAGTTTGATGTTTGTTTACAAATACATACTATGTAAACATATTATTTTTGTTTACATAGTATGTAAACATACACACTTTGTAAACTTACTATTTGTATGTAAACAAATATCAAACTTGGAGAATTTTCCACAAATTCATTTCCCACGCCCTCTAAGGATGTGACACCTTCAGATGTGATGCTCCAGAGGGGGTTTGGTGACAAGGGTGGGCTGTGGCTGTGACCAGTAAAACAGATTGTGACACTGGTCTGGGAAAGCCCCTGGGCTTTCCTTTGGAGGCAAAGGAGGAAGGGGACTCCCAGCTAAGGTTTTATGCTGCTCTCAAAATCACTGAGTGCAAATCAGATGTCACAAGTTCCCTTCTGGCCAAATCTCTTGGGAAATCTTTTCTGGGGGGCGACATCTTCTGGGAAATCACATCTTGGGGCCACATGGCTTTCCTGAGTGGTTTGTAAAGCCCTGGGGGTGGCTCTGAGCTCATTTGGGCACCTTTGGTGGCACTTGTGCTGTTCTTTGCCATGGGGGAACTTGTGCCAACTGCTCAGAGCTCCCAGCCTCAATCCAGCTTGAAGAGGTGAGCCTGGAGAGCTGGGCAGTTCCCAAACTCTGCAGGGCTGTGGCCTTGGGGAGGGATGGTTGAGGTTTTTTGGTTGCTGCCTGCCAGGAACGTGAGCTGGGAGGGAGAATTTGGGTGTGGGGAGCAGAAACTGCAGCAGCTGATGAAGGATCTGCTCTGCTCACTTCCCTCCTCACTCTGTCAGCTGGGAAATGAAGGGTCTGTCAGCACCACGAGGAGCTGTGAGGGGATTTCACTGATTGCTGCTGCAAAGCCAGCCTGTTCCAAAATGAGGACTGGGAGCTCTGATCTTCCAAAGTTCTGTCCCAACCTCCTGGGCTGTCAGTCCTTCCCACAGGATTTCCCAGGTGCAGCATCCCAGTCTTTTTCTGGGAAGGGTGATGGAAAGGGGGATGAGGAACAATCTCATCCTTTGTCCAGCTGATCCCAGTGGAAAAGGGGATGAGGAACATCCTCATCCTGTGTCCAGCTGATCCCAACCTTGTCTGGGAAGTGCTGATGGAAAAGGGGCAATGAGGAACATCCTCATGCTTTGTCCTGCTCATCCTAATGGAAAAGAGGGATGAGGAACATCCTCATCCTGTGTCCAGCTGATCCCAACCTTGTCTGGGAAGTGCTGATGAAAAAGGGGATGAGGAACATCCTCATCCTTTGTCCAGCTGATCCCAGTGGAAAAGGGGATGAGGAACATCCTCATCCTTTGTCCAGCTGATCCCAACCTTGTCTAGGAAGGGATGATGGAAAAGGAGGATGAGGAACATTCTCATCCTTTGTCCAGTTGATCCCGGTCTAATCTGGGAAGTGCTGATGGAAAAGGGGACGAGGAACATCCTCATCCTTTGTCCAGCTCAGCAGGGTCCCTCTGGCAGTGTCACACCTGCTTTGTGCACAGCAAAGGTCCTGCCTGGCTTAGCCAGAACTGAGATTTCTCTTGTTGTTCCTTTTTTCCGTGCAAGATCTGCCCTGTTGGTGCTTCCAAGGGTCACATTCCTGGCCGAGGGAAGGTAACAGATCTGTTTTTGTGGATAAAACCACCACGAGCCTGCTCGGGTGCCAAGTGCAATCTGAGCTCTTTGGGTTGCCTGGGCCACAAACATGATGAATAAAACTGTTCCTCTTGGGGAAAAAAAAAATCTGTGCTTCTGACAAGATTCCTGGGGGAGGCTGCCTCCTGATCCATGCTGGAAGCGAGGCGCATGATCTGGGAGAGAGCTGCTCACGAGTTGTGCTGGGGAAGTTCTGATCCCAGAGTGGAGCAGATGGAAATTTCTGCAGGAAAGGGCTGAGCTGCTGCCTAGAATCTGATGCTGCCTGCTCTTGAGCTACCCAACTCAATCTGGGAGCTCCTTGCCTGCTTTGGGAAGGGTGGTTTTCATTCCAGCACCTCCTGCACACCGGGCCAGCCTGGAAATGGGGGCTCTGGGGAGCTGTGCTGCTCGGCAGGGGTGGGTTTTCCTGGGGGCTGCGCTCTCCACATCCTGCCCATCTCCTGGAATGGCTTTCCCAGGCAATGATCTCATGGTTCTGGGAGCCAGGCTCCCCCCTGGCTGCCCTCACCCTTCCCTCTGAGGCTGTCTGGAGCAGCTGGAAGTGCTCCAGGACGGGCTTGGAGCAGCACCCTGGGGCCGTGGGAGGTGTTGGGCACCAAGGTCCTTCCACCCCAAACACTCCTAAAATCCTGGGGGGAGCTTGAGCCCTGAAAACTCCTTTTCCAGGAGTGGTTTTGGGGGAAAAAAACTCCTTTTTGGGGGTATTTTTGGGGGAAAAAACTCCTTTTTTGGGGGGTGTTTTTGGGGAAGAAAACTACTTTTTCAGTAAGAAAACTCCTGTTTTTGCTGCTGGAAACCAAGTGTTACCGGGGTCTGGCAGCTCAGGGAGCAAACAGGGACCTTAACTCTAATTGCAGTTCTGCTGTCTCTGAGCCCTGCCTTTTGCAGCTTTCCCAAAACCCTCAGATTTTGGGAATCCAGAAAAACTCAGCCTCGGTGGGATGTGGTGCTGTCAGCAGAGGGCACGGCCACCACGAGGTGACAGTGACAAAGAAATGACAAGGGCTGAGTGGGAGCTGGAGAAATGCCCGGTGTGGGTTCCTCCACGTGCAAAGCCAATTAACGGCGTTTGCCTTTAATTGCAATCAGTGGGGGCAGCAAAAAGCCCGGCCTGGAGCCCGGCCCGGCATCGCAGAGACAGGACAGGTGACACATCCCTGTGACCTGTGTCCTGTGGGGTTTGCTCCCTTCCCTCCACGAATCACCATTTTCCTGTTCAAGTGACAAAAAGGGAGCTCTGATTTCAAGCCCTCAAAGTTCCCTTTTAAGGTTACAGAGTTGAGGCCCCACATCATCCACAATAAAAACCACACAAGTATTTTAATTTGTGAAAGCAGAAATGGGCTGAAAATGTCACCCTGTGAGAATATTTCTATTTCCTTATGTTCCCTTTTATATTTATAGTGTTCTAATATTCATAAACGTGTCCCAAAATCCCTTGGAGAGGGTTTCCCCCCCTGCCTCTATCTCTGAAATAAATGCTGATTTAAGAGCAGGGTCTGCTGGTTCAGCAGGGATGAATTAATTCAGGGCTTGAGTTGGAGCTGTGGGGTTCCACTCCAGGAGTCATAAAAGTATCAGAGGGGATCCAGAATTCGTTTTTTTCCTCAGAGGTTTGTAAAGCCCTGGGGGTGGCTCTGAGCTCATTTGGGCGCCTTTGGTGGCACTTGTGCTGTCCTTTGCCATGGGGGAACTTGTGCCAACTGCTCAAAGCTCCCAGCCTCAATCCAGCTTGAAGAGGTGAGCCTGGAGAGCTGGGCAGTTCCCAAACTCTGCAGGGCTGTGGCCTTGGGGAAGGAAGGTTGAGGTTTTGTGGTTGCTGCTTGTCAGGAACGCGAGCTGAGAGGGAGAATTTGGGTATGGAGAGTAGAAACTGCAGCAGCTGATGAAGGATCTGCTCTGCTCACTTCCCTCCTCACTCTGTCAGCTGGGAAATGAAGGGTCTGTCAGCACCACGAGGAGCTGTGAGGGGATTTCACTGATGGCTGCTGCAAAGCCAGCCTGTTCCAAAATGAGGACTGGGAGCTCTGATCTTCCAAAGTTCTGTCCCAACCTCCTGGGCTGACAGTCCCTCCCACAGCTTCAGCACAGGATTTCCAAGTGCAGCATCCCAGTCAGTCTTGTCTGGGAAGGGGATAGGGAAGGGAATGAGGAACATCCTCATCCTGTGTCCAGCTGATCCCAATGGAAAAGGGGGGTGAGGAACATCCTCATCCTGCGTCCAGTTGATCCCAGTCTTCTCTGGGAAGAGCTGATGGAAAAGGGGATGAGAAACATTACCCCGGTAGCTGCGTGGCCAAAGAGAGGTGAACCCACACACACAAAGAAGCGCCGGGAAATCCCTGTGGCTCCTTCAAATCCACCATTAGCCGGCTCATTAATTTATTTTTTGCTCCTTTCAGCGTGCCCCCCTTGCCCTGGCCCTGCTCGTCCCTCCAGGAGCGGAGCGGGGCCGGGGCCGAGCTTCAATCGCCGCTTTAAAGGGCGCAGCTGCGGCTCCTTCCCGGTGGGCTTCTCCCATTCCGGTCACGTCCCGGCTCGCTCTCCGTGCTCGGAATGCCCCGCTCCTCTCATTAACCAGAGCCACAAAGGCTCCCGGGCCTCCCCGGGGGCACCTTTGCGACATAAAGGTGACCGTGCCACCCGCGGGGTGTCCTTTGGGGGAGCCGCCAAGGTTCGGGATGCTCGGGCAGGGCTCGCCTTCCTGCCGGTGACATCCACTCGGGGATGTCGTTCCCCGCCACGTGTGCTCGGGAGAGGGGGTGTGACAGCGCGGTGGCACTCGGGTGTCCCTAGGAGTGGCCCTTTGGTGCTGGCCCTGCTGCATCCCGCTCCTCCTGGATCCAGCTGTGCCGCTCCCCTGGATCCAGCTGTTCCCCTCATGCCACCGCACCCGGCTCAGAGTACACCCCCGTGTCACACCACCCGCTCTCTGCCCCTATTCTCGGCCCTATTTCCGTTCCCCTCTCACTCGTCCCAACCTCGATTTTCCCTCCGCAGCTCCCGCGGGAAGTTCTTGGCAAACCCCGGCCCAGCTGCGACTTTTCCTCGGGGTACAAAGCCACCGACCCCCGCACCTTCCCCTCACCGCGGAGAAGGATGAAAACCCCAAAAAAAGACCCCAAACACCCCCAGTGGAAGCTGTGCCGGAGCTCAGGTGCGTTAAGCGAGCGGCTGAGGGTGTTACTCCATCTTCCCTGCGCAAGGCCCGCCCTTGCCTCACCATTGGCTGCGCCCGGCTCCTCGCAGCCTTTTGTACGCGGGGAGATGCACCTGTCAGCCCGCCCGGCTGCCGATCCCCGCTCGCTCCCGGACTAGGAATGGGCAGCAGCAAGTCGCCTGTTGCCCTCCTGGTGGCCCTGTGGCTCTGCCAGCTGGGCGCGTGGGCAGCGGGGCGCCCCAAGGTGAACCCCAGGATCATCGCGGCTCCCCAAGGTGAGTCCCGGCTGCGCCCTCGGCGTGCGGCTGCTCCCCGGCCGGCTCCTTGCTACCTGCGGCTCGTCCTTTGAGCACTCGGGTTATTTCTATTTCTTTTGTGTCCTCGGGGAGGCTTTTGGCTCTCGTTAAATGCCTGTGGGCTGAGGCTGTTGGCTTTTCATTGGGTTTTTAGACCGTTCTTTCTTTTTTCTTTTTTATGTTTTAAAAGCATTTTCCTGTGAGCTGGGTATATTAAAGGCTGTCAAAAAGCTCTGACACATTTCCTAACTTGCAGCTCTCCAGAAAGCAGAAGTATATATTTACATAGCTAATGCACTTATTTATCTGCTTGAACTCGCCCTACTCGCTGCAGACGAGTTTGGGGAGTAAATATTTGCCGAGGACCGCTGCTCTCAGGGGAAAAAATTTACAAACGGCACGTAAGGACTTTGTAACCAGATCGGATCTGGGCGAACCCGAACAAAGAAATGTTTTCAAGGCTCCGAGCCTGGTGTGTCGGCGCTGGTTTCATCCCGAGTTTTGGGATGAATCCCCTCCGGGCTGGCTGGAACAAAGACCCCGTTGGCTTTGCCGGGCGGGCTCTGCAGCACAAGGGCTCCTCTGTTGCTCCCCATTCCCTGGCAACTTCCGAGAACGCCCATTTCCCCCGCTTCGTTCCGTGCCATCTGTTCTCCTCCGCTGGCATTTGCGTGCCCTTCCCCGGGCTGGCGGAGCGGGGAGGGGGGTGCTGGCCGTGTGCGCGGCTCGGGGGTGGCCTCTGCTGTCACCTTGTCGCACAAAGGGGAGCGGCACCGGCGCGCAGGGCAGGGGAGGCTGCTCCGCTATGGCGTCACCGGCGCTGGCTGCGGGTGAAGGGGACGGGAGCGGGGACATTCCCCCCGTTCCTACAGCGGTGTGGCTGGACATCGAGGGACAGGGAGGGCCGATCCCCACCTGCGTCCCTGCACAATGCTGTCACCCGTGTCTGGGCGGCACTGAAGGCTGCTAGCACCTGTCACCGAAACCAATCAGGACGTTTCACCTGGAGGAGGGTGAGGAAATGGGCCGGGGGCTGCTATGACCACGAACCCCGGCTGAACTTCCCGGTGGCCCGGGCGCACTGAAAGCTCAGCATGTTCGGCGTTCCGGGCTCAGCACGTGGCTGCCGTAGCTGCAGCCCGCTCCGAGCCCGGCCCTCGCCAGCCGAGCGGGGGGGATGGAGCCGCAGGGCTGACTTTGAGCTCGCAGTGCTGCTTTTTAGCTGCCAGGCAGGAAATGGGGCATAGCCGCAGCTGCTTCTCCTCCCTCGGCGTCGCTCCCCTCACCAGCACCATGCACAATGAGTCTGTGACACCAGAAGGCTCATTTCTACCGGTTTGGTGACATCTGGAGCTTCCCAGGATCCACCAAACCCTGCCCTCCCTGCAGCTCCCGCTGCTTTGGCCCCCAGTTCCCTGTGAGAAATATCTGAGGAGATGTGGGACAAAACATCCCCAGGCTGAGCTGGCACAACCCTGGGCTCACCCCTGCAGACAAAGGAGCACCATGGACCTGTCCTGCTGCTCGGGGCTCCTGCATTGACAATTCCCAGCACTTTGGAGCTCCGTGGCCCCTGCAGCCCGCACAGGTGGCCGTGGGCAAGTGGTCACTGCCGGGCACTGCTGCTTCTGCAGGGCTCCCTCCTGTCACAGAGCAAATGGCAGCTCTACTTCACTGCTCCAGTCGGTTCTGCTGGCAGGGCCTCTGCCCCGTTCCCTTTGGAGGCTGACCCGGGAGTGTCCCCGGACGCTGCCCTTCCCCGTGTCCTGCAAAGAGCTCACAGAATGTTCCCATCATCTCTTCCCTCCTCATCCTCCCCTGCCTCCCTGGATTTTCCTCTGCACTTTGCCAAAGGCGCAGCCGCATCCCACACGGAGCTTTCGCTGCTTGGCGTGTCGTGTCCCAGGACCGAGGGAGGGTGACAGCCCAGCCCAGCCCAGCCCGGCTGTCTCCTGACCGGAAAGTCACCGAGCATCGCAAAACGCTGAGCGTGGCACGGAGCCTGGGGCGGGCTCGGGCTGCTGCAGCCCGCGGCCTTTGCAGCCAGGCTGGGCCGGAGCTGCTGCCACGCTCAGCAATTCGTCCCTGCTCAGCCACACGTGCACAGAGAGCGCCGAGGAAAGCTCATCCCACCGCGGGGTGGGCTGGGCTCCGGCTGTTTAATTATTCCCGGCTCATTAACAGGTGAGCTGCCAGCCGCAGGCAGCAGAGATAAGCAGGTCCCCGAGGGAAAGGCAGGATTATACACTTGACCCTCGGCGGGGTGAGCTGGCTCCAGCCCGCCCCGGGCTGCAGCGGGCTCTTGGATTGGCATTTCTGGGAATCTGCCTGCCTGGAACAGCTCCTGGGCTTTGCTAGGCTTGGCTGCCTCCCTGGCTGCGAGAGCTGTGTCAGCAGGGCCGGCGGGGAGCGCTCCGTGCCCTGGCACGGCACGGCTGGGGCCCCCCAGAACCTTCTGGAAAGAGCTGCACAGGGGCTTGGGATCAGGGATGGAGGGGCAGGATGCAGGGAATGCTCCCACTGCCAGAGGGCAGGGATGGATGGGATGTTAGGAAGGAATTCCTGGCTGGGATGGAATTCCCAGAGAAGCTGTGCCTGCCCCTGCATCCCTGGCAGTGCCCAAAGCCGGGCTTGGAGCACCCTGTATGCTCCTGGCCATAGCAGGGCATGGGATGAGATGATCCTTGAGGTCCTCATCTCCTCCTGTTGCGGCAAACGAGGGATTTCTGGTGCCAGCAGCAGCTTTTCTCCTCGGTGACAGCAACTCTGGGGTTTTTTTGTGGTCCCATTATTATTAATGATCATTCGAAAGCCAAATTATCAAAAATGTGAAAAGATTTATTTGTCTTTCTCCACGACCGAAATACAGTCTTCGAAACCACCACAGCCAAAAAGACAGTGTCAAGCCCATGATGGGCACTGGGTGAACCTGGATCCGACCTCTACCACATCGAATTCCCCCTCGTTCATGAGAGCTGCTTCTAGCGATGAAGTTTTATACTGTTTATTGTGCCTGAGGCAGAGGAGTCCCAATATCTTTTGTAACTCTTCACATTCATAGTTGGTTTTTTCAGTGTGCAGAGCTGGACAAAGGCCGTCTCCTGATTGATAGCCAGTGTTGATTGAGTTTGGGGAAGTCATGTATTCACATGTATGTTCCTGGCTCCCTGGCTATCTTGATTGATGTTATCCACAGGATGATGATCGCTATAAGGATTTCTAAGGACTCGAGATACCGGTGATCATCCGTGCTAGGAGCGTCCATTCTTATGCTAAAGTATCAATCCTTATCTTAGCTGTGTCCAGGAATGTCAGAATCTGAATAGACATCCACTCTCAGGCTGTGTGTGGTCAGAGACACATTTGGATTTTTCAACCTTTATAAAATACATTCTTTGATAGCATGAATTATTTCTAACATATATTACAGCATGGTGTGAAGCATCTTTGTAGGACACTTTCCCACCAAGCTCTCAGAGCATCACCATTTCCAGGAGAAAGCTGCTCGCTTTCCCAGCAGTGCTATTTTCTCCTTTTTCACAGGGTTGGGGGATGCTGGGAACTGAAAATGTTGGTTGGGGAAGGAAAAAAAAAAAAAAAGGAAAAAAAGAAATATGTTTTGTGTGCGCAGATTGAAGAAGAAGAAAAGCAAACCAAACAAATGGAGTGAATCACAGGCACCTCCTGTTGCAAGAGCACGACACAAAAACAACAGGCAGGGCACAACTGATGGAAGTTGTGGCTGGAAAAAGGAGCCATATGCCAATTCCTGACCAAGCTCCCAGCTCTGCACCAGCCAATTTGGGGACACAACTGCTGAAAAGCGGCCTGGGAAGGTGTTCTGTGGGTGATGCAGTCGGTGTCTTAAATGGGACAGACTAAATTTAGACCCGAGTGCTTGAGTGCAAACTAAATCTAAGCTTGAGCACAGAATAAATCTAAGCCCAAGGTGCTTTTTCGGGAAAATCTCGCATCCTAAAAAGGGCTGGGAGGTGAGCGAGGAGGGGAAATGGGTTCCAGCCAGCTCCGTGGCTATTCCAGGCTGCTCCAGAAATAGGCCTGGTTCCTCCTGCTGGGAACCCTTTTTGTAATATATGTTAGAAATAATTCATGCTGTTAAAGAATGTATGTTATAAAGACTGTAAAATCTGAACGTGTCTCTGACCACATACGGCCGGAGAGTGGATGTCTATTCAGATTCCAAAGAATTCCCAGACATGGCTAAGATAAGGATCAACACTTTAGCATAAGAATAGACACTTCCAGGATGACAATCACTGTATCTTGAGTTAATGGAAACCCTGCCTAAGAACGATCATCACCCTGCAGATTACATCAATTAAGATAGCCAGGGCCACCAGAACTATACATTTGAGTACATGGCTTCCCTAGAAGCTGGCTATCCACCTGTAGCTGATCTTTGTCCAGCTCTGCACACTGAAAGAACCAACTATGAATGTGAAGTTACGAAAGAAATTGGGACTCCTTCACCTTGGGCACAATAAACTGTATAAAACCTCACCGCAAGAAGTGGTTTTCGTGCATGGGGGCAGTGCTGGTCCCAGGCTCGACACTGCCTCTTTGGCTGTGGTGGTTTCGAAGACAGTAATTCAGTCATGCAGAAAGATAAATAAATCTTTTCACATTTCTTATAATTTGGCTTTTGATTGATCATTTATATCACTTTTGCTGCCAGCCCCACCCATGTAGCACACCGTGTGGCAGTGCCAGGGGAGCAGGATGTGGAGGTGTAATTGAGGTGTGAGGTTTGGGTGACAGAGCCCTTAATGACAGCTCTGCCTCTGTCACCTGTCCCCTCCCCGCCTTGGGTCCCTGGGTCAGGCAGCCATGATTGTGATGATTCCCTGTCTCGTTATGCACTGGGAGCAAATATTCCCGTCCGGCAGGTGGGAGGGACGGGCACGGCGAGTTTCGGGAGTTGCCTTGAGGAATTCGCGGCCGGTCCCAGCCAGAGATCTGCCCTCGCACTGCCCCCGGCCGGGCTGTGCTGGGATCTCAGAGCTTTGGCAAGTCTGGTTTCACATTCCTGTCCCCGGGGCTTTCCGGGTCTGGGGAATGCGGAGCTGCAGCCGGGGCTGGACGTGAGGGGAATGGGAAATCTGTGAGGGGAATGGGAAATCCGTGTGTGGCTCAGTGGGCGCACAGAGGGTGCTGGGAGGGCACAAACCCGGAATGGCCCGGGGCTGGCACCCACCTGGAGCATAGGGCAGGTGTGGGAAGTGTCCAGCAGCAGGAGGGGGCTGGAAGGGCATGGTGGGACCATTCCTGATCCCACTGGGATCCTTCTCAATCCCTCTGGGAAGGGCACAGCAGGGCCATTCCTGACCCCCCTGGGATCCTTCCTGACCCCAATGGGAAGGGCACAGTGGGGCCATTCCTGATCCCACTGGGAAGGGCATGGCAGGGCCATTCCTGACCCCACTGGGATCCTTCCGAATCCCAATGGGAAGGGCATGGTTGGGCCATTCCTGATCCCATTGGGAAGGGCTTGGTGGGGCCATTTCTGACCCCACTGGGTTCCTTCCCAATCCCCCTGGAAAGGGCATGGCAGGGGCATTCCCAATTCTGTTGAAGTCCTTCCTGACCCCAATGGAAAGGGCACAGTGGGGCCATTCCTGATCCCACTGGGATCCTTCCCAATCCCATTGGGATGGGCATGGTAGAGCCATTCCCCACCTCACTGGGATCCTTCCCATTCCCACTGAGAGGGGCACAGTGAGGAAATTCCCAAACCCACTGGGAAAGGCATGGCAGGGTCATTCCCAATCCCTTTGGGATCCTTCCCAATGCTTCTGGGAAGGGCATGGCAGGGCCATTCAAAATCCCAATGGGATTCTTCCTGATCCCACTGGGAAGGGCTTGGTGGGGCTGTTCCCAACCCCACTGGAATCCTTCCCAATCCCACTGGGAAGGGCATGGCAAGGTCATTCCTGATCCCTTTGGGAAGGGCCTCACCTGCATTCCACTGGGATAAAACCTCTGGATCTCCCCACTCAGAACCTCCCTGGGGACACCAAGGTGGCCGTGCCCTGTGCCCACCCTTGCCCTGAAAGGCTTCTTGCTGGAGCTCGGGGAGGAGGGAGGCGGCAGTGTGGTGAATCCAGCCCTGCTCTGGGGACAGAGGGGACCCTGGGGTGTCCCTGTGCCCCTGGGAAGGTGGGAAATGCAGGGATTATGCTCCTGGCCTGAGGGAATGATGAAACTCCAGCCGCAGTGCGGAGTTTGGGAGCTGGGATGGAGTCCTGAGTGACTCAGGGAGAGGCCCTGAATCACAGTCCTGGGAAAAGGGGACCTGGGCTGCTGTCACACATCCTGTGGGAAGAGGGAGTGGGACACGGACAGGTGTCACCACATCCAGATTAGCAATGGGACAGGGATTGGTGTCACCACATCCAGACTGGCAATGGGACAGGAAGTGGTGTCACCATATCCAGACTGCCAATGGGACACGGAGTGGTGTCACCACATCCAGATTGGCAATGGGACAGGGATTGGTGTCACCACATCCAGATTGGCAATGGGACAGGAAGTGGTGTCACCTTATCCAGACTGCCAATGGGACACGGAGTGGTGTCACCACATCCAGATTGGCAATGGGACAGGGATCGGTGTCACCATATAGGGAGTGGGGCAGGGATGAGTGTCACTACATCAGGAGTGGGACAGTGATCGGTGTCACTGCATCCAGACTGGCAATGGGACAGGGACCGGTGTCACCACATCAGGAGTGGGACAGGGACCGGTGTCACTGCATAAGGAACGGGACAGGGATTGATGTCACCATATCCAAACTGGCAGTGGGACAGGGAGCGGTGTCACTGCATCCAGACCAGGAGAGGGACAGGGTCTGGTGTCACCACACTGGGAGTGGGAGCAGGACAGGGATCAGTGTCACTGCATCCAGACTGGCAATGGGTCAGGGATCGGTGTCACCACATCAGGAGTGGGACAGGGATCTTGGTGTCACTGTATCCAGACTGGCAATGGGACAGGGACTGGTGTCACTGCATCCAAGGCTGGCACTGGGACAGGGATTTGTGTCACCACATCCAGACTGGCAGTGGGACAGGGATCGGTGTCACTGCATTGGGAGTGGGACGCAGATCGGTGTCACCACATCTCAACTGGCAATGGGACAAGGATTGGTGTCACCACATTGGGAGCAGGGCGAGGACTGCTGTCATTGCATCGGGAGTGGGACAGGGATCGGTGTCACTGCATCAGGAGCGGGACAGGGATCGATGTCACTGCATCCAGACTGGCAATGGGACAGGGATCGCTGTCACCACATTGGGAGTGGGATAGGGATCTCGGTGTCACCACATGCAGACTGGCAGTGGGACAGGGATCGCTGTCACCGCATCCAGGCAGCTCCCGGCGCTATCCCAGCAGCGGGATCCATGTGGAGCTCCGGGATTGCTCGCCCTTGACTCAGAGCCGGGATGAGAGCGTCCCAGGTGACATCCAGGGACACTCCCACATTCCCAGCCCTCCAGTCAGCGTTTCCTGCTGCCTCCCGCGCCGATCCCAGCCGGACGCGCTGTCACCGAGGTGGGAACGTGTCACGGCGCTGGGGAGAGGAATCCGAGCCGGGGAATGCGCGGGCAGCGGAGCAGGTGGCAGTGCCATCGGGGCCACCGCGAGTGACAGCGCTGCCACCCGTCACGGCGACACTTCCCGGGGCCGCCTGGGCGGCGGGGCTCGGCTGCCAGCGCTCGGCACCGCGCCCGTGCCAATCCCGGCTCCCCGTGCCAATCCTGGCTTGCCCCGTGCCAATCCTGGCTTGCCCCGTGCCAATCCTGGTTTGCCCCGTGCCAGTCCCGGTTTGCCCCGTGCCAGTCCCGGTTTGCCGCGTGCTGGCGGCTCGGCCGCGTGTCCCCGGCCTGTGACAGCGACCGGAGAGCTCGGGGTGGCACAGCTCGGCCGAGGGGCTGGGTGGGAACGGGCAGTGCCAGGGGAGGGCAATTCCAGGGGCAGGGAATACCAGGAGGGGGAATTACAGAGAGAAGGACAATTCCAGGGAGAGGGCAATTCCAGGGAGAGGGCAATTCCAGGAGGGGACAATTCCAGGGGCAGGGAATTTCAGGGAGAGGGCAATTCCAGGAGTGGACAATTCCAGGAGGGGGCAATTCCAGGGAGGGGGCAATTTGAGGAGGGGACAATTCCAGGGGAGGGAAATTCCAGGAGGGGACAATTCCAGGAGTGGCAATTCCAGGGAAATGGCAATTTCAGGAGGGGACAGTTCCAGGAGAGGGCAATTCCAGGAGAACACAATTCCAGGAAAAGGGCAATTCCAGGGAAAGGGTAATACCAGGAATGGACAATTCCAGAAGGGGGCAATTCCAGGAGAGGGCAATTTAATTTCAGGAGACAGCAATTCTGGGGGGGGGGGGGGCAATTCCAGGAGTGGACAATTCCAGAAAAGGGCAATTCCAGGAGAACGCAATTCCAGGAATGGACAATTCCAGGGCCAGACAGACTCCCTTCCCTGCTCTCCCACCTCACAGTCCAAGGTTTTTCCCACTTTGAAGGGATTTAAGGGCAGGAAATGAAGGAAGTGCCTCATGCCCGTCCCAGAACCCAGCAGGTTCTGCTCCCATCCCACTTCTACTTCCATTTATTTCAGAAAAATATTTCAGATAAATGCTGTACTTCAGATCCTGATTTTATCCATCAGTACCATCCCCTCCACCCTGCTCCGCATCCCCACAGAATTCCTGTCGGATTTAACCCTTTCCTGACCCAGCCATGGGACAACTGAGAGGCGTTTTAAAACCTTTTATTCCATTTTCAGTCTCGTGTGAAGGGTGAGGCAGCACAGATTTATAAATCACGCCATAGCAATCAGAAGAAGTCAGAAAAGGGCTTAATCCCAGAAATTCCTTTTTTTTCTGGAGCCGGGAGTGGTGAGAGCCGGTGACTCAGGAGCGTCTGGGCTGCGGGAGGCGCTGCCAGCCGGGAATGCTGGAGAGAGGAGAGAGGAGAGGGAGAGGGAGAGGCAGCGCTGACTCAGCCCCAGGCGGGCCGGGAGATGGGGTTTGCCGGGAGAGGCTGCAGCCCACGCTGCCCCTCTGCTCCGGGGGTGGGGACAGCCGGCTCCGCGATGCTCCAGGATGCTGCTGGATGCTTTGGGATGTTCTGGGCTGCTCCAGGATGCTTTGGGATGCTCCAGGATGCTTTGGAATGCTTCAGGATGTTCTGGGATGCTTTGGGATGCTCTAGAATATTATGGAATGTTCCAGGATTCTCTGAGATGGTCTAGAATGCTCCAGGATACTCCCAGATGCTTTGGGATGCTCTGCTGCTTCTCAAGGGGCTCTTGGTCCCTCAGGGCGCTGCTTGCTCTGTCACCAAAGGCTGGATGGAAAGCGAGATTGTTCCCCTCTCTCTGTGAGAAACACGTTCACTCTCCTGTGAAAATGTAAAAAGTTTAATAAGGGACAGTAGGAGACAAGGAGCATAGAGCAAAGGTTATTGTGGCATCAGCTGAGCCCCCTGTTATCTTTGGGGATATGTCCTGGTTTAGGGCAAATTTAACCAACCCTAACGCCTTAAATACCTTTAATTACATCATCCCTTTGCATATTCACAGACCCTTGTGCTCAGTAAACTTTTCCCCAAACTGGTTTACATGTTCTGAGAATAATTTAGCACATCTCTGCTTTGGATCTGCTTTTTTAGAACACGTGCATTCCTGGATTGTGGTTTTAGTCTATTTTTATCCCCTCCAGTCCTGGGCCCTGGCCCACTGTCTTGGTTTGGAAAGACAGGAGTCTGCTAAGGAAGACAGGAGCCTCCCCTGAAATGGAGAACGTAAACCCTCCCCACCCCTCTGAATTGCTGTAAATTTTAAATTAAGGGTCTCTCAGGCAAAAATATGGGAGCAGGAAATAACAGTTCTTTAATAGGGAAGAAAAAAAAGGACAAATTGAACAGTGCAGTACACTAGAACAACACTGACAGAGTCAGAACCCAGCCTGACACCCTGTGGGTCAGGGTGTTGGTGGCAGTCCCTTTGGAATTGTGGCTCAGCCCTCCTGCAGTGTCAGGGGTGGTTCTGGTGGAGCAGGGATCTGTAGAGAAGGATGCATTCTTCCTCTGAAGATCCAGTGGAAGGAGAGGCAGCTGCTGCTCCTCTGGGGAATCCAGTGGAGAAGCCGTGCTGGTGTCTCAAAACCTCTGGATTATATCTGGGTAGCAATGCTTGGCTCCTCCCCCTGGGTGAAGCATCTCACACTGGGATGTTCTAGTTCTTATCAGCCATGCAGGGACATTCAATAGCTGTTATCAGCAATGTCCCCTCCCTCGGGAGGTGTGAGTGTGGCCACTCAAAGAGAGAGATAAGGCAAACTGCCCACTTGACAAAGATAATCTGCCATACAGATGGTAATGGAAAACAACTTGCATTGCAATCTTCAACAGATCCAAACCCTGTCCATCCCTTCTGGGATCCAAACTCTATTGATCCTCCTGGGATCCAAACCCTGTCCATCCTCCTGAAGATCCAAACCCTGTCCATCCTCCAAGGGCACAGGAAGGGATGGGCTCAGCGGGTGCCCCCAGAGCAGCTCCCTGAGGTGTGTGCCCTTCCCAGGTGCCAAGGAATATGTGTTCCCACGGAGGGAGAGGTTCCCAGTGTTCTTCCACCAGGAAAACACCTCCTCCATCTACGTCGGGGGCGAGGGCAGGCTCTACTACTACGACTTTGCAACGCGTGAGAACTACACGGTGAGGGGCGCCGCTAACGGGCTTGGAGCAAAACCCCATCAAAAAGGGTCTGGGATCCATCTCCCAACCCACATTCCAGGCCTGGAGGAGCCTGGTCTCTGCCCAGCCGGCTCCATCCTGCCAGGAAACAAAATCCCAGCAGGAAAGAATGGTTGGGGTTGGGGTTGGGGTTAGGGTTCAGTCTACCCTGTTGGCCATGGGCGGGTTCTACCTTGGGTAGGATCCCCCCTGGTTAGGGTTAGATTTAGGGTTAGGCTTAGGCGTAGGTTTAGGCTTAAATATCCCCTGCTGGCCATGGGCAGGTTCTTCCCAGGGTGGGATCCCTCTGGGTTAGGGTTAGGTTTAGGATTAGAGTTAGGGTTAGGATTTGGATTAGTGTTAAATTTTCTGTGTTGTCCATGGGCGGGTTCTACCTTGGGTGGGATCCCTTTGAGGTTCTCACTGTCCAATAGGGCAGATGTTTCCAGCCTGGGATCCTTTCTGGATCCATCCTAGATATTTCCAGGCGGGGATCCTTTCTGGTTCCATCCTGGATATTCCCATCCAGGGATCCATTTCTGGATCCATCCTGGATGTTTCCAGCCAGGGATCCTTTCTGACTTGGGAGCAGCAATGCTCAGATTTTGTCACTGGCATCCAGCCTGGCCTTCATGCTGGATTTCAAGTGCCAGGGGTGGGGGACAAGGACACCTCGTGGGTTTTGGTGACCTTGTGGCAGGCTGACCCCATGCCTGGTGGCCTTGGGAGAGCAGGAATGGAAACGTTTCCCTCTCCTTTATCCTAGGAAGAGTTCCCGGTGAGAAATGAAGGCCAGTGCGTGTCCTCTGGGAATTTGGTAGGTCCCACCTGTGAGGGAGCAATGGGATGGGGAGGATTTGGGTTGAAGGAATAACAGGATGGGAAGGATTTGGTTTGAAGGAATAATGGGATGGAGAGGATTTGGGTTGAAGGAATAATGGGATGGGGAGGATTTGAGTGGTTCAAGGAATAATGGAATGGGGAGGATTTGGGTTCAAGGAACAACGGGATGGGGAGGATTTGATTTGAAGGAATAACAGGATGGGGAGGATTTGGGTTGAAGGAATAACGGGATGGGGAGGATTTGGGTTGCAGGAGGAATAACAGGATGCAGAGGATTTGGGTTGAAGAGAGAATAACGGGATGGGGAGGATTTGGGTTGAAGAGGGAACAGCGGGATGGGCAGGGCTGGAGTATTTGGTTGAAGGAGCTGTGTGTGCTCCTCATGAGCTCCCTCTGGATGAGGGGATCTGGGAAAACCCAGGGAGGATGTGGGAATCCGTGAGGTGCTGGGGGCTCTGTGCCATGGCCAGGCTCCTCTCCCCCTGCAGGAGGACAGCCGGAATTACCTGACCCTGGTGGAGCAGTACGGGGACGGGCTCCTGGTGTGCGGCACCGGCGCCTGCGCTCCCACCTGCTGGAACGTGGTACGGATCCTTCCCCCGTCCTGGGTGGGGAAAACCCGGCCTGACCCCACTCAGGATCCCCTTCTGTCCTTCCGCAGACACACAGGAAGGAGAGCCAGCCCTGGGATGGGAGAGGGATCGCTCCCTTCACCCCTGACTCCAACACCCTCGTCGTGGTCGATGGTAAGAGGGATATTTTCCCATTTTCCTGTTTTCCTGTGGTTTTGTTGTGCCCAAAGCCTCCCTGGGACAAACAGCAACCCCCTGAGGCCGCTCTGAGGGCTTTGTCTCCTTGGCTCTCCTCATTTTGTCCCCATAGAAATGCACATCCCATTGGGACAGAGGTTGGAGATTCCCACTGGGGCGTTGGATGGGGGCTCTGTGTGGGAGGAGCGTTGGGAATCAGGAGTTCTTTGGGTCAGGAGGGACCTGGGAAGGACCTGAATCAGGAATGTTTTGGGTGGGGAGGGACCTCAGAAGGTGGAACCTGAATTAGGAATGCTTTGGGTCAAGAGGGATCTTGGGAGGACTTGAATCAGGAATTTTTTGGATTAGCAGGGACATAAGAAGGACTTGAATCAGGAATGTTTTGGGTCAAGAGGGACCTTAGGAAGAGGGACCTGAATTGGGAATTCTCAGGGTTAGGAGGGACATGAGAAGGAGGGACTTGAATCAGGAATGTTTTGGGTTAGGATGGACTTGGGAAGGACCTGAATCAGGAATTCTTTGGGTTGGGAGGGACCCGGGAAGGAGGGCCTGCAGTGATTCCACTGCTCCAGGCCTGGTGTGGGGACAGGTGAGGATCCTTCCAAGAACGTGTCCCTGCCACCCTTCAAGGACTGGGATTCCTGTTCCACACCCACCATCCCTGTCATGCCCAGGAAGTCCTGGCTGCTTTCACTCCTCCTCATCCTCTCCCCACAGGCCAGGACATCTACTCTACCATCAAGAAGAGCCAGCAGAATGGGAAGATCCCTCGGTTCCGCCGCGTGAGGGGCGGGGGAGAGCTCTACACCAGTGACACCGTGATGCAGAGTGAGTGGGGACATTCCCACTGGGGGGACATTCCCACGGGGAGGACATTCCCTGGGGCAGGGGCAGGAGAAGCTCCAGAGCCTCTTGTGGGGGCTGATTGGTGTCAGATTAAGCAAAACTCATTAGTTTTGCTTTGCTGGCTTTTGCAGTGCAGATATGGCTGTAGATCCACCAAAAAATGAATGTTTGGGTTGCTTTAGCCAAGTCAGCAGGTTCAGACACCAAATGTTTGACCAGTTCAAGCCCAAACAAACCCTTTGTGACCTGTTTGGAGTGCCAGTGCCAGCCAAGGAGTGGCCAATACCCAGTGGTGACAAATATTGGTGTGAAGCTACCAATGAGATAAATCCCATAACCAGTTAACATCATTGATTGGATCCCTGATCTTGTGAATATCAAGAACTGGAAATTCCTGGTTCTTTAACAATGGAATTTTGTGCTGAGGGAGATCCACAGTTAAATGTTGATTCCCCACTAGAGAAACTCCAGTTTATGGTGCAGCTGTACTGCCCCAGTGCCCCCTAAACTCAATCTGACAGATCAGGTGCCCTTGGTGCCAGCCAGCAGGGAGCCAGCTTCCCCTGAGCCCTGCCCCAAACCAGCACAAAAGTGACTTCCCTGTCCTTGAGGCATGGGGAAGTGAGGCTGGCAAGTCCCTCCTGTGGGGTGGAAGGAAATTGGGTTGTGTAAAATGCAAAATGTGGCAGCTGCCCCCCAGCATTGAGCAACTTCCAGTGCGGGCAGTGGTCCAGGGCAAACCCCAGTCAGGCCAAACCCAGGGAGGGGACATGGGGAAAGGACCCTGCTCCACTTCCCTGGGCTTGTGGTGGCTGCTGTGGTGGCTTCCCGGGGGGGAAATGGGGGATTAATGAGATAAAAATGGAATTAAAGTGACAGGGGGATAAAACAGGGAGGGGGAAACCAAGGCAGGCCTGAGAGCCCCAGGGCTGCCAGACTGATCCCTGCTGTGGGAACGGCAGGGTTCTGATCCCTGGAGATTCCCTGCTATGGAAACAGCAGCTCAGGATGCTCAGAGGGACCCAGGGGTGCATTAATAGGAATGGTGTTATGGGGTTTTCCCAACGCACAGCACGGATTGCTCCTCCTGAGGGATCCGTCCTTCCCTCCTTCCCACAACAGCTCCCAGAGTCAGGAGGGACTCAGGTTTCCGTGGCTGCCAGGGCTTCATAAGCTAAAGTTGTAACTGGACACTTAACTCCAATATGCAAATGGAGCAGAACTCATAAAAGTGTGACACCTTGGTTGTCCATTTTTGTGACCATTTTGGCTCATCTTGGTTGGCTCTTGTGCTGCCCAAGGTGGATCCATTGGAGAAATCCTTTTAATAAATCCCTGTTTTATTATTTAATTCTATCTTGTCTCAGTTCTAGCTAAGCCTTCCCAAGGATCAGCAGGGCCAGCCTGGGCTTGGAGCTGTCATTCCCTGGGCCACAGCCATGTCCCACTCCCTGCCCTGTCCCCACCAGATGAAACCAGGTCCAAGCTCTGTCCCTTGCTTCCCCAGACCCTCAGTTTGTCAAGGCCACCACGCTGAGGCACGAGGAGCCTCACCAGGACAAGATTTATTACTTCTTCCGCGAGGACAACCCCGACAAGAGCCCCGAGGCGCCCCGCAACATCTCGCGGGTGGCCCAGCTGTGTAAGGTACCTTGGGGACAGGCTGGGGCGGCAGCCAGGACAGCTCTGGGGGGGACAGGGCACGTGTCAGCTTCTCTGGGCTGACCCAGGCTTGGTTTGGCCCCTCTGAGTCCTTTGGCCTGGTAAGGGAGAGAATTCCCTGCTCCATCTCACCGGGATGGCAGGAACGGGATTGTGGCAGCATCCCGCAGTTCCCCATCAGGACGGGCATTTTGGGGTGTTCTCCCCCAAACCCTGACTCCCTCCCTGCTGTCCCTGTCCCCCAGGAGGACAGGGGAGGAACCAGCTCCCTCTCAGCCTCCAAGTGGACCACATTCCTCAAGGCCACCCTGAACTGCATGGACCCCGTCACCAAGGGCAACTTCAACTGGCTCCAGGACGTCTTCTTCGTCCCTGCCGGTGACTGGCGGCACTCCAAGGTCTACGGGCTCTTCACCAACACCTGGTGAGGGGCCCTGGCCCAAATCCAGGGCTGGAACGCAGCTGGAGCAGGCACGGTGGCGGGCACAGCCCGATGTCCCCCCTGACCCTGTCGTTGTCCCCTCAGGGGGAGCTCTGCCGTCTGCGTTTACTCCTTCGGGGACATCGACAACGTGTTCAGGACATCGCGGCTCAAAGGCTACAACGGCCCCACCCCCGAGGTCAAACCCGGCCAGGTGAGGGAGGCCCGGGGGACCCCGGGAAGGGGACACGGAGGGAGGGACCAGCTGGGAATGGAGGGAGGCTGGAAAAGGTCTGATCCCTTCGTGGGAAGCACGGGGAGAGAGGATCTCAGAGGGCACCTGGCACGGGCACAGTGACAACACCCGTGGGGCAGAGCTGTCCCTTCCACTGGTATCCTCAGTGCCCCGCCCGCCTCTGACTCCGGTCTCTCTTGTCCCCTTTTGTCCTCTCTGCTTGTAGTGCATCCCCTCGGGGCAGCACCCTCTGAGTGTCCCCTTTGTCCCCTCCTGTCCCTCAGTGTGTCCCCTCGGGGCAGCACCCTCTGAGTGTCCCCTTTGTCCCCTCCTGTCCCTCAGTGTGTCCCCTCGGGGCAGCACCCTCTGAGTGTCCCTCTGAGTGTCCCCTCCTGTCCCGCAGTGTGTCCCCTCGGGGCAGCACCCTCTGAGTGTCCCCTTTGTCCCCTCCTGTCCCCGCAGTGCGTCCCCTCGGGGCAGCACACGCCGAGCGAGACCTTCAAGATCGCGGACAGCCACCCGGAGGTGGAGGAGCGGGTGGAGCCGCTGCCCCCGTCGCGCAGCCCCCTGTTCCACAACAAGCACCGCTACCAGAAAATCGGCGTGCACGAGGTGCCCGCGGCCGACGGGCACCGCTACAACGTCCTCTACCTGGCCACAGGTGCGGGGACACCGCGCAGGGGACATTCCCCGCGGGCAGGGCTGCGTGCCCAGCCTGGCATATGTTCGTCAGGCAGCGGCGAGCCGCCAAATTTCGGGAACAGCAGAACGCTGCCAGGCTGGCTGTGTGGGCACAGGCGGGCTGCGGGCAGCGTCCCAGGCACGGGGGAGGCGGGCACGCTTCGTGCTGGGGGGCAGAAATCGTTCCCCAAGAGCAGCTCTGTTGGGTTTTGGTGCTGCCCGAGCTGTCCTGGTGCCTCCCATCTGTGGGATGTGTTCCCTGGCACTCTGAGGGACCTGCAGGGGTTTAAATTGCTGGTTTTGTGATGGAGACAGTGCAGCCGGCTCTCGGTGGGTGGCTGGGGTTGGATTGGGGCCCACGAGTGATGGATTTGGGATTTTACAGCTAGGGAGAAACAGAGAAATTGAGAGAAATTGGGAAACAGAACAAGAGAGGTAGAAACATGTTGTATTCTTGTTGTTTTTATCTTCTTTAAAGTGTCCATACCTTCTCGCTGCTCTTCTCTGTTTTCTATAGTGCAGTTCTTCATGTCTTCTCAGGGGCTCCTCCTGGGCTCTCGACCCACCCCTTTTATCGCAGTTATCTTTACAAGCCACAGCTGCTGCCCAACTAAGGACTTTTCACCTGTGACTCATTTACAATTGCTAGGACCCACTTATCTAATACATAGGACTCTCACTACATTTCAGTTGTTGTACTCTTATTGCTGTTATAACAATACATATATTCAGGCCCCCACATTTCCCCCATTTTCTTTTAACAATTATACAATTACAATACACATACAGTCCCAGCTCTCAAGCTGCCACAGCTCTCGGCTGTCTTTGAACACATACAAATCCCTAGATGTTCCAAGGCTCTTTTCCTTAAAGGCCACATTCTTTTGATTCAAAGGCCATATTATATTCTAAAGTCCCAGCTCTCTGGCTGCCACAGCTCTCGGCTGTCCTATCTTCTATGATGTCAAGGGGCTCCATACCTTCTTTTGATGTTTGGCTGCGTGTTCTTCATCACGTCGGGGTCACCAATTGTTGTATTCTTGTTGGTTTTATCTTCTTTAAAGCGTCCATACCTTCTCGCTGCTCTTCTCTGTTCTCTGTAGTGCATTTCTTCATGTCTTCTCAGGGGCTCCTCCTGGGCTCTCGACCCACCCCTTTTATCGCAGCTATCTTTATGAGCCACAACTGCTGCCCAACTAAGGACTTTGCAGCTGTGACTCATTTAGAATAGCTAGGACCCACTTATCTAATACATAGGACTCTCACTACATTTCAATTGTTGTATTCTTATTGCTGTTATAACAATACATATATTCAGGCCCCCACAGAAACAGAGAAATGGAGACAAATAGAAAAAGAGAGAAATAGAAAATAGAGCAGCAGAGTTAAAGAGAAACAGAGAAAGGGAAATAGAAAAGTAGAGCAATAAATAAACAAAGAAATTGAGAAACAGAAGTACAAGAACAGAGAAACAGAAATAAATACAGGAACAGGGAAAGAGAGAAAGAGACAAATAGAGAAATAGAGTTGAAATAGAGAGAAACAGAAGGACAGAGCAAGGAGAATTTGCAGAATCCTGGATCTAAACACAGCCAGTGCCCTGCAGAGTCCCCCTGGGCAGCTTGATCCCACAGGAAGGGCTGTGGGATGGGCACAGAGTCACCTGGGGGTCCTGCCCGAGCTGGGCTTCCCCTTCCCCTGGCTGAGGGGAGAAGGGATCCCACTGGGAAGGGGGAATCCCAAGGATTCCCAGCCCTGTTCCCTCGGGGTGCTGCTCCTGCCCTCGCTGGGTGTCAGGTCCAGGGGGCACCTCCTGGCACCGTCACCCCCTCACCAGGGCTGTGCCCTCTCTCTCCCCAGACAAGGGGTCCATCCACAAGGTGGTGGAGCTGCCAGACGGGGTGCAGAACATCGTGGAGATCCAGGTGTTCCCCAACAAGGATCCCATCCAGTCCATGATCCTGGACCACGCCAGAGTGGGTGCCTGCTCCGGGGGTGGGAGAATGGGGTGGGTCAGGCATGGGAGGGTCAGGGCCAGCCCCGGGGCCTGGGAGTGAAATCATGGAACTATTTGGGTTGGAAGGGACGTTTAGTGATACACCCTATGGCAACTTTTAATGATCACCCTGTGACCTTTAATTATCATCCAGCCCCACCTTCCACTATCCCAGTGTGCACCAAGTCCCAGTGTCCACCCTGGCCTTGAGCACTTCCAGGGATCCAGGGGCAGCCACAAGGAATTCCATCCCAGCCCCTCCCCACCTTCCCAGGGAACAATTCCTTCTCAATATCCCATCCATCCCTGCCCTCTGGCAGTGGAAGCCATTCCCTGTGTCCTGTCCCTCCAAATTCCCTCTCCAGCTCTCCTGGAGCCCCTTCAGGCCTTGCAAGGGGCTCTGAGCTCTCCCTGGAGCCTTCTTCTCTCCAGGTGAACATTCCAGGCTCTCCCAGCCTGGCTCCAGAGAGGCTCCACCCTCAGAGCATCTCCTTGGCCTCCTTCCAGCAGCTCCAGCTCCCTCCTGACCTCCCCTGGGACACGGAATGACCATTGCTGTGCTCTCCTCCCGCAGGCCGTGCTCTACGTGGGCTCCAATAGCCGCGTCCTGGAGCTGCCCATGGACATGTGCGGGGCCTACCGCAACAACTGCCACAGCTGCGTGCTGGCCAGGGACCCCTACTGCGGCTGGGCCAACGGCTCCTGCCTCTCGCTGGCCCTCAGCAGGTGTGGGGGGCCATCCCCACCCCAATCCCACCGGGCAAACACCCACACCCCCAGTTTGGGGTGGATGCATTGTCCCCAAAGGTTTGGGTGCTCTGTGTGGATCCATCACTCCCTTTGAAAGGTTTGGGCACCCAAACGCCTTTTCTCAAAACTTTGGAGTGTTTTGTGTGGATCCATCCTTCCCTTGAAGGGTTTTGGGCACCCAACCCCTCTCCCCAAGAGTTTGGGGTGCTCTGTGCAGATCCATCCCTCCCTTGATGGGTTTTGGGCTCCCAAACACCTCTCCTTGATGCTGGGTCTCACGTTGGTCATCTCCAACCTTCTGAAATTGGGATGGGAGGGGGAGATTCCCACTCATCATGGGGGATTCCGATCTCTGAACTGCCGCTTCCCAAAGTTCTGTTGGGGCTTATTTCCGTTCTCGTCACCCAGGGACGTGCTCCAGAACCTGAACTTGGACTCATGGCAAGGAAGCTGCCAGAGGGGTGACGTCAAGGATGGTACGTTGAGATGTTGTGGTTGGGGAAGGAATTATTGGGCTCTCCAGGCTTTGGATGGGTTTGGACAGGTTTGGATGAGTTTGGATGGGTTTGGGTGCGTTTGGATGGATTTGGGTAGGTTTGGTTGGGTTTGGACAGATTTGGATGGGTTTGGGTGGGTTTGAATGAGTTTGAATGGGTTTGGGTGGGTTTCTATGGATTTGGATGAGTTTGGATAGATTGGGGTGGGTTTGGATGGATTTGGATAGGTTAGGATGGATTTGGATGAGTTTGGACGGGTTTGGTTGAGTTTGGATGGGTTTCGGTGGGTTTGGTAGAGTTTGGGTTGGTTTGGATGGGTTTGGATAAATTTGGATGTGTTTGGGTTGGTTTGGATGAGTTTGGATGGGTTTGGATGGATTTGGATGGGTGTGGATGAGTTTGCATGAGTTTGGATGGGTTTGGGTGGGTATGGACAGGTTTGGGTGGGTTTGAATGAGTTTGGACAGGTTTGGATGGGTTTGGATGGGTTTGGGCAGGTTTGGATGGGTTTGGGCAGGTCATATGTCTCAGTTTGAACAGACAGGTGTCTGCTAAGGAAGGCAGGAGCCTCCCCTGAAATAGAAAATGCAAACCCCCTTTCTCCCAATTATTATAATTTTGAAATTCGGCGCTCTCAGGCAGAGACATGTGATCAGCAATAACAGGGCAGAGCAGAAATTTTGAGGAGTTCTCTCTCAGAAGCCACCTCTGAGCCTTCCTCCACCCCACTAAAACCCAGACAGCTCCCAGCTAACCCACCCTCACCCCGTGTCCCCGCAGACGACTTCCACAACGTCTCGGTGATGCTGCAGTCCCCCTACTACCTCAACTGCTCCATCGAGTCCCACTACGCCACCTACAACTGGTACCACGAGGGCATGCTCATCAAGAGCTGCAACACCTCCCACCCCCAGCACGACTGCTTCCACTTCATCCCCAGTGTGCGCCGCGAGCACTACGGCCACTACGTCTGCGTGTCCGAGGAGGACGGCTTCCGCCAGGCGCTGGTCAAAGAGCACCTGATGGACCACCAGCGCTTCCTCTGGCAGCGCGGCCATGCCCCAGCCGTGCCGGCCTCGTGGCTCCGGCTGCTGCTCGTGGTGGCCCTGGCCGAGCTCTTCCACTGACGCCGTCCCGCTCGCCCTGCCCGTGGGCTTTGAGCGCCCCTCGCCGCCGGCCTCGCTGGCGGAGCCGCGGGAGGAGGGCGCGACACGCGGTGGCGGCCCCGCCGGCCAGCCATGCATGCGCTGATGCTCAGGGCGCGGCCGCTCCTTGCATGTGATGAAGATGAGGAGGAGGAGGAGGAGGAGCCGGCCCTCGGCCTCCTCCGGACTGTGGGATGCCCGCTGCCTCCCGAGGTTGGGGCTGGGACGCCCCCGGCGAGTCCCCTCCTGCTTGAGGGGGGCTCGGGTCGTTGTTTTGTTTTTTTGTTTGGTGTGGGAGGGAGGTCGGGAATCGGCGCACCACGCGTTGGGAATTTGCATGGAAAAGCCTCGGAAGGTGACTGGAGTTGGGGTGTGGGGACGGGGAGGGGAGGTGGGAGCAGAGCCCGGAGCGGAGCGGGAGGCGCTGGGAGGATGCTGGAGACGCACAAATGCTCCGCGGGCGGCTGAGCCGAGCCGAGGGGCAGCGCAGGGGCCGTGCCCGCTCCCACCCTGCCCTGGGCGCCCTCAGGGAAAGCGGCCGCGGATCTCAGGGCACCGGGGGGGCTGTCCCCGCCTCTGTCCCTGTCCCCGCGCTCTCGGAGGTCTCGGAGCGAGACTAAACTGTGAAAATCGGGATTTTCCCCCTGTGCAAAGGGGGCGTCCCGCTCCTTGTCCCAACCTCGCCCAGCCCGGAGCGGCCCTGCCCTGGGCGGGGACACCCAGGGGACACCCTGGCCGTGCTTCCAATGCCTGTCCCGGCTCCTGCTCACTCAGGAGAGGCCACGTCCGGAGCCAGAGCTTCCTACTGCACTACGTGCCCGAGATGTTCCCCATCCCCAGTCCAGGACAGACCTTCTCACAGCCCTTCTCGAAGCACTTTAACTTTGTGGAGTATCAGAAATTTGTTATACCGACTGCTCGTTTCTGTCTTGTAGGATTTTATAATATTACAGCAGGTGGGGGCGGATCACAGGAGAGGAAAATTTTAAAAAAATCCACCACAACAGCTACCAACCCCCCCCCCCCACCCTTTCAGACCTGTAACCAAAGCGGATGGTTGGAATAAAGAGTGGAAAAAAGCAGGAGAGCGCTGTGGTTCTCGCTGGGAATTATGGGGGGGAAATCTCCCCTGTTTTTTTCTATGTCCTGCTCCCTCCAGCCCCTGTTTTGGGGCTCCTGTTTTGATCCAGCAGCAAATTCCCGCTGGAAATCCCAAAGGAGGGAGTGAGCAGCAGCCCTGGGAAGGGAGGGATGGGAATAGCGGTGGCGTTTGTGGTGTGGAGCCATCCCCCCTCCTCCTGCCTGGGATGCTCCGGATTTTCTGGAAAAGCGAGCTGCTGGTCGGTGCTGGGAGGGAAAATGGCTGGAGAGAGGCGGGGAACGAGAATTCGGAATTTTGGAAGGTGCTAAAAAAGGCGGGAGCGACCGAAGCCTCCATCAAATCAGCCCTGGCACAAAGGGACGAGTCCCGGTCCATTCCCGGCTATTCCTGGTGCTCCTGCCCACAGGGAATATTTCGGGATGGGCGAATGAGCTGCAGCTCAGGACTGCAGTGACACACAGCCGGGTGGCGCTGGGGACACGGGGGTGGCACTGAGGGGAAGCGACGGTCCCCGCTCATCACGGAGGGGGAGATTTGGAAGCCGAAAAGTGAAACCTTTCCCTGCCTCCATCCCTCTTTGGCTCAGAATCCCCGCTGTCGACGGCAGCCTGAGGGAAGGGAGAGGCAGGAGCCGGGAGCGGGCGATTCCCGAACCGGGAACGGGAATTTTGGCAGCCCCGAGGGGTGGGATCGAGGATCGCAGATCCCAGAGGGAATTTTTGGGTGCAGCGCACGGACTCCGAGCTGTTTCCATTCCCAGCTCCACGGTGGGACCCCAAAGATCCAAAATCCCGGGAAAGAGGCTCGGGAGCAGCGCACGAAGGTGACGCTCAAGAATTCCCAGCCAGAATTCCAGTTTAGCTGCCCAAAATCCCTTTCCTTGCCCAAACACCCGGCTGAGACCGGGGAGCCGAGCACCGCGGGTGACAGCGACACAAGCAGGGTGTCCCCTCGCCGTCACCTCCCCGTCCCTGGGGGCAGCCAGGACAAACCGCGGAGCTTTTTTTGCCCAATTCCCCAAGGAAAGCAGCGCAGGCCGAGCCCTGCGGGTGTTTTTATCCCGGGACACGCTCCCAGTCCCGCCCGCTGATTCCTGAAATCCATCGAGCCAAAACCGGGATGTGTTGTGGCCCGAGGGAGCCGCGCTGTCCCCGCGCTGTCCCCGGGGTTATTCTGGGATCTGAGCTCGCCCGGGAAGCTCCAGCACACGGGCTCAGATATTCCAGCAGCTTTTCCAGCCTTTTCCCGGCACAGACAAAGCGGAGACCTCCCCGCCCCATGGATACCCTGTAGGGACCTGCGGGGGGAGCCGCCTGCCCTACAGAAAACCCCAAACAATGACAAACACACCGGGAGCATTTGGGTTTTTTTCCAGAGTTTCTTTCACTATGCAGCGTGTCCCTCAGTGTCCCCCAGTGTCCCTCCATGTCCCTCAGTGTCCCTTTGTGTCCCCAATGTCCCTGGTGTCCCCAGTGTCCCCAGTGTCCTCTGCCCATCCCAGAGGGGGCTTGTTCCCCCCATGGGTGTCCCCATGTGCCTCCAGACCCTTTGGACCCTTTCCGAGGGCCTTTCCCATGGAGCAGAGGCCAGGCAGAACATTCCAGAACATTCCAGAATATTCCAGAGGCTCCACGACATTCCAGAGGCTCAGGGGAGCTCGGTGGGACCCCGATCTGGGACGGAGCCAGAGGGGAGCCCCAAACCCCCCCAAATCCCCTCCCCACGGGGCGGCCCCGCTTTGTCTCCCCCATACAGCACAGTGTTGACCCGCGGCCATGGCCCCGGGAGCATCCCCACTGTCCCCAAATGGGGGACATGGGGGTGTCCCCTCCTCAGGGCTGGCCCTCGAGGGGCCGCAGGGTCAGCTGGATGGGCCGGTCTGGGATCAGGATCAGGTCGAACTTGGTGCCGATCTCCACGGCCCGCATGGTCTCGATCTTGAAGTTCTCCAGGATCTGGGGTGAAGGGGACACAGCCATGGGTCTTTGGGGACACCGGAGTGAGGCCCAGGGTGACCTTCGAGGCCACTCTGAGCAGAGCCAAACCAGGATTCTATAGGGTGGATACTGTGCCACCGCACTGTCCCCTCCCATCGGGGACCCTGTGTGACAGACCCCATGGCCACCATGCTGTCCCCTCACATCAGGGGCTCCATGGGGATGGACCCCGTGGCCAGCACATTGTCACCTATGTTGGGGACTCTACAGGACGGACCCCACTGCCACCATGCTGTCCCCTCATGTTGGGGACCCCACGGGGCAGATCCTGCAGCCACCACATTGTCCCCTTGCGTCAGGGACCCCGTGTGATGGACCCCGTGGCCACTGCACTGTCCCCTGGCATTGGGGACCCTGCAGGATGCACCCCACAGCCACCATGCTGTCCCCTCACATCGGGGACCCTATGGGACAAACTCCATGGCCACCACGCTGTCCCCTCATGTTGGGGACCCTGTGGCACAGACCCCACGGCCACTGTGCTGTCCCCTTGCCCACCGGGATGGACTCCTTGGCCACCACATTGTCCCCTCATGTCAGGGACTCCACAGGGATGGACTTGGCATTGGGGACCCCATGGGACAAACCCTGTGGCCACCACGCTGTCCCCTCACATAAGGGACCCTGTGCGACAGACCCCACGGCCACCGCGCTGTGCCCTCATGTCAGGGACCCCGCATGGTGGACCCCGTAGCCACCATGCTGTCCCCTCACGTCGGGGATTCATGGGGATGGACCCCGTGGCCAGCACATTGTCCCCTCGTGTTGGGGACTCTACAGGATGGACTCCATGGCCACTGCACTGTCCCCTCATGTTGGGGACCCCATGGGGCAGAACCTGGAGTCACCGCATTGTCCCCTTGCGTCAGGGACCCCGTGTGATGGACCCCGTGGCCACTGCACTGTCCCTGGCACTGGGGACCCTGCAGGATGCACCCCATGGCCACCATGTTGTCCCCTCACATCGGGGACCCTATGGGACAAACCCCACAGCCACCTGCTGTCCCCTCATGTCAGGGACTTCACAAGGATGGACTTGGCTTTGGGGACCCCATGGGACGAATCGCAGGGCCACTAGGCTCTCCCCTCATGTTGGGGACCCTGTGTGATGGACCCCATAGCCACTGCACTATCCCCTCACCCACAGGGACAGAGCCCATGGCCGCCTCATTGTCCCCTCGTGTTGGGGACCCTGCAGGATGGACCCCGCGGCCACCACACTGTCCCCTCATGTCAGGGACCCTGTGGGGACAGACCCTGTGGCCACTGCATTGTCCTGTCACATCAGGGACCCTGTGAGTCAGACCCCGCTGTCACCACACTATCCTCTGGCACTGGGGACCCCATGGGACAAACCCCGTGGCCACCGCGCTGTGTCCTCACATCGGGGACCCTGTGGGACAGACCCTGTGGCCACGGCACTGTCCCCTCACATTGGGGACCCTGTGTGACAGACCCCACAGCCACTGTGCTGTCCCCTCACCCACGGGGATGGAGCCCACAACCACTGCACTGTCCCTTCACGTTGAGGACCCAGTGTGACAGACCCCATGGCCACCACGCTGTCCCCTCACGTTGGGGACCCTGTGTGACAGACTCTGTGGCCACGGCACTGTCCCCTCATATTGGAGACCCTGTGTGACAGACCCCGTGGCCACCACGCTGTCCCCTCATGTTCGGAACCCCACAGCACAGACCCTGCAGCCACTGTGCTGTCCCCTCGTGTTGGGGACCCCACAGGATGGACCCCACTGCCACGGCGCTGTCCCCTCACATCAGGGACCCTGTGTGACAGACCGTGGGGCCACCACGCTGTCCCCCGGTGCTGGGGACAGGGGCCACTCACGTGCATGAGGAAGAGCTGCATCTCGAGCTCGGCGATGCGCCGTCCCAGGCACTGGCGGGGCCCGAAGCCGAAGCCGAGCCCCAGGAAGGGTTTGGGGCCGGCCTGCAGCCAGCGCTGCGGGAGGAAGCGCTCGGGCCGCGGGAACACGGCGGGGTCACGGCCCATGGCGTACAAACCCACCTGCACCAGCGTCTGCGGGGCGCCGGGGACAGGGACGGCGTGTCACCGTGTCACCGTGTCACTGTGTCACTGTGTCCTGGTGTCCCCATGTCTCCGCATCGCTACTTCCCCATGTCCCCATGTCCCCACGTCCCCACATCCCATGTTCCCATGTTCTAATGTCCCCATGTTCCCATGTCCTCATGTCCTTATATCATTATGTCCTTATGTCCTTATGTCCTCATTTCCCCATGTCCTCATGTCCCTGTGTCCCCATGTCCTTGTTTCCCCATGTCCTCATGTCCCCATGTTCCCATGTCCCCATGTCCTCGTGTTCTTGTATCTCCATGTCCTCATGTCCTCGTGTCCTCATGTCCCTGCTTCCCTGCATCTCTGTGTCCCCCCATGTCCCCATGTCCCACAGGAGGCAGGGGCATCGTGTCACCATGTCACTCTGTCACCACATCCCCATGTCCTCATGCTCCTGTGTCCTCATGTCCTTATGTCCTCGTGTCCTTGTATCATCATGTCCTTATGTCCTCATATCCTCGTTTCCCCATGCCCTCATGTGCCTGTGTCCCCAAGTCCTCATGTCCCCATGTCCTTATGTCCCTGTGTCTCCATGTCCTTGTGTCCTTATGTCCCCATGTCCCCATGTCCTCATGTCCCCGTGTCCTCATGTCCCTGCTTCCCTGCATCTCTGTGTCCCTCATGTCCCCTTGTCCCACAGGGGGCAGGGGCATTGTGTCACCGTGTCACTGTGTCACCACATCCCCATGTCCTCATGCCCCTGTGTCCTCATGTCCTTATGTCCTCATGTCCTCATGTCCCTGTGTCCTTGTGTCCTCATGTCCCCATGTCCTCGTGTCCTTGTATCGTCATGTCCCAATGTCCTCATATCCTCGTTTCCCCATGTCCTCATGTGCTTGTGTCCCCAAGTCCTCATGTCCCCATGTCCTTATCTCCCTGTGTCTCCATGTCCTTGTGTCCTCATGTCCCCATGTTCCCATGTCCCCATGTCCTCGTGTCCTTGTATCTCCATGTGTCCTTGTATCTCCATGTATCTCCTTGTATCTCCTTGTGTCCTCATGTCCTCGTTTCCCCATGTCCTCATGTCCTCGTGTCCTCATGTCCCTGCTTCTCTGCATCTCTGTGTCCCCTCATGTCCCGCAGAGAGCAGGGGCATCATGTCACCGTGTCACCATGTCACTGTGTCACCACATCCCCATGTCCTCATGCCCCTGTATCCTCATGTCCTTATGTCCTCGTGTCCTTATGTCCCTGTGTCCTTGTGTCCTCATGTCCACATGTCCCCGTGTCCTTGTGTCCTCATATAATCACGTCCTCATGTCCTCATGCCCTCATGTTCCCGCATCCCTGTGTCCCCATATCCTCATTTCACCATGTCCCCGTGTCCCCCTGTCCCCTCTGTCCCCATGTCAGCATCGTCCCCACGTCTCCATCTCCCCATGTCCCTCTGTCCCTGTCCCCATGGCCCCATGTTCCCCAGTCCCCACATCACCATGTCCTGATGTCCCCTGTCCCCTCTGCCCCCATGTCACCACCATCCCCATGTCCCCACATCACCATGTCCCCATTTCCCCCAGTCTCCTCTGTCCCCATGTCACCACCATCCCGATGTCCCCTTCTCCCCATGTCCCCATCTCCCCATGTCCTCATCTCCCTGTGTCCTCTGTCCCCATGTTACCACCATCCCTGTGTCCCCACATCCCCTCTGTCCCCATGTTCCCATCTCCCCATCTCCCGGTGTCCCCGTGTCCCCCTATCCCCATGTCCCTATGTTCCCATGTCCCCACATCCCCGTGTCCCCCTGTCCCCATGTCCCTATGTTCCCATGTCCCCACATCCCCATGTCACTCCTGTCCCCGTTTCCCCGTATCCACCTCTCTCTGTGTCCCACTCTCCTCACATCCCCATGTCCCCCTCTCCCTCTGTCCCCCTATCCCCATTTCCCTGTGTCCCCACATCCCAACATCTCCATGTCCCCGTGTCCCTGTGTCCCCGTGTCCCCGTGTCCCCCCATCCCCGTGTCCCCATGTCCCGGTGTCCCCGGGTCCCTGTGTCCCTGTGTCCCTGTGTCCCCCCATCCCCGTGTCCCTGTGTCCCTGTGTCCCCCCATCCCTGTGTCCCCGTGTCCCGGTGTCCCCGTGTCCCCATGTCCCGGTGTCCCAGTGTCCCCGTGTCCCCCCATCCCCGTGTCCCCGTGTCCCCGTGTCCCGGTGTCCCCGTGTCCCCGTGTCCCCCCATCCCCGTGTCCCCATGTCCCAGTGTCCCAGTGTCCCCGTGTCCCCCCATCCCCGTGTCCCCGTGTCCCTGTGTCCCCGTGTCCCCGTGTCCCCCCATCCCCGTGTCCCCGTGTCCCTGTGTCCCCGTGTCCCTGTGTCCCCCCATCCCCGTGTCCCCGTGTCCCGGTGTCCCCGTGTCCCCGTGTCCCCCCATCCCCGTGTCCCCGTGTCCCGGTGTCCCCGTGTCCCCGTGTCCCCCCATCCCCGTGTCCCCATGTCCCGGTGTCCCCTCACCCCGGGCGGGATGCGGTAGTCCTGCAGGATGACCTCGTGCGTGGTGTACCTCTGCAGGGTCACGGCCACCGGGTGCAGCCTGCGCGACAGTGACAGTGGCACCGCGGCCTTGGGGACACTCCGGGGAGAGTGGGCGCGTCCTCCTCACCTGAGCCCCTCCTCCTCCTCCTCACCTGAGTGTCTCCTTGATGGCGGCCTTGAGCAGCCGTGTGGATTTCAGCATCTTCTCGCGGTCGCCGCCCGCCTCGCGTTTGGCTGCCAGGACCTCGGCCCGCAGCTGCTCCTGCACGCCCGGGGCCCGCGCCAGCTCCAGCATGGCCCACTGCAGGGTCATGGACGTCTGGGGGACACACACAGGGGACACAGCTGCCAGGACCTGCTCAGTGCTGCCAGGATGTGCTCAGAGCTGCCAGGACCTGCTCCTGCCTGGCCCACAGCTGCCAGGACCTGCTCAGAGCTGCCAGGACCTGCTCCTGCCTGGTCCAGAGCTGTCAGGACCTGCTCAGGGCTACCAGGATGTGCTCATCCCTGCCAGGACCTGCTCAGCCCTGCCAGGACCTGCTCCTGCTGGCCCAGAGCTGCCAGGACCTGCTCAGCCCTGCCAGGACCTGCTCAGCACTGCCAGGACCTGCTCAGCCCTGCCAGGACCTGCTCAGCCCTGCCAGGACCTGCTCAGCGCTGCCAGGACCTGTTCAGTGCTGCCAGAACCTTCTCCCTGCCCAGCTTGGTGCTGCCCCACCCGTCACCAATCAGGACCTTCTCCCAGCCCAATCCAGGACCTTCTCCCTGCCCCAACCAGGACCTTCTTCCTGGCCCATGTAAAACCAGGCAGGACCTTCCACTTGACCCAACTAGCACCAGGCATGACCTTCTCCCTGCCTGTCCCATCCAGGACCTTCTCCCCGTCCCACCTACCACCAACCAGGACCTTCTCCCTGCCTGTCCCATCCAGGACCTTCTCCCCGTCCCACCTACCACCAACCAGGACCTTCTCCCTGCCTGCCCAACCAAACACCAACCAGGACCTTCTCCCTGTCCCACCCATCACCAACCAGGACCTTCTCCCTGCCCCATCCAGGACTTTCTCCCTCTCTGCCCCTCCATCACCACCCAGGACCTTTTCCCTGTCCCAACCAGCACCAGCCAGGACCTTCCCCCTTCTTGTCCCAAGACCAACCAGGACCTTCTCCCTGCCCAATCCAGAATCTTCTCCCTCCCTGCTCCATCCAGGACCTTCTCCCTGCCTGTCCCATCACCAACCAGGACCTTCTCCCTGCCTGTCCTAACACCAACACCAACCCCAACCAGGACCTTTTCCCTGACCCATCCAACACCACCCACGACCTTCTCCCTGCCCAGCCCAGGACCTTCTCCCTGCCTGCCCAACCGAACACCAAAAAGGACCTTCTCCCTGTCCCATCCATCACCAACCAGGACCTTCTCCTGTCCAGTCCAGGACCTTCTCCCTGACCCATCCATCACCAACCAGGACCTTCTCCTGTCCAGTCCAGGACCTTCTCCCTGACCCATCCAACACCACCCACGGCCTTCTTCCTGCCCAATCCAGAACCTTCTCCCTCCCTGCTCCACCCAGGACCTTCTCCCTGACCACTCGTCACCAGCCTTCCCCCTGTTTGTCCCAACACCAACCAGGACCTTCTCCCTGCCCCAACCAAGACCTTCTCCCTGTCCAACCCAGGACATTCACCCTGCCTGTCCCAGAACCACCCAGGACCTTCTCCCTGTCCCACCCAGCATCAACCAGGACCTTCTCCCTGTCCCAACCAGGACCTTCTCCCTGTCCCATCACCACCCAGGATCTTCTCCCTGTCCCACCCAGCATCAACCAGGACCTTCTCCCTGTCCCATCACCATCCAGGACCTTCTCCCTGTCCCTCCATCATCATCCAGGACCTTCTCCCCACCCCACCCAGGCCCTTGTCCCTGTCCCATCCCCAGGCCACACCGTGTCCACCCCTCCTGCCATCATCTCGGTGACGCTGGCGCGGATGTCGTCCAGGGGCAGCTTGTCACGCAGGATGAGGTTGCCCAGGATGCCCACGTGCTCCTGGCGGCTCTTGCGCGACAGCCGCAGGTCCCGGTACACGTTCTGGATGCACTTGTCCGCTGAGGGGACACGGGGACACCGAGGAGGGGACATCAGTGTCACCAACCTGGGAGTGGCGCGGCGGTGAAACCGCCCCGGAGGTGTCAGCGTGTGGGAAATGGATTTGTAGGAGATTTTAATATTTATGTGTAAATTTTGACGTAAGAAATGTTGATTTAGGAATGTTCTGGAAGAGGATGGATGATGGATGGATGAGAGAGAAGAGGAATGTTTAGGAATGTTCTGGAAGAGGATGGATGAGAGAGAAGTTGGATTGGGAATGAGTTTTGGAGGGTGAGTTTGTAGGAAAGGTTGGGTGTTTTGGAAGGTTTGCAAGAAACGTTGATTTAGGAATGTTCTGGAAGAGGATGGATGATGTTGAGAGAGAAGTTGGGTTGGGAATGAGTTTTGGAGGGTGGGTTTGTGAGAAAGGTCGGGAATTTTGGAGAAGTGGAATGATGGAAGGTGGGCTGCAGTGGGATTTATTGAGGGTGGTTTCAGATGGTTTGAGGTGACGGTGGGGTGGGGTGGGGTGGGAAAAATGGGTGAAAAATGGTTATGGGGTGACCACAGGGGTGGCAGAGCAAGGTGTCCCCAGAGGTGACAGGGTGTGGTGACAGAGTGAGGTGCCCCCAGAGGTTGTAGGGTGAGGTGGCAGGGTGAGGTGGCCCCAGAGGTTGTAGGGTGAGGCAGCAAGGTGAGGTGTCCCCAGAGGTGGCAGGGCATGGTGAGAGGGCGAGGTGTCCCCAGAGAGGTGTCCCCAGAGGTGGCAAGATGAGGTGATAGGGCGAGATGGCAGGGCAAGATGTCCCCAGAGGTGACAGGATGAGGTGACAGGGTGAGGTGGCAGGGTGAGGTGTCCCCAGAAGTGACAGGTTGATCTGACAGGGCAAGGTGACAGAGAGAGGTGGCAGGGAGAGGTGACAAGGCAAGATGTCCCCAGAGGTAGCAGGTGTCCCCAGAGGTAGCAGGTGTCCCCAGAGGTGTCCCCAGAGGAAGCAGGGTGAGGTGACAGGGTGTGGTCGCAGGGTGAGGTGTCAGGATGAGATGTCCCCAGAGATGGCAGGACAAGGTGTCAGGACAAGGTAGCAGGGCAGGGTGACAGGGCGAGGTGCCCCCAGAGCTGACAGGGTGAGGTGACAGGACAAGGTGGCAGGGTGAGGTGTCAGGGGTGGTGACGGGGTGGTGGCACTGACCCTGGTAGAAGATGGCGTCCCAGGCCTGCACGTGCTGGCGCCAGGTGTGGCTGCGCAGGCGCCGCAGCAGCGCGGGCGGCAGGTACAGCATGGGCGCCGTGGTGTGGAACATGCGCGACACGGCCTCGATGAAGCGCTGAGCCTCGGGCTGCACGAAATCCTGCAGCAGCCCCAGGCGCTCCCCGTACAGCACGTGGCACACCGCTGGGGACAGGGATGTGGCATTGTCATTGTCATTGCCATTGTCATTGTCATTGTCATTGTCACTGTCCCCAGGGCCACAGGGACCAGCCCCAGGCGCTCCCCGTACAGCACGTGGCACACCGCTGGGGACAGGGATGTGTCATTGGCATTGGCATTGGCATTGGCATTGGCATTGGCATTGGCATTGGCATTGGCATTGGCATTGGCATTGTGACTGTCCCCAGGGCCACAGGGACCAGCCCCAGGCGTTCCTCGTACAGCACGTGGCACACCGCTGAGGACAGTGATGTATCATTGGCATTGGCATTGTCATTGTCACTCTCCCCATAGCCACAGGGACCAGCCCCAGGCGCTCCCCGTACAGCACATGGCACACCGCTGGGGACAGGGACGTGTCATTGGCATTGTCCCCATGGCCACCGGACACAGCCCCATGTACCCCCTGTACAGCACGTGGCACACCACTGGGACAGGGACAGGGACACGTCATTGGCATTGGCATTGTTATTTTCATTGTCATTGTCACTGTCCCCAGGGCCACAGGGACCAGTTCCAGGCGCTCCCTGTACAGCACGTGGCACACCGCTGGGGACAGGGATGGGGATATGTCATTGGCATTGTCCCCATGGCCACAGGGCACAGCCCCACGTACCCCCTGTACAGCACGTGGCACACCGCTGGGCACAGGGACGGGGATGTGTCATTGTCACTGTCCCCATGGCCACGGGGACCAGCCCCATGTACCCCCTGTACAGCACGTGGCACACCGCTGGGCACAGGGATGTGTCATTATCATTGTCATTGTCATTGTCACTGTCCCCATGGCCACAGGGACCAGCCCCAGGTGCTCCCCACACAGCATGTGGCACACCACTAGGGATGGGACAGGGACGTGTCATTGTCATTGTCCCCATGGCCACAGGGATCTCCCTGTACAGCACGTGGCACACCACTGGGGACAGGGACATGTCATTGTCATTGTCCCCATGGCCATAGGGACCTCCCTGTACAGCACGTGGCACACCGCTGAGACAGGGACAGGGACATGTCATTGTCATTGTCATTGTCACTGTCCCCAGGGCCACAGGGACCAGCCCCAGGCGCTCCCCGTACAGCACGTGGCACACCACTGGGGATGGGACATGTCATTGTCATTGTCATTGTCCCCATCCCATGGCCACAGGGACCTCCCCATACAGCACGTGGCACACTGCTGGGGACGGGACATGTCATTGTCATTGTCATTGTCATTGTCATTGTCATTGTCCCCATCCCATGGCCACAGGGACCTCCCTGTACAGCATGTGGCACATCTCTGGGGACAGCGACAGTCAGGGACATGTCCTCATGGTCACAGAGACCATACAGCATGTGGCACATGGGTGGGAACAGGGACAGGGACAGGGACCATGAGGGACATGTCCCCGTGGCCACAAGGACCTCCCCTTACAGCACATGGCACACTGCAGGGAACAGGGACAGGGACAGTCAGGGACATGTCATTGTCCCTGTCCCAGTCCCCATCCCTGTCCTTGTCCCCATGGTCACAGAGACCTCCCCATACAGCACATGGCACATGGCTGGGGACAGGGACCGTGGGGGACCCATCCTTGTCCCTGTCCCCATCCCCATGGCCACAGCGACCAGGCACTCCCTGAACAGCATGTGGCACACAGCTGGGGGACAGTGACCGTCAGGGACACATCCCTGTCCCCAAGGCCATGCAGACCTGGCCCAGGAGCACCCAGTGACCATCAGGGACACGTCCCTGTCCCCAAGGCCATGGAGACCTGGCCCAGGTGCACCCAGTGACCATCAGGGACACGTCCCTGTCCCCAAGGCCATGGAGACCTGGCCCAGGAGCACCCAGTGACCATCAGGGACACGTCCCTGTCCCCAAGGCCACCTCCAGCCTTGCTGTGGCCATGGACCCTGGCCTGGCTCCTCTTTGTCCCTGAGGGGCCGGGATTGTCACCAGCTGGTGGCCAGGGAAGGACAAATGGCTGCTGTGTCACCGGTGTGGGGGCTCTGGGGACAGCCCACCTGGGGAGGGGACATCCCACCAGGACAAGGGACATCCCACACGGGGAGGGGACACACTTCTCTGTCCTTTGGCCAATCCCTGAGGCTGGGGCTGGTGGTTTTTGGGAGTTTTGGGGTGGTTTTGGGGTTATTTTGGGTTGGGGGGCTTTTGGGGTTTTATCTTTTTGGTTTTTGGGGGGATTTGGGTTTTATTTTTTTTGGGGGGGGGTGGTTTTTGGGGGTTTTTTTGGGAGGAGTGGGGGGTTTGGGGTTTTTTGTGTTTTTGTGGGGTTTGGGGGATTTTTAGGAGGGTCGGCGTTTTTTGGGGGTTTGGGGATTTTTTGTGTTTTTGTGGGGTTTGGGGGATTTTTAGGAGGGTCGGGGTTTTGGGGGGGTTTGGTGTTTTTGAGAGGGTTTTGGTGTTTTGGGGGGGTTTTGGGTGGTTTTCTGGTTTGTGTTTTTTTTGTTGTTTTTGCGGCTTTTGGGGGTTTTTTGGGGGGGCTAGGGGTTTTTGGGGGGTTTGGTGGTTTTGGGAGGGTTTTGGTGGTTGTGGTGTTTTGAGATATTTTTGGGAAGGGGGTTGTTTTTTTGGGGGGGGTGTGGAGGGGCTTTTGGGAGGTTTTAGGGTTTTTTGGGAAGGTGTTGGGATTTTTTTGTGGTTTTTTTTTTGTTTTGGGGCGGTTTTGGGCTTTGGGTTTTTTTGGTGGGGATTGGAATTTGGGTGGATTTTTTTGTTGTTTGGGTTTTTTTAGGTTTTGGGGATTTTTTGGGGTTTTAGGTTTTTTGGGGGGGGCATTGTTTTTTTGGGGTTTTTTGAGGATTTGGGGGTTTTTTTGTGTTTTGGGGGGGTTTAGAGTTTTTTTGAGGGGATTGGGTTTTTTCGGGGGGGGCGTTGGGATTTTTTGAGGTTTTTTTGTAATGGGGGGTTTTTTGGGTTTTGGAGTTTTTTGGTGGGCATTGGAAATTTTTGGGTTTTTTTGTTTTGTTTTGGGTTTTTTAGATTTTGGAGTTTTTTTAGGGGGCATTGGAATTTTTGAGGTGTTTTTTTTTTTGGTTTTGGGAGTTTTTAGGATTTTGGGGTATTTTGGGGGGAGTGGTTGGTTTTTTGGGGTTTTGGGGAGGGTTGGGGGTTTTTTGGTGTTTTTGGGGGTTTTTTTAGGTTTTCTGGTGCTTTGGGGGTTTTTTAGGTGTTTTGCGGGGAGTTGGGATTTTTTGGAGTGGTTTTTTTGTTTTGTTTTGGGGCTTTTTGGGTTTGGGGTTTTTTTTGGGGGGGCATGGGAATATTTTGGTTTTTTTTTTTTTGTTTTGGGGCTTTTTTGGGTTTGGGGTTTTTTTGGGGGGGGCATGGGAATTTTTTGGATTTTTTTTTGTTTTGTTTTGGGGCTTTTTTGGGTTTGGGTTTTTTTGGGGGGGGCATGGGAATTTTTTGGTTTTTTTTTTTGTTTTGTTTTGGGGCTTTTTTGGGTTTGGGGCTTTTTTGGGTTTTGGGTTTTTTTGGGGTTGTTTTTTGGTTTTTGGGGCGCTCTTTTGGGATTCTTCCCTTTGGAGGCTTTTTGGGGTATTTGTGGCTTGTTTTTGGGCTTCTTTTGGGCTCCTTTCGCGGTATTTTTTGGGGTGCCCCACGTCACTCACACTCGAGGGCGAAGCGGAAGAGCTCCTGGCTGAAGTCGCCGCTCCAGCAGCCGCTGAGCCGCGCCTGGGCCCGCGCGCGCCGCACGAAATCCTCGCCCACGGCGCTGAGCAGGGGCACGAAGCCGGGCACGGCCGCGGGTGCCAGCGCCTCCTTGTTGAGCAGCAGCCGCTCCGAGCGCCACGCCTCGCCCGTCCTGCCAGGGACACGGCCGCTGTCACCCCCAGAGCGTGGACGGTGTCCCCAAGGTCTTCCGGACACGCCGCGCGCCCTGCGCTGGGACTGTCACGGCCAGGAGTCCAGATTTGGGGTCCTCCACTCACTTGAGCGGCCCAGATTTGGGGTCCCCACTTGTTTGAGGGGCCTGGAGTTGGGATCCCCGTTGGCTTGAGGTGATTTGGGGTCCCCACCCCCGTTCCTGGGGATCTAGAGTCCCCACTTGCCTGAGGAGTGGCAGGGGCCCAGATTTGGGGTCCCCACTCACTCGAGGAGTCCAGATTTGGGGTCCCCAATCACTTGAGGAGTCCAGATTTGGGATTCCCACTCACTGGAGGGGATTTGGAGTCCCCAGTCACTTGAGGAGTCCAGATTTGGGGTCCCCCACTCACTTGAGCGGCCCAGATTTGGGGTCCCCACTTGTTTGAGGGGCCTGGAGTTGGGATCCCCATTGGTTTGAGGTGATTTGGGGTCCCCACTCACTTGAGGATACTGGACGTGAGGTCCCCGTTCCTGGGGATCTAGAGTCCCCACTTGCTTGAGGAGTGGCAGGGGCCCAGATTTGGGGTCCCCACTCACTCGAGGAGTCCAGATTTGGGGTCCCCAATCACTTGAGGAGTCCAGATTTGGGGTCCCCAATCACTTGAGGAGTCCAGATTTGGGATTCCCACTCACTGGAGGGGATTTGGAGTCCCCAGTCACTTGAGGAGTCCAGATTTGGGGTCCCCCACTCACTTGAGCGGCCCAGATTTGGGGTCCCCACTTGTTTTCGAGGGGCCTGGAGTTGGGATCCCCGTTGGCTTGAGGTGATTTGGGGTCCCCCACTCACTTGAGGATACTGGACGTGAGGTCCCCGTTCCTGGGGATCTAGAGTCCCCACTTGCTTGAGGAGTGGCAGGGGACCAGATTTGGGGTCCCCACTCACTCGAGGAGTCCAGATTTGGGGTCCCCACTCACTCGAGGAGTCCAGATTTGGGGTCCCCACTCACTCGAGGAGTCCAGATTTGGGGTCCCCAATCACTCGAGGAGTCCAGATTTGGGATTCCCACTCACTGGAGGGGATTTGGAGTCCCCAGTCACTTGAGGAGGGACAGAAGCCTGGATTTGGGGTCCCCCAATCACTTGAAGGGATTTGGGGTCCACACTCACTTGAAGAGCATCAGGGGCCCAGAACTGGGGCCCCTCAATCACTTGAAGAGCCCAGATTTGGGGTCCCCAATCACTTGAGGAGTCCAGATTTGGGGTCCCCAATCACTTGAGGAGTCCAGATTTGGGGTCCCCAGTCACTCGAGGAGCCCAGACTTGGGCCCCCAATCACTTGAGGAGGGACAGGAGCCCAGAATTGGGATCCAGCTCTCAGGAGGGGATTTGGGGTCCCCACTCACTTGAGGAATCCAGATTTGGGGTCCCCACTCACTGCAGGGGATTTGGGGTCCACACTCCCTTGAGGAGCAACAGGAGCTGGGATTTGGGGTCCCTACTCACTGGAAGGGATTTGGGGTTCCCCAATCACTTGAGGAGCCCGGATTTGGGGTCCCCGCTTATTTGAGAGGCCTGGAGTTGGGACCCCACTGGCTTGAGGTGATTTTGGGGCCCCACTCACTTGAGAAGCACCAGGAGCCCAGAATTGGGGTCCCTGCTCACTGGAGGGGATTTGGGGTCCCCACTCACTTGAGGATCCTGGATTTGGGGTCCCCACTCCGGGGGATCTGGAGTCCCCACTTGCTTGAGGAGTGACAGGAGCCCAAATTTGGGATCTCCACTCCTGGGGACTTGGGACCAGCAGTCACTGGAGGGGATTTAGGGTCGGCACTCACTTGAGGAGAACAAATTTGGGGTCCCCACTGGCTGGAGGGGATTTGGGGTCCCTACTCCCTTAACAAGAACAGACTTGGGGTCCCCACTCCCTTGATGAGCCCAGGTTTGTGGTCCCCACTCGTGGGGATTTAGGGTCAGCACTCTCTTGAGGGGCTCAGATTTGGGGTCCCCTCTCTGTTTTTGGGGTCCTCGTTCTGTTTTTGGGGTCGGCACTCACTTGAGCAGCACTCTGTAGGGTTTGGAGTCCCCACTTCCTTGAGGAGCCTGTTTTTGGGGTTCCCCACTCTGTTTTTGGGGTCTCCACCCCGTTTTTGGGGTGGGCACTCCCTTGAGCAGCGCACCACAGGGTTTGGGGTGGGCACTCACTTGAGCAGACTGGGTTTGGGGTCCCCACTTGGTTTTTGGGGTTTTTGGGGTGGCACTCGCTTGAGCAGCACCCCGTAGGGTTTGGGGTTTTTGGGGTAAAACTCACTTGAGCAGCACACCGTAGGGTTTGGGGTCCCTGCTCGGTTTTTGGGGTTTTTGGGGTTTTTGGGGTGGCACTCACTTGAGCAGCAGGCCGTAGGGTTTGGGGTTTTTGGGGTGTCACTCACTTGAGCAGCACGCCATACGGTTTGGGGTCCCCACTCTGTTTTTGGGGTTTTTGGGGTGTCACTCACTTGAGCAGCACACCATAGGGTTTGGGGTTTTTGGGGTGTCACTCACTTGAGCAGCACGCCGTAGGGTTTGGGGTCCCCGCTCTGTTTTTGGGGTTTTTGGGGTGTCACTCACTTGAGCAGCACGCCGTAGGGTTTGGGGTTTTTGGGGTGTCACTCACTTGAGCAGCACGCCGTAGGGTTTGGGGTCCCTGCTCTGTTTTTGGGGTTTTTGGGGTTTTTGGGGTTTTTGGGGTTTTTGGGGTTTTTGGGGTGTCACTCACTTGAGCAGCACGCCGTAGGGTTTGGGGTCCCCGCTCTGTTTTTGGGGTTTTTGGGGTGTCACTCACTTGAGCAGCACGCTGTAGAGTTTGGGGTCCCTGCTCTGTTTTTGGGGTTTTTGGGGTTTTTGGGGTGTCACTCACTTGAGCAGCACACCGTAGGGTTTGGGGTCCCTGCTCGGTTTTTGGGGTTTTTGGGGTTTTTGGGGTGTCACTCACTTGAGCAGCATGCCGTAGGGTTTGGGGTCCCTGCTCGGTTTTTGGGGTTTTTGGGGTGTCACTCACTTGAGCAGCACACCATAGGGTTTGGGGTCCCTGCTCGGTTTTGGGGGTTTTGGGGGTTTTTGGGGTGTCACTCACTTGAGCAGCACGCCGTAGGGTTTGTTGCGGAAGTCCCTGTAGGCCACCCAGGGGGGGACACGGAAGCGCTCGGGCAGGGCGCCCTCGGCCTGGAACAGCGTGGCCGCGTCCCCGGGGGTGACGATGTTCACGCTCTCGTAGGTGCCCAGCTTCTCCCTGGGGACACAGCGTCAGCACCCCGACCTGGGGTGACAATGTCCTGTCCTGTCCCCATGGCAGCGTCCTGTCCTGTCCCTATAGCAATGTCCTGTCCCCACGGGAATGTCCTGTCCTGTCCCCATGGCAGTGTCCTGTCCTGTCCCCCGGCAATGTCCTGTCCTCATGACAATGTCCTGCCCTGTCCTGTTCCCATGGCAATGCCCTGTCCCCCATGGCAATGTCCTGCCCTGTCCTGTCCCCATGGTAGTGTCTTGTCCTGTCCCTACGGCAATGTCCTGTCCCCATGGCAATGTCCTGTCCTGTCCCCATGGCAATGTCCTGTCCCCATGACAATGTCCTGCCTTGTCCTGTCCCCCATGGCAATGTCCTGTCCTGTCCCCATAGCAGTGTCCTCTCCTGTCCCCATGGCAATGTCCTGTCCCCATGGAAATGTCCTGTTCCCATGACAATGTCCTGCCTTGTCCTGTCCCCATAGCAATGTCCTGCCCCCCATGGCAATGTCCTGTCCCCCATGGCAGTGTCCTCTCCTGTCCCCATGGCAGTGTCCTGTCCCCATGGCAATGTCCTGTCCTGTCCCCACGGCAATGTCCTGCCCCCATTATCCCCAAATTCCGCATCCACAGGGTCCTGGCCCATAGTCCCTGTCCCCTTCCAGGCCATGGGGGATGTCCCCCTCACCCACAGTCCCTGTCCCCTCTTGACCCTCACGGTCCCTGTCCCCTCCCACTCCCCAGGCCCTGTCCCCTCCCAGGGCACAGGGTCTGTCCCCTCCTGTGCCTCAGTCCCTGTCCCCTCCCTGGGCACAGGACCTGTCCCCTCCCGAGCCCCAGACCCTGTTCCCTCCCAGGACACAGCATCTGTCCCCCCTTGTCACACAGTCCCTGTCCCCTCCCAGGGCACAGGACCTGCCCCTTCTTGTCCCTCAGTCCCTGTCCCCCCCCCTCTTGTCCCTCACGGTGTCCCCAAGCTGGGCCAGGCTCCTCCAGCAGCTCAGCCCCGGATGGGGAACGCGGCCGGGATGGGGACAGGGCAGGGGACACGGGAGGGGACACAGGCAATGGACATCGGCAGGGACACGGGAGGGGACACGGGAGGGGACACAGGCAATGGACATCGGCAGGGGACACGGGGATCGGACACGGGCAGGGGACCGGGCAAGGGAAACAGGGAGGGGACACCGGGAGAGGACCAGGCAGGGGACGCGGGGAGGGGACAGGAGCAGGGGACAGAGGTGGGAGACATGGGCAGGACACACGAGCAGGGGACACGGGGAAGGGACCAGACAGGAGACACGGGGAGGGGGCAGGACCAGAGGACCGGGGAGGTGACGCGGGGAGGGGACACAGGCAGGGCAGCGGGCAGGGGACAGAGGGTGGGAAAACAAGCAGGGGACAAGGGAAGGGACACGGGAGGGGACAGAGACAGGGGACCGAGCAAGGGACATGGGAGGGAACACGAGCAGGTGACACGGGGAGAGAACACGGGGTGAGGACCAGGCAGGGACCGCGGGGAGGGGACACGAGAGGTGACATGGGCAGGAGACACGGGCAGGGGACATGGGAGGGGACACAGGGAGGAGACAGGGGCAGGGGGCACAGGGAGGGGACACGAGGAGAGTACAAGGGGAGAGGATCGCAGAGGGGACACAGAGAGGGGACACGGGAGGGGACACGGGAGGGGACCTAGCGAGGGATACGGGAGGGGACACAAGGAGAGTACACGGGCAGAGGATCGGAGAGGGGACACAGAGAGGGGACACGGGCTGGGGACACGGGAGGGGACACAGGGAGGGGACACAGGAGGGGACACGAGTGGGAGCAGAGGCAGGGGACATGGGAAGGCGACACAGGGAAGGGATGCAGGGAGGGGACATGGGCAGAGGACCGGGCAGGGGACACTGGTAGGGTGACAGGGGCAGGGCACACAGGGAGGGGACACAGGGAGGAGACACGAGGAGGGGACACAGGGAGAGGACCGGGCAGGGACACAGGGAGGGGACACAGGGAGGAGACACGAGGAGGGGACACAGGGAGAGGACCGAGCAGGGGACACAGGGAGGGGACACAGGGACAAGGACAGGGCCAGCTGACCTGTAGATGGGCCCGAAGCGGCGGAACTTGCCGGCCATGCTGAGGTGCAGGTTGCTGAGGCCGCCCTCCCGCCAGAAGCGGTACAGGTTGAGCCAGCCCGCCCTCCAATCGCCCGGCACCTGATTAAAGGGCCGAGGGGCCGAGGGGACAGCCTTGGGGACAGCCTTGGGGACAGCCGGGGGCACAGCCGGGGGCACAGCGCCCGCAGCCCCGCCGAGCCGGCGACACCCCGCGGCTGCGGCTCCGGGACATCCCCGCAGCGCTCCGGCCGCGGTGACAGCCTGGGCGAGCATGGGGACGGTGGCCCGAGGGACGCGGTGGCCTCGCTCTTATGCCGAGCTCCCGGAGCCGCTCCCGCCCGCGACACCGGCGGGGGTGGCACGGCCCGCCCCGGAGCGGCCCCGGGACAGGTGACACCCGGGGTGGCCTTGGCAGAGGGGCGGGAGGCGCCCCGAGAGCGATAACGAGCGCGGGGCAGGGCACCCCGGCCGGGACAGCCTTGGGGGCCGCCAGCCAGGGTCACCCGGCGGGGGTGGCCTTGGGGACGCGCTGCCACTGCTGGGGGCGCCCAGCGAGCCCGGCATTCCTGGGCTCTGTCCCAAATCCCAAACTCCAAACCCCAAACGCCAAATCCCGAACCCCTGACTTCAAACCCCAGACCTCAAACTCCAAACCCCTAATCCCAAACCCCAAATCCCAAACCCCAAACCCCAAATTCCAAACTCCAAACCTCAAATCCCAAACCCCAGATCCCAAACTCCAAACCCAAAATCCCAAACTCCAAACCCAAAATCCCAAACTTCAAACCTCAAATCCCAAATCCCAAACCCAAAACCCCAAACCCCAAACCCCAAATCCCGAATCCCAAATCCCAAATCCAAAACCCCAAACGCCAAACCCCAGATCCCAACCTCAAATTCCAAATACCAGACTCCAAATTCCAAACCCCATACCCAAAACCCCAAACCCCAAATGCCAAATCCCAAACCCTAAACCCCAGATCCCAAACTCGAAACCCCAAACCTCAAACCCCAGATCCCAAATCCCAAACCCCAAATCCCAAATCCTAAACTCCAAATCCAAAACCCCAAATCCCAGACCCCAAACCCCAAAATCCCAAATCCCAAATCCCAAACCCCAAACCCCAAATCCCAAACCCAAAACCCCAAACCCCAAATCCCAAACCCAAAACCCCAAACCCCAGATCCCAACCTCAAATTCCGAATACCAGACTCCAAATTCCAAACCCCATACCCAAAACCCCAAACCCCAAATGCCAAATGCCAAATCCCAAACCCTAAACCCCAGATCCCAAACTCGAAACCCCAAACCTCAAACCCCAGATCCCAAATCCCAAACCTCAAATCCCAAACCCCAAATCCCAGATCCTAAACTCCAAATCCAAAACCCCAAATCCCAGACCCCAAACCCCAAATCCCAAATCCCAAACCCCAAACCCCAAACCCCAAATCCCAAATCCCAAACCCCAAACCCAAAACCCCAAACCCCAAATCCCAAACCCAAAACCCCAAACGCCAAACCCCAGATCCCAACCTCAAATTCCAAATACCAGACTCCAAATTCCAAACCCCATACCCAAAACCCCAAACCCCATACCCAAAACCCCAAACCCCAAATGCCAAATGCCAAACATCCCCTGTGAGCTTTTGGGAACGGCTTTGGATTGACCTGAGCCGGAGACAAAGCTTGTCCCTTGTCCCTTGTCCCTTGTCCCTTGTCCCTTGTCCCTTGTCCCTTGTCCCCAGGCGCTGGGGTGAGGGACAATGGGGAGGGGGACACGGGGGTCACCTCTCCCGGGTGTCCCCGGGACATCGATGGCAGCGGGGACGCCGAGCGGGGCTGGCGGCGGATGCGACATCGGCGACAAACACCGGGGGGCGCGCCGGGCCCGTCAGTGCCACCGAGCGGGGACAGCGCCGGTCCCCTCCCTCCGCCGAGCGCGGAGCTGTCCCCTGCGGGCCACAGGAGCTGTCCCCTCCTGTCCCGTGGTCCTTGTCCCCTCCTGTCCCATTGTCCCTGTCCCCTCCTGTCCCATGGTCCTTGTCCCCTCCTGCCCCATTGTCCCTGTACCCTCCTGCCCCATGGTCCTTGTCCCTTCCTGTCCCATGGTCCTTGTCCCCTCCTGTCCCCTCCCTGGCCCAGGCTCTGTCCCCTGCTGTCCTTGTCCCCTCCTGTCCCTGTCCCCATGGCTGTCCCAGCCCCAAACCCCACCGGCTGCAGCCCCACGCCTTGGGGACACGGTGACACAGTGCCACCCCCTCCTGTCCCCCTGCGCTGGGCCCAGGGGACACGAAGGGACTAGGAGGGACATGGAGGGACATGGAGGGACACGGAGGGACACTGGGGGACCCCGAGGGACACCAAGGGACACTGGGGGACACCGAGAGACACCGAGGGACACCGAGGGACACAAAGGGACACAAAGGGACACTGAGGGACACTGGGGGACATGGAGGGACACAGAAGGATGCCGAGAGACATAGAGGGACACTGGGGGACACAAAGGGATACTGGAGGACATGGAGGGACATGGAGGGACATGGAGGGACAAAGAGGGACACTGAGGGACATGGAGGGACACAGAGGGATCCTGAGAGACACTGAGGGACACTGAGGGACACTGGGGGACATGGAGGGACACGGAGGGACACCGAGGGACATGGACAGACACCGAGAGACACAGAGGGAGGCTGAGGGACATGGAGGGACACCGAGGGACACAAAGGGACACTGGGGGACATGGAGGGACACAGAGGGATACTGAGAGACACTGAGGGACACTGAAGGGCATGGAGGGACACTGAGAGACACTGAGGGACACTGAAGGGCATGGAGGGACACTGAGAGACTCAGAGGGACACAGAGGGACATGGAGGGTTGCTGGGGGACACAAAGGGACACTGGGGGACACAGGGAAACATGGAGGGACACCGAGGGACACAGAGGGACACAGAGAGACACTGAGGGACACTGGGGAAGATGGAGGGACACCAGGGGACATGGAGGGACACAGAGGGATGCCGAGGGACATGGAGGGACACTGGGGGACACGAAGGGACACTGGGGGACATGGAGGGACACTGAGGGACACTGAGAGACACTGAGGGATACTGAGAGACACTGAGGGACACTGAGGGACATGGAGGGACACTGAGGGACTCAGAGGGACACAGGGAAACATGGAGGGACACCGAGGGACACGGAGGGACACAGAGAGACACTGAGGGACACTGGGGGAGATGGAGGGACACCAGGGGACACGGAGGGACACAGAGAGACACTGAGGGACACTGGGGAAGATGGAGGGACACCAGGGGACATGGAGGGACACCGAGGGACATGGAGGGACACTGGGGGACACAAAGGGACACTGAGGGACAGTGTGGGACACCAAGGGACGCTGAGAGACACAGGGGCACACTGGGGGACCCTGAGGGACACCGAGGGACACACTGCATAGTGAAAGAAGCTCTGGGAAAAGCCCCAAATGCTCCCGGTGTGTTTGTCGTTGTTTGGGGTTTTCTGTAGGGCAGGCGGCTCCCTCCGCAGCTCCCTATAGGGTATCCATGGGGCAGGGAGGTCTCCGCTTTGCCCGTGCCGGGAAAAGGCTGGAAAAGCTGCTGGAATATCTGAGCCCGTGTGCTGGAGCTTCCCGGGTGAGCTCAGGTACCAGAATAACCCCGGGGACAGCGCGGGGACAGCGCGGGGACAGCGCGGGGACAGCGCGGGGACAGCGCGGCTCCCTCGGGCCACAACACATCCCGGTTTTGGCTCGCTGGATTTCAGGAATCAGCGGGCGGGACTGGGAGCGTGTCCCGGGATAAAAACACCCGCAGGGCTCGGCCCGAGCTGCTTTCCTTGGGGAATTGGGCAAAAAAAATCCCTGCGGTTTGTCCTGGCTGCCCCCAGGGGCGGGGAGGTAACGGCGAGGGGACACCCTGCTTGTGTCGCTGTCACCCGGGGACTCCGCTTGTCCCCGGGGTGCTCGACCCTCCTCTCTCAGCTGGGTTTTTGGGCAAGGAAAGGGATTTTGGGCAGCAAAACTGGAATCCTGGCTGCCTGCACCCGCTCCCATCCGTTCCAGAGTGGGAATTCTTGAGCGTCACCTTCTTGCGCTTCTCCCAAAATCTTTCCCGGGATTTCGGATCTTTGGGGTCACACCGGTGGAGCTGGGAATGGGAACAGCTCGGAGTCCGTGCGCTGCACCCAAAAATTCCCTCTGGGATCTGCGATCCTCGATCCCACCCCTCGGGGCTGCCAAAATTCCCGTTCCCGGCTCGGGAATCGCCCGCTCCCGGCTCCTGCCTCTCCCTTCCCGCACGCTGCCGGCGTCAGCGGGAATTCTGTGCCAAAGAGGGATGGAGACAGGGAAAGGTTTCGCTTTTCTGCTTCCAAGTCTCCCCCCAGTGAGGAGCGGGGTCCCCTCGGTGCCACCCCGCTGTGTGTCACTGCAGTCCTGAGCTGCAGCTCGTTCGCCCATCCCGAAATATTCCCTGTGGGCAGGAGCACCGGGAATGGACCGGGACTCGTCCCTTTGTGCCGGGGCTGATTTGATGGAGGCTTCGGTCGCTCCTGCCTTTTTTAGCACCTTCCAAAATCCCGAATTCCCGTTCCCCGCCTCTCTCCAGCCATTTTCCCTCCCAGCACCGACCAGCAGCTCGCTCTTCCCAAAAATCCGGAGCATCCCAGGCAGGAGGGGGGATGGCTCCACACCAAAAACCCCACCGCTATTCCCATCCCTCCCTTCCCAGAGCTGCTGCTCACTCCCTCCTTTGGGATTTCCAGCGGGAATTTGCTGCTGGATCAAAACAGGAGCCCCAAAACAGGGGCTGGAGGGAGCAGGACATAGAAAAAACCAGGGGAGATTTCCCCCCATCATTCCCAGTGAGAACCACAGCGCTCTCCTGCTTTTTTCCTCTCTTTATTCCAACCATCCGCTTTGGTTACAGGTCTGAAAGGGTTGGGGGGGGGTTTTTTGGTAGCTGTTGTGGTGGATTTTTTTTTAAATTTTCCTCTCCTGTGATCCGCCCCCACCTGCTGTAATATTATAAAATCCTACAAGACAGAAACGAGCAGTCGGTATAATAAATATCTGTTAGTCCACAAAGTTAAAGTGCTTTGAGAAGGGCTGTGAGAAGCTCTGTCCTGGACTGGGGATGGGGAACATCTCGGGCGTGTAGTGCAGTAGGAAGCTCTGGCTCCGGACGTGGCCTCTCCTGAGTGAGCAGGAGCCGGGACAGGCATTGGAAGCACGGCCAGGGTGTCCCCTGGGTGTCCCCGCCCAGGGCAGGGCCGCTCCGGGCTGGGCGAGGTTGGGACAAGGAGCGGGACGCCCCCTTTGCACAGGGGGAAAATCCCGATTTTCACAGTTTAGTCTCGCTCCGAGACCTCCGAGAGCGCGGGGACAGGGACAGAGGCGGGGACAGCCCCCCCGGTGCCCTGAGATCCGCGGCCGCTTTCCCTGAGGGCGCCCAGGGCAGGGTGGGAGCGGGCACGGCCCCCGCGCTGCCCCTCGGCTCGGCTCAGCCGCCCGCGGAGCATTTGTGCGTCTCCAGCATCCTCCCAGCGCCTCCCGCTCCGCTCCGGGCTCTGCTCCCACCTCCCCTCCCCGTTCCCACACCCCAACTCCAGTCACCTTCCGAGGCTTTTCCATGCAAATTCCCAACGCGTGGTGCGCCGATTCCCGACCTCCCTCCCACACCAAACAAAAAAAAAAAAAACAACGACCCGAGCCCCCCTCAAGCAGGAGGGGACTCGCCGGGGGCGTCCCAGCCCCAACCTCGGGAGGCAGCGGGCATCCCACAGTCCGGAGGAGGCCGAGGGCCGGCTCCTCCTCCTCCTCCTCCTCATCTTCATCACATGCAAGGAGCGGCCGCGCCCTGAGCATCAGCGCATGCATGGCTGGCCGGCGGGGCCGCCACCGCGTGTCGCGCCCTCCTCCCGCGGCTCCGCCAGCGAGGCCGGCGGCGAGGGGCGCTCAAAGCCCACGGGCAGGGCGAGCGGGACGGCGTCAGTGGAAGAGCTCGGCCAGGGCCACCACGAGCAGCAGCCGGAGCCACGAGGCCGGCACGGCTGGGGCATGGCCGCGCTGCCAGAGGAAGCGCTGGTGGTCCATCAGGTGCTCCTTGACCAGCGCCTGGCGGAAGCCGTCCTCCTCGGACACGCAGACGTAGCGGCCGTAGTGCTCGCGGCTCACGCTGGGGATGAAGTGGAAGCAGTCGTGCTGGGGGTGGGAGGTGTTGCAGCTCTTGATGAGCACGTCCTCGTGGTACCAGTTGTAGGTGGCGTAGTGGGACTCGATGGAGCAGTTGAGGTAGTAGCGGGACTGCAGCATCACCGAGACGTTGTGGAAGTCGTCTGCGGGGACACGGGGTGAGGGTGGGTTAGCTGGGAGCTGTCTGGGCTTTAGTGGGGTGGGGGAACGCTCAGAGAGAGTTTTGAGTTCTCTTCTGAGAGAGAACTCCTCAAAATTTCTGCTCTGCCCTGTTGTTGCTGCTCCCATGTCTCTGCCTGAGAGCGCTGAATTTCAAAATTATAATAATTCAGAGGGAGGGGGTTTGTGTTTTCTATTTCAGGGGAGGCTCCTGCCTTCCTTAGCAGACACCTGTCTGTTCAAACCGAGACAGATGACCTGTCCAAACCCATCCAAACCAACCCAAACCTGCCCAAACCCATCCAAGCTAATCCAAACCTGTCCAAACTCATTCAAACCCATCCAAACCCACCCAAACCCATCCAAACCCACCCAAACCCATCCAAACCCTCCCAAACCCATCCAAACCCATCCAAACCCATCCAAACCCATCCAAACCCACCCAAACCCATCCAAACCCTCCCAAACCCATCCAAACCCATCCAATCCCATCCAAACCCACCCAAACCCACTCAAATCCATCCAAACCCACTCAAATCCACCCAAACCCTCCCAAACCCATCCAAACTCATCCAAGTCCATCCAAACCCAACCAAACCCATCCAAACCCATTCAAACTCATCCAAACGTTTCCAAACCCGCCCAAACCCACCCAAATCCATCCAAATTCATCCAAACAAACCCAAACCTGTCCAAACACAGCCAAACCCACCCAAACCCATCTAAACCAACCCAAACTCATCCAAAGCCTGGAGAATCCAACAATTCCTTCCCCAACCCCAACATCTCCACATACCTTCCTTGACGTCACCCCTCTGGCAGCTTCCTTGCCACGAGTCCAAGTTCAGGTTCTGGAGCACGTCCCTGGGGGATGGGAACAGAAATAAGCACCAAGAGAACTTCAGGAACTGGTGGTTCAGAGATGGGAATCTCCCCCATCCATCCCAGTTTCAGAAGGTTGGAGATGACCAGCGTGATGGATCCATGCAGAGCTCTCCAAACTCTTGGGGACAGGGGTTGGGTTTCCAAAACCCTTCAGGGAAGGGATGGATCCACACAGAGCACCCCAAACATTCAGGGAGAGGAATCTGCACAGAGCACCTCAAATTCTTGGAGAGAGGGGTTGGGTGCCCAAAACCCTTCAAGGGAGAGATAGATCCACACAGAGCACCCCAAACTCTTGGGGAGAGGGACTGGATGCCCAAAACACTTCAAGGGAGGGAGGGATCCATGCAGGGCACCCCAAACTTTCAGGGAGAGGGATTGGGTGTCCAAAACCCTTCAAGGGAGAGAGGGATCCACACAGAGCACCCCAAAGTGTTGGGAAAAGGCATTTGGGTGCCCAAAACCCTTCAAGAGAGTGATGGATCCACACAGAGCACCCCAAAGTGTTGGGAAAAGGCATTTGGGTGCCCAAAACCCTTCAAGAGAGTGATGGATCCACACAGAACACCCCAAACCTTTGGGGACAACGCATCCACCCCAAACCCACGCACGCGCTCAGCCCAGGAGGGGAATGCTGGGGGTGTGGGCGTTTGCCCGGTGGCATTGGGGTGGGGATGGCCCCCCACACCTGCTGAGGGCCAGCGAGAGGCAGGAGCCGTTGGCCCAGCCGCAGTAGGGGTCCCTGGCCAGCACGCAGCTGTGGCAGTTGTTGCGGTAGGCCCCGCACATGTCCATGGGCAGCTCCAGGACGCGGCGGCTGGAGCCCACGTAGAGCACGGCCTGCGGGAGGAGAGCACAGCAGCGGTCATTCCGTGTCCCAGGGGAGGTCAGGAGGGAGCTGGAGCTGCTGGAAGGAGGCCAAGGAGATGCTCCGAGGGTGGAGCTCCTCTGGAGCCAGGCTGGGAGAGCTGGTGGTGCTCAATTGGAGAGGGGAAGGCTCCAGGGAGAGCTCAGAGCCCCTTGCAAGGCCTGAAGGGGCTCCAGGAGAGCTGGAGAGGGAATTTGGAGGGACAGAACACAGGAAATGGCTTCCATTCCCAGAAGGCAAGGATGGATGGGATATTGAGAAGGAATTGTTCCCTGGGAGGGTGGGGAGGGGCTGGGATGGAATTCCTTGTGGCTGCTCCTGGATCCCTGGAAGTGCCCAAGGCCAGGGTGGGCACTGGGGCTTGGAGCACCCTGGGATAGTGGAAGGTGGGGCTGGATGATAATTAAAGGTCACAGGGTGATCACAAAAGGTCCCTTCCAACCCAAATAGTTCCATGATTTCACTCCCAGACCCCGGGGCTGGCCCTGACCCTCCCATGCCTGACCCACCCCATTCTCCCACCCCCGGAGCAGGGACCCACCCTGGTGTGGTCCAGGATCATGGACTGGATGGGATCCTTGTTGGGGAACACCTGGATCTCCACGATGTTCTGCACCCCGTCTGGCAGCTCCACCACCTTGTGGATGGACCCCTTGTCTGGGGAGAGAGAGGGCACAGCCCTGGTGAGGGGGTGACAGTGCCAGGAGGTGCCTCCTGGACCTGACACCCAGCGAGGGCAGGAGCAGCACCCCGAGGGAACAGGGCTGGGAATCCTCGGGGTTCCCCCTTCCCAGTGGGATCCCTTCTCCCCTCAGCCAGGGGAAGGGGAAGCCCAGCTCGGGCAGGACCCCCAGGGGACTCTGTGCCCATCCCACAGCCCTTCCTGTGGGATCAAGCTGCCCAGGAGGACCCTGCAGACCCAGGATTCTGCAAATTTTCTATTGCCCTGTCCCTCTGTTTCTCTCTATTTCAACTCTATTTCTCTGTTTCTCTCTTTCTCTGTTTCACTCTAACTCTGTTTCTCTGTTTCTGTCTTTATTTCAGTTTCTCTCTATAGCTCAGTTTCTCTATTTCTCTCAATTTCTCTGTTTCTCTCTAACTCTCTTTCTCTGTTCCTATATTTCTCTGTTTCTCTGTTCTTGTATTTCTGTTTCTCAATTTCGTTGTTTCTCTATTTATTACTCTATTTTTCTATTTCTCTTTCTGTTTCTCTTTAACTCTGTTTCTCTGTCTCTCTCTAACTCTGTTGCTCTATTTTTCTATTTATCTTTCTCTGTTTCTCTGTCTCTCTCTAACTCTGTTGCTCTATTTTTCTATTTATCTTTCTCTGTTTCTCTGTCTCTCTCTAACTCTGTTGCTCTATTTTTCTATTTCTTTTTTTTTTCTGTTTGTCTCCATTTCTCTGTTTCTACCTCACTTGTTCTGTCTATTTCTCGCTATTTCTCTTTCTTTCTTTCTTTCTTTCTTTCTTTCTTTCTTTCTTTCTTTCTTTCTTTCTTTCTTTCTTTCTTTCTTTCTTTCTTTCTTTCTTTCTTTCTTTCTTTCTTTCTTTCTTTCTTTCTTTCTTTCTTTCTTTCTTTCTTTCTTTCTTTCTCTTTCTTTCTTTCTTTCTTTCTTTCTTTCTTTCTTTCTTTCTTTCTTTCTTTCTTTCTTTCTTTCTTTCTTTCTTTCTTTCTTTCTTTCTTTCTTTCTTTCTTTCTTTCTTTCTTTCTTTCTTTCTTTCTTTCTTTCTTTCTTTCTTTCTTTCTTTCTTTCTTTCTCTGTTTGTAACTGTCTCTATTTCTCTGTTTCTACCTCTCTTGTTCTGTTTCCCAATTTCTCTCAATTTCTCTGTTTCTCCCTAGCTGTAAAATCCCAAATCCATCACTCGTGGGCCCCAATCCAACCCCAGCCACCCACCGAGAGCCGGCTGCACTGTCTCCATCACAAAACCAGCAATTTAAACCCCTGCAGGTCCCTCAGAGTGCCAGGGAACACATCCCACAGATGGGAGGCACCAGCACAGCTCGGGCAGCACCAAAAACCAACAGAGCTGCTCTTGGGGAGCGATTTCTGCCCCCCCAGCATGAAGCGTGCCCGCCTCCCCCGTGCCTGGGACGCTGCCCGCAGCCCGCCTGTGCCCACACAGCCAGCCTGGCAGCGTTCTGCTGTTCCCGAAATTTGGCGGCTCGCCGCTGCCTGACGAACATATGCCAGGCTGGGCACGCAGCCCTGCCCGCGGGGAATGTCCCTGCGCGGTGTCCCCGCACCTGTGGCCAGGTAGAGGACGTTGTAGCGGTGCCCGTCGGCCGCGGGCACCTCGTGCACGCCGATTTTCTGGTAGCGGTGCTTGTTGTGGAACAGGGGGCTGCGCGACGGGGACAGCGGCTCCACCCGCTCCTCCACCTCCGGGTGGCTGTCCGCGATCTTGAAGGTCTCGCTCGGCGTGTGCTGCCCCGAGGGGACGCACTGCGGGACAGGAGGGGACAAAGGGGACACTCAGAGGGTGCTGCCCCGAGGGGACGCACTGCGGGACAGGAGGGGACAAAAGGGACAATCAGAGGGTGCTGCCCCGACGGGACAGAAGGGGACAAAAGGGACACTCAGAGAGTGCTGCCCCGAGGGGACACGCTGAGGGACAGGAGGGGACAAAGGGGACACTCAGAGGGTGCTGCCCCGAGGGGACGCACTGCGGGACAGGAGGGGACACTCAGAGGGACACTCAGAGGGTGCTGCCCCGAGGGGACGCACTGCGGGACAGGAGGGGACAAAAGGAACAATCAGAGGGTGCTGCCCCGAGGGGACGCACTGCGGGACAGGAGGGGACAAAGGGGACACTCAGAGGGTGCTGCCCTGAGGGGACAGAAAGGGACAAAAGGGACAATCAGAGGGTGCTGCCCCGAGGGGACAGAAAGGGACAAAAGGGACCATCAGAGGGTGCTGCCTGGAGGGGACAAAAGTGACCAGAGTCAGAGGGTGCTGCCCCGAGGGGATCCAACGCAGACACAAGGGACAGAAGGGGACAGAAGGGACCATCAGAGGGTGAGATGCTGCCCCGAGGGGACGCGCTGCGGGCAGAGGGGACAAAAGGCAGAGTCAGAGGCGGGCGGGGCGCTGAGGATGGCAGTGGAAGGGACAGCTCTGCCCCACGGGTGTTGTCACTGTGCCCGTGCCAGGTGCCCTCTGAGATCCTCTCTCCCCGTGCTTCCCATGAAGGGATCAGACCTTTTCCAGCCTCCCTCCATTCCCAGCTGGTCCCTCCCTCCGTGTCCCCTTCCCGGGGTCCCCCGGGCCTCCCTCACCTGGCCGGGTTTGACCTCGGGGGTGGGGCCGTTGTAGCCTTTGAGCCGCGATGCCCTGAACACGTTGTCGATGTCCCCGAAGGAGTAAACGCAGACGGCAGAGCTCCCCCTGAGGGGACAACGACAGGGTCAGGGGGGACATCGGGCTGTGCCCGCCGCCGTGCCTGCTCCAGCTGTTTTCCAGCCCTGGATTTGGGCCAGGGCCCCTCACCAGGTGTTGGTGAAGAGCCCGTAGACCTTGGAGTGCCGCCAGTCACCGGCAGGGACGAAGAAGACGTCCTGGAGCCAGTTGAAGTTGCCCTTGGTGACGGGGTCCACGCAGATCAGGGTGGCCTTGAGGAACGTGGTCCACTTGGAGGCTGAGAGGGAGCTGGTTCCTCCCCTGTCCTCCTGGGGGACAGGGACAGCAGGGAGGGAGTCAGGGTTTGGGGGAGAACACCCCAAAATGCCCGTCCTGATGGGGAACTGCGGGATGCTGCCACAATCCCGTTCCTGCCATCCCGGTGAGATGGAGCAGGGAATTCTCTCCCCTATAAGGCTGAAGGACAAGGCTGTGCCCCTCTCAGAGGGGCCAAACCAAGCCTGGGTCAGCCCAGAGGAGCTGGCACGTGCCCTGTCCCCCCCAGAGCTGTCCTGGCTGCCAGCCCAGCCCGTCCCCAAGGTACCTTACACAGCTGGGCCACCCGCGAGATGTTGCGGGGCGCCTCGGGGCTCTTGTCGGGGTTGTCCTCGCGGAAGAAGTAATAAATCTTGTCCTGGTGAGGCTCCTCGTGCCTCAGCGTGGTGGCCTTGACAAACTGAGGGTCTGGGGAGGCAAGGGACAGAGCTTGGACCTGGTTTCATCTGGTGGGGACAGGGCAGGGAGTGGGACATGGCTGTGGCCCAGGGAATGACAGCTCCGAGCCCAGGCTGGCCCTGCTGATCCTTGGGAAGGCTGAGCTAGAACTGAGACTAGATAGAATTAAATAATAAAACAGGGATTTATTAAAAGGATCTCCCCAATGGATGCACCCTGGGCAGCACAAGAGCCAACCAAGATGAGCCAAAATGGTCACAAAAATGGACACAAAGGTCTCTGACTTTTGTAAGTTCTGCTTCATTTGCATATTGGAATTAATTGTCCAGTTGCAGCTTTAGGTTATGAAATCCCATCCTTCTTGTTTTTCTCTCTTCAGCCCACATTGTTTGTGCCCTTGGGCCTGAGATTTGGATCATTTGGCCTTGGTCCCCAGCTAGAGCGGGAATTGTTTTGCTCTGTGCAGAGAGCTCACCATCCCCTATCTCAGCTCACCAGACCCACACACTAAAGCAGAACAGAATCGGAAAATACAAAAGCTAAACCTGAGGCATCAGTGCCACCTTCCCAGTGCCTCCTGCCCGACTGCACAAACTCATTCCCTGGAGCCTGGGGAAGCCCAGGCAGCCACAGAAACCTGAGTCCCTCCTGACTCTGGGAGCTGTTGTGGGAAGGAAGGAAGGACGGATCCCTCAGGAGGAGCAATCCGTGCTGTGCGTTGGGAAAACCCCATAACACCGTTCCTAATAACGCACCCCTGGGTCCCTCTGAGCATCCTGAGCTGCTGTTTCCATCGCAGGGAATCTCCAGGGATCAGTCTGGCAGCCCTGGGGCTCTCAGGCCTGCCTTGGTTTCCCCCTCCCTGTTTTATCCCCCTGTCACTTTAATTCCATTTTTATCCCATTAATCCCCCATTTTCCCCCCGGGAAGCCACCACAGCAGCCACCACAAGCCCAGGGAAGTGGAGCAGGGTCCTTTCCCCATGTCCCCTCCCTGGGTTTGGCCTGACTGGGGTTTGCCAGGGCCCCTGCCTGCAATGGAAGTTGCCCAATGCTGCGGGGCAGCTGCCACATTTTGCATTTTACACAACCCAATTTCCTTCCACCCCGCAGGAGGGACTTGCCAGCCTCATTTCCCCATGCCTCAAGGACAGGGAAGTCTCTTTTGTGCTGGTTTGGGACAGGGCTCAGGGGAACCTGGCTCCCTGCTGGCTGGCACCGAGGGCACCTGATCTGTCAGATTGAGCTTAGGGGGCACTGGGGCAGTACAGCTGCACCACAAACTGGAGTTTCTCTAGTGGGGAATCAACATTTAACTGTGGATTTCCCTCAGCACAAAATTCCATTGCCAAAGAACCAGGAATTTCCAGTTCTTGATGTCCATAAAGTGCTTCAAGAAGATCAGGGAACCAATAACACCAGTTGGTTATGGGATTGGTCTTGTGGGCAGCCTCACACCAATATTTCTCACCACTGGGTATTGGCCACTCCTTGGCTGGCACTGGCACTCCAAACAGGTCACAAAGGGTTTGTTTGGGCTTGAACTGGTCAAACATTTGGTGTCTGAGCCTGCTGACTTGGCTAAAGCAACCCAAACTTTCATTTTTTCGTGGATCTACAGCCATATCTGCACTGCAAAAGCCAGCAAAGCAAAACTAATGAGTTTTGCTTAATCCGACACCCACAAGAGGCTCTGGAGCTTCTCCCGCCCCTGCCCCAGGGAATGTCCCCCTGCCAGGAATGTCCCCTTGCTGGGAATGTCCCCACTCACTCTGCATCACGGTGTCACTGGTGTAGAGCTCTCCCCCGCCCCTCACGCGGCGGAACCGAGGGATCTTCCCGTTCTGCTGGCTCTTCTTGATGGTGGAGTAGATGTCCTGGCCTGTGGGGAGAGGATGAGGGGGAGGGAAAGCAGCCAGGACTTCCTGGGCATGGCAGGGATGGTGGGTGTGGAACAGGAATCCCAGTCCTTGAAGGGTGGCAGGGACACATTCTTGGAAGGATCCTCACCTGTCCCCACACCAGGCCTGGAGCAGTGGGGTCACTGCAGGCCCTCCTTCCCGGGTCCCTCCCAACCCAAAGCATTCCCAGTTCAGGTATCTCCTTCTGAGATCCCTCTTGACCCAAAACATTCCTGATTCAAGTCCCTCCTTCCCAGGTCCCTCTTGACCCAAAACATTCCTGATTCAGGTCCTTCCCAGGTGCCTCTTGACCCAAAACATTCCTGATTCAAGTCCCTCCAAGGTCCCTCTTGACCCAAAACATTCCTAATGCAGGTTTATCCTCCCAAGGTCCCTCTTGACCCAAAGCATTCTTGATTCAGGTTCCTCCCAACCCAAAGCATTTCCAAAGAATTCCCAATTCAGGTCCCTCCTTCTGAGGTCCATTTTGACTCAAAACATTCCTGATTCAGGTCTCTCCTTCCCAGGTCCCACTTGACCCAAAGCATTCCTGACCCAAAGCATTCCTGATTCAAGTCCCTCCTTCCAAAGTCCCTCCTGACCCGAAGCATTCCCAATTCAGGTCCCTCCCAACCTAAAATACTCCCAAAACATTCCTGATTCAGGTCCCTCCTTCTGAGGTCCCTCCCCACCAAAACATTCCTGATTCAGGTCTTTCCCAGGTCCCACTTGACCCAAAGCATTCCTGACCCAAAGCATTCCCAATTCAGGTCCCTCCCAACCCAAAATACTCCCAAAACACTCCTGATTCACGTCCCTCCTTCTGAGGTCCCTCCCCACCCAAAATATTCCTGATTCAGGTCCTTCCCAGGTCCCTCCTGACCCAAAGCATTCCTGATTCCCAATGTTCCTCCCACACAGAGTCCCCACCCACGCCCCCATGGGAATCTCCAACCTCTGTCCCAACGGGATGTGCATTTCCATGGGGACAAAATGAGGAGAGCCAAGGAGACAAAGCCCTCAGAGAAGCCTCAGGGGGTTGCTGTTTGTCCCAGGGAGGCTTTGGGCACAACAAAACCACGGGAAAACGGGAAAATGGGAAAATATCCCTCTTACCATCGACCACGACGAGGGTGTTGGAGTCAGGGGTGAAGGGAGCAATCCCTCTCCCATCCCAGGGCTGGCTCTCCTTCCTCTGTGTCTGGGGAAGGACAGAAGGGGATCCTGAGTGGGGTCAGGCCGGGTTTTCCCCGCCCAGGAAGGGGGAAGGATCCGTACCACGTTCCAGCAGGTGGGAGCGCAGGCGCCGGTGCCGCACACGAGGAGCCCGTCCCCGTACTGCTCCACCAGGGTCAGGTAATTCCGGCTGTCCTCCTGCAGGGGGAGAGGAGCCTGGCCATGGCACAGAGCCCCCAGCACCTCACGGATTCCCAGACCCTCCCTGGGTTTTCCCAGATCCCCTCATCCAGACGGAGCTCATGAGGAGCACACACAGCTCCTTCAACCAAATACTCCAGCCCTGCCCATCCCGCTGTTCCCTCTTCAACCCAAATCCTCCCCATCCCGTTATTCCTTCAACCCAAATCCTCCCCATCCCGTTATTCCTTCAACCCAAATCCTCTCCATCCTGTTATTCCTCCTTCAACCCAAATCCTCCCCATCCTGTTATTCTCTCTTCAAACCAAATCTTCCCCATCCCCTTATTCCTTCAACTCAAATCCTCCCCATCCTGTTATTCCTTCAACCCAAATCCTCCCCATCCCGCTGTTCCCTCTGCAACCCAAATCCTTCCCATCCCATTATTCCTTCTTCAATCTAAATCCTCCCCATCCCGTTATTCCTTCTTCAACCCAAATACTCTCCATCCTACTATTTCTTGAACTCAAATTCTCCCCATCCTGTTATTCCTTGAACCCGAATCCTTCCCATCCTGTTATTCCTTCAACCCAAATCCTCCCCATCCCGTTATTCCTTCTTCAACACAAATCCTCCACATCCTGTTATTCCTTCAACCCAAATCCTCCCCATCCCGTTATTCCCTCTTCAACCCAAATTCTTCCCATCCCATTTTTCCTTGAACCCAAATCCTCCCCATCCCATTATTCCTTCAACCCAAATTCTCCCCTTCCCATTATTCCTTCAACCCAAATTCTCCCCTTCCCATTATTATCTCCTTCAACCCAAATCCTCCCCATCCCATTATTCCTTCAAACCAAATCCTCCCCATCCTGTTATTCCTTGAACCACCCAAATCCTCCCCATCCTGTTATTCCTTCAACCCAAATCCTCCCCATCCTGTTATTCCCTCCTTCAACCCAAATCCTCCCCATCCCATTGCTCCCTCACAGGTGGGACCTACCAAATTCCCAGAGGACACGCACTGGCCTTCATTTCTCACCGGGAACTCTTCCTAGGATAAAGGAGAGGGAAACGTTTCCATTCCTGCTCTCCCAAGGCCACCAGGCATGGGGTCAGCCTGCCACAAGGTCACCAAAACCCACGAGGTGTCCTTGTCCCCCACCCCTGGCACTTGAAATCCAGCATGAAGGCCAGGCTGGATGCCAGTGACGAAATCTGAGCATTGCTGCTCCCAAGTCAGAAAGGATCCCTGGCTGGAAACATCCGGGATGGATCCAGAAAGGATCCCATGGAAAGAGCCAGGATGGATCCAGAAAAGATCCCTGGCTGGAAACATCCCCCCTGCACAGCACAGAGGACCTCAGAGGGATCCCACCAAAGCAAGAACCCACCCATGGCCAATGCAGGAGATTTAACTCTAATCCTAACCCTAACCCTAATCCTGGCTGGAAACATCCAGGATGGATCCAGAAAGGATTCCAGGATGGAAACATTTGGGATGGATCCAGAAAGAATCCCCAGGAAACATCCAGGATGGATCCAGAAAGGATCTAAAGCTGGAAATATCTAGGATGGATCCAGAAAGGATCTAAAGCTGGAAATATCTATGATGGAACCAGAAAGGATCCCCACCTGGAAATATCTAGGATGGATCCAGAAAGGATCTAAAGTTGGAAATATCTATGATGGATCCAGAAAGGATCCCAGTCTGGAAACATCAGCCCTGTGGGGCAGTGAGAACCTCCAAGGGATCCCACCCAAGGTAGAACCCGCCCATGGAAAACACAGAAAATTTAACACTAATCCTAACCCTAATCCTAACTCTAATCCTAAACCTAACCCTAACCCAGAGGGATCCCACCCTGGGAAGAACCTGCCCATGGCCAGCAGGGGATATTTAAGCCTAAACCTACGCCTAAGCCTAACCCTAAATCTAACCCTAACCAGGGGGGACCCTACCCAAGGTAGAACCCGCCCATGGCCAACAGGGTAGACTGAACCCTAACCCCAACCCCAACCCCAACCATTCTTTCCGGCTGGGATTTTGTTTCCTGGCAGGATGGAGCCGGCTGGGCAGACACCAGGCTCCTCCAGGCCTGGAATGTGGGTTGGGAGATGGATCCCAGACCCTTTTGATGGGGTTTTGCTCCAAGCCCGTTAGCGGCGCCCCTCACCGTGTAGTTCTCACGCGTTGCAAAGTCGTAGTAGTAGAGCCTGCCCTCGCCCCCGACGTAGATGGAGGAGGTGTTTTCCTGGTGGAAGAACACTGGGAACCTCTCCCTCCGTGGGAACACATATTCCTTGGCACCTGGGAAGGGCACACACCTCAGGGAGCTGCTCTGGGGGCACCCGCTGAGCCCATCCCTTCCTGTGCCCTTGGAGGATGGACAGGGTTTGGATCTCAGAAGAAATGGATCAACAGGGTGTGGATCTCAGGAGGATGGACAGGGTTTGGATCTCCAGGAAAGATGGAGAGGGTGTGAATCTCCAGGAGGATGGACAGGTTTTGGATTCCAGGAGGATGGACATGGTTTGGATCTCGGAAGGATGGACATGGTTTGGATCTCCAGGAGGGATGGACAGGTTTTGGATCCCAAGAGGATGGACGGGGTTTGGATCCCAGGGCCAGGAGGGATGGACAGGATTTGGATATCCAGGAGGAATGGACAGGGTTTGGATCCCAGGAGGGATGAACAGGGTTTGGATCCCAGGCCAGGAAGGATCAACAGGGTTTGTATCCTAGAAGGGATGGACAGGGTTTGGATCTCAGGAGGGATGGACAGGTTTTGGATCCCAAGAGGATGGACAGGGTGTGGATCCCAGGAGGATCAACAAGGTTTGGATCCCATAAGGGATGGACAGGGTGTGGATCCCAGGGCCAGGAAGGATGGACTGGGTTTGGATCTCCAGGAAGACGGACAGGGTTTGGATCCCAGGATGATCAACAGGGTTTGGATGCCAGGAGGGATGGACAGGGTTTGGATCCCAGGTCAGGAGAGACAGACAGGGTTTGGATCCCAGGAGGGATGGACAGGGTTTGGATCTCCGGAGGGATGGACAAGGTTTGGATCCCAGGAGGATGGACAGGGTTTGGATCTCCGGAGGGATGGACAGGGTTTGGATCCCAGGATGGATGGACAGGGTTTGGATCCCAGAGCCAGGAGGGACAGACAGGGTTTGGATGCCAGGAGGGATGGACAGGGTTTGGATCTCAGGGCCAGGAGGGACAGACAGGGTTTGGATGCCAGGAGGGATGGACAGGGTTTGGATCCCAGGCCGGAGCCCAGGTCTGACAGATGAAAGTTTCACCACCCCCAGACTCCATGTCCCAGACAGGAACAAAAAGTGACAGCTAGCGTTCAGACGTCCCAGCTGGCAGCAGATCCGTCTGTCTGTCCCTCTGCCCTTCCTCTTTCACATCCCACCTTCTCCAGCCCCCCTTCCCTTCAAACCCCTGCCATTCCCGCTGCATAGGCTGGGTGAGGCTGGCCCTGCTCCCCCCCTAGGACCCCAAAATCCCGAGGTGTGCTCGGGGATCGCTCCGGGGCTCAGGGCCGCCCTCTGCCCGGCACTCCGAGCTCTCCATCCCCGCTTTTCCCTCTCCCAAACACAGCGGCCTCTGCCCTGGGCAGCGCTCCCAGAGCTCGGCCAAAGGCTGAGAACGCCGCTGGAGCTGGCAGCCGCCACTGTCGGGTAATTAATCAGCGGCGCGTGGCTCTTAATTGCCAGGGCTGGCACTTGGCACTGCCCCGCCCAGCAAGAGGCGCCTCGGAGGTCAGCGGGGCGCTGGATTCCCGCTGGGTTTGGGGGTTATCCCCATCTCCTGCGCGTCTCTCATCCCTTAAAACAAGCAGAGTTTTCCCAGCAGGGCTTGGGGAAGCTGCCAGAACCATCCAGGTCCGATTTGGGGACACAATGAGGGGACAGCTCCCTGTGCCCTGACCACCCTCCCTTTTGCCCTGCCCAGCCTTCCCTGTGCCCAAAGGCTCTGAGAAACCCTTGAGCCCGAGCTGGAGAAGCTGGTACAGAACCTTCCAGGCTGATTCTGCAGCCAGGCTCAGTCCCAGCCTGCCCAGGAGAGACACAATCCCCTTCCCAAAAACCCCATTAAAGTGCCGTGAGCCCATCACCAACAAGCCTCGAGGTGGTCCCTCATCCCTTAAAACAAGCAGAGCTTTCCCAGCAAGGCTTGGGGAAGCTGCCAGAACCATTCAGGTCCGGGCTGGGGTCACAATGAAGGGACGGCTCCCTGTGCTCTTCCCCTGGGACCCTCCCTTCCTGCCCCTGTGTCCTGCTCAGCCTTCCCTGTGCCCAAAGGCTCTGAGAAACCCCTGACGCCGAGCTGGAGAAGCTGGCACAGAACCTTCCAGGCTGTTTCTGCAGCCAGGCTCAGTCCCAGCCTGCCCGGGACAGGCACAATCCCCTTCACACCATGTCCATTCCCAAAAACCCCATTAAAGTGCCGTGGCCCCATCACCAACACACCTCGAGGGGATCCGCGCAGACCTCACCAAACTTTGAAACCCCAGCCCCTAAAGCTCTGCAAACCCAGGCAAATCTCCAAGTTTTGAGTTGCAGCTCCAAACTCAGCTCCTCCTCCTCCTCCTCTCCCACACTTCTCTCCCGCTGCCCTGAGGCTCCTTTGGGGGGGCTCTTCCTGAGTTCCCCGAGCCCCGCCGAGCTGTGAGCCACAAACAAAGCAGCCCTAAACAATCATTTGGCCGGCGCCGAGGTTGTTGTTTATCCTGCAGCTCCCCGGGGACTGAATCAGAGCCGAGAGTGGAAACAGCTCTGCCAGCCTCCAGCGAGCCTGGGCTGGGCTCGGAGCTGGCAACGGAGCCTCCGAGCGCTTCCAGGAGCGCCTGCTGCGGTCCCTGTAGGGCTGGGGTCCCTGCAGAGCTGGTCCTACCTAAACCCTGCAGAGCTGGTCCTAAACCCTGCAGAGCTGGTCCTACCTAAGCCCTGCAGAGCTGGTCCTAAACCCTGCAGAGCTGGTCCTACCTAAACCCTGCAGAGCTGGTCCTAAACCCTGCAGAGCTGGTCCTACCTAAGCCCTGCAGAGCTGGTCCTACCTAAACCCTGCAGAGCTGGTCCTAAACCCTGCAGAGCTGGTCCTACCTAAACCCTGCAGAGCTGGTCCTACCTAAGCCCTGCAGAGCTGGTCCTAAACCCTGCAGAGCTGGTCCTACCTAAACCCTGCAGAGCTGGTCCTACCTAAGCCCTGCAGAGCTGGTCCTACCTAAACCCTGCTGGTCCTAAACCCTGCAGAGCTGGTCCTAAACCCTGCAGAGCTGGTCCTACCCAAACCCTGCAGAGCTGGTCCTACCTAAACCCTGTAGAACTGGTCCTACCTAAGCCCTGCAAAGCTGGTCCTAAGCCCTGCAGAGCTGGTCCTACCTAAACCCTGCAGAGCTGGTCCTACCTAAACCCTGCAGAGCTGGTCCTACCTAAACCCTGCAGAGCTGGTCCTACCTAAACCCTGCAAAGCTGGTCCTACCTAAACCCTGCAGAGCTGGTCCTACCTAAGCCCTGCAGAGCTGGTCCTACCTAAACCCTGCAGAGCTGATCCTAAGCCCTGCAGAGCTGGTCCTACCCAAACCCTGCAGAGCTGATCCTAAACCCTGCAGAGCTGGTCCTACCTAAACCCTGCAGAGCTGGTCCTACCTGAACCCTGCAGAGCTGGTCCTACCTAAGCCCTGCAGAGCTGGTCCTACCTGAACCCTGCAGAGCTGGTCCTAAACCCTTCAGAGTTGGTCCTAAACCCTGCAGAGCTGGTCCTACCTAAACCCTGCAAAGCTGGTCCTACCTAAACCCTGCAGAGCTGGTCCTACCTAAACCCTTCTGGTCCTAAACCCTGCAGAGCTGGTCCTACCTAAGCCCTGCAGAGCTGGTCCTAAGCCCTGCAGAGCTGGTCCTACCTAAGCCCTGCAGAGCTGGTCCTACCTAAACCCTGCAGAGCTGGTCCTAAACCCTGCAGAGCTGGTCCTACCTAAACCCTGCAGAGCTGGTCCTAAGCCCTGCAGAGCTGGTCCTACCTAAACCCTGCTGGTCCTAAACCCTGCAGAGCTGGTCCTACCCAAACCCTGCAGAGCTGGTCCTAAACCCTGCAGAGCTGGTCCTAAACCCTGCAGAGCTGGTCCTACCTAAGCCCTGCAGAGCTGGTCCTACCTAAACCCTGCAGAGCTGGTCCTACCTAAACCCTGCAGAGCTGGCCCTACCTAAGCCCTGCAGAGCTGGTCCTACCTAAACCCTGCTGGTCCTAAGCCCTGCAGAGCTGGTCCTACCTAAGCCCTGCAGAGCTGGTCCTACCTAAGCCCTGCAGAGCTGGTCCTACCTAAGCCCTGCAGAGCTGGTCCTAAGCCCTGCAGAGCTGGTCCTACCTAAGCCCTGCAGAGCTGGTTCCAAGCCTTGCAGAGCTGGTTCCAAGTCCTGCTCTGCCTGCAGCAGCTTGGGTTCGGGAAGGGGTTTGGATCCTGGTGGGATGGGGGAACATCCCTGCACCCCAAGCTGTGAGTCTGGGGTTTGAACAGCATCAGGAGATGAGGGTGAGGCGGCAGAGGGCACCATCTCAGCGCCAGAAAAGCGTGGAATTGTTGGCAATGGAAGAGACCCTAAAGTTCATCTCATCCCACTCTGTGCCAAGGGCAGGGACAACTTCTGCTGTGCCAGGGCGCCCCAAGCCCAGTCCAGCCTGGCCTTGGACACTTCCAGGGACAGGGCTGTGTCCCATGGTGTCCCCAAATAATGGGACATCTCTCAAAAGCTGCTTTTGACACTGCACAGAAAGGCCCGTGCCCTTGGATGGCCCGGCCCTGCCATCACCCCTGTCCCTAAATCCATCCCAGAGCTCCAGGGGACACAGGGCTCATTCCCAGAGCCTGGCTGACCCCTCCGAGCCCCCGTGCCCTGCGTTTGCCACCAGCCCCGCGGCTCGGGTGACAATCAATGGCACCACTGTCCCTGGAAATGTCCCCGCTGCGGGGCCTGAATGGGAGAAAGGGCGGCTTTGTGCTCGGCTGAGCTCCCGCCAGAGGGGAGGGAGCGGGGACATCAAATCAGGGACAGGGCCATCAAATCGGGGACAGGGACATCAAATCGGGGACAGGGCCATCAAATCGGGGACAGGGACATCAAATCGGGGACAGGGCCATCAAATCGGGGACAGGGACATCAAATCGGGGACAGGGACATCCTGGATGGTGCCTGGGGGGAGGGAGGGGATCAGGGACACCAAATCAGGGACAGGGACATCCTGTAGAGTGGCTGGGGGGAAGGAGGGGAGCAGGTATTGGAACTAGGAGATGCTCCAGATGCGATGGAGATCCTACAAATAGACATTGTAATATTGGGTTTTTTGCAAATATTAAAATGGATTTTAGATGTGTGGTGTTGAAGTAAGTTTGCTATAAAGATATGGATTTTATTCCTCTGGTTCATTAAGCCTGATATCAGTGTGCTGTGTCACAGTGCCTGCAGGGATGGGATAACACCCAGTGAGCACAGGGTGAGCACACCTGGGCAGATGTGCCACACAGGGTGAGCACACCTGCACAGATGTGCCAGCCAGCAGCACTCACCCTCTGAAGGCAGAACTGGAGGGGATAGAAAGGAACTAAAACCACAATCCAGGAATGCACATGCTCTGAAAGAGCAGAGCCAAAGCAGAGATATGCTAAACAATTCTCAGAACATGTAAACCAGTTTGGGGAAAAGTTTACTGAGCACAAGGGTCTGTGAATATGCAAAGGGCTGATGTAATTAAAGGTATTTAAGGGGTTAGGGTTAAATTTGCCCTAAACCAGGACATATCCCCAAAGATAACAGGGGGCTCTTGGCTGATGCCACAAAACCTTTGCTCTGTGCTCCTTGCTCCTATTGTCCTTTATTTAACTTTCTGCATTTTCAGGAGAGTGAACGTGTTTCTCACAGAGAGAGGGGAGCCTTTGGTGACAGAGCAAGCGGCTCCCTGTGGGACCAAGAGCCCCTTGAGAAGCACCAGGGTATCCCAGAGCATCCCAAAGCATCCCAGAATATCCCAGAACATCCAAAACATCCCAAAGCGTTTGGGAGCATCCTGGAGCATCCCAGAACATCCCAGAGCATCTACAAGCATCCCAGAGCATCCTGGAGCATGCTGGAGCATCTCAGAGCATCCCAAAGCATCTGAGAGTGTCCTGGAGCATTCTGGAGCATCCCAGAGCATCCTGGAGCATCCCAGAACATCCCAAAATATCTCAAAGCATCTGGGAGCATGCTGGAACATCCTGGAGCACCCCAGAGCATCCTGGAGCATCCTGGAGCATCCCAAAACACCCCAGAGCATCCCAAAGCATTCTGGAACATTCCAGAGCATCCTGAAGTATTCCAGAGCATCCCAGAGCATTCTGGAGCATCCAGGAGCATCCCAAAGCATGCCAGAAGATCCCAAAACATCCCAGAGCATCCCAGAACGTCCCCAAGCATCCCAGAGCATCCTAGAGCATTCTGGAGCACCCCAGAGCATTCTGGAGCATCTCAGAGCACTCCAAAGCATCCTGGAGCATCCCAAAGCATCTTAGAGCATCCTGGAGCATCACAAAGCACCCGGGAGCATCCTAGAGCATTCTGGAGCATCCTGGAGCATCCCGGAGCCGGCTGTCCCCACCCCCGGAGCAGAGGGGCAGCGTGGGCTGCAGCCTCTCCCGGCAAACCCCGTCTCCCGGCCCGCCTGGGGCTGAGTCAGCACTGCCTCTCCCTCTCCTCTCTCCTCTCTCCTCTCTCCACATTCCCGGCTGGCAGCGCCTCCCGCAGCCCAGACGCTCCTGAGTCACCGGCTCGCACCGCTCCCGGCTCCGGAAAAAAAAAAAAGAATTTCTGGGATTAAGCCCTTGTCTGACTTCTTCTGATTGCTATGGTGTGATTTATAAATCTGTGCTGCCTCACCCTTCACACGAGACTGAAAATGGAATAAAAGGTTTTAAAACGCCTCTCAGTTGTCCCATGGCTGGGTCAGGAAAGGGTTAAATCCGACAGGAATTCTGTGGGGATGCGGAGCAGGGTGGAGGGGATGGCACTGATGGATAAAATCAGGATCTGAAGTAAAGCATTTATCTGAAATATTTATCTGAAATAAATGGAAGTGGAAGTGGGATGGGAGCAGAACCTGCTGGGTTCCAGGAACTGGGACGGGCATGAGGCACTTCCTTCATTTCCTGCCCTTAAATCCCTTCAAAGTGGGAAAAACCTCGGATTGTGAGGTGGGAGAGCAGGGAAGGGAGTCTGTCTGGCCCTGGAATTGTCCATTCCTGGAATTGCCTTCTCCTGGAATTGCCCTTTTCTGGAATTGTCCACTCCTGGAATTCCCCCCTTCCCCCCTGGAATTGCTGTCTCCTGAAATTGCCCTCTCCTGGAATTGCCCCCTTCTGGAATTGTCCATCCCTGGTGCTGCCCTTTCCCTGGAATTGCCCTTTTCCTGGAATTGCCACTCCTGGAATTTCCCTCCCCTGGAATTGTCCCCTCCTGAAATTGCCCTTTCCCTGGAATTGCCCTTTTCCTGGAATTGTCCCCTCCTGAAATTGCCCTTTCCCTGGAATTGCCACTCCTGGAATTTCCCTCCCCTGGAATTGTCCCCTCCTGAAATTGCCCTTTCCCTGGAATTGCCCTTTCCCTGAAATTCTCTCTCCCCGGAATTGCCCTCTCCCTGGAATTGTCCTTCTCTCTGTAATTCCCCCTCCTGGTATTCCCTGCCCCTGGAATTGCCCTCCCCTGGCACTGCCCGTTCCCACCCGGCCCCTCGGCCGAGCTGTGCCACCCCGAGCTCTCCGGTCGCTGTCACCGGCCGGGGACACGGGGCCGAGCCGCCAGCACGCGGCAAACCGGGACTGGCACGGGGCAAACCAGGATTGGCACGGGGAGCCGGGATTGGCACGGGGAGCCGGGATTGGCACGGGCGCGGTGCCGAGCGCTGGCAGCCGAGCCCCGCCGCCCAGGCGGCCCCGGGAAGTGTCGCCGTGACGGGTGGCAGCGCTGTCACTCGCGGTGGCCCCGATGGCACTGCCACCTGCTCCGCTGCCCGCGCAGCCGCCGCGCGTTCCCCGGCTCGGATTCCTCTCCCCAGCGCCGTGACACGTTCCCACCTCGGTGTCAGCGCGTCCGGCTGGGATCGGCGCGGGAGGCAGCAGGAAACGCTGACTGGAGGGCTGGGAATGTGGGAGTGTCCCTGGATGTCACCTGGGACGCTCTCATCCCGGCTCTGAGTCAAGGGCGAGCAATCCCGGAGCTCCACATGGATCCCGCTGCTGGGATAGCGCCGGGAGCTGCCTGGATGCGGTGACAGCGATCCCTGTCCCATTGCCACTCTCGATGAGGTGACACCGAGATCCCTGTCCCACTCTCGATGAGGTGACACCGATCCCTGTCCCAGTGCCAGCCTTGGATGCAGTCACACCGGTGCCAGTCTGGATACAGTGATACCAAGATCCCAGTCCCACTCCTGATGTGGTGACACCACGACACCACTTCCTGTCCCATTGCCAGTCTGGATGTGGTGACACCGAGATCCCTGTCCCATTGCCAGTCGGGATGTGGTGACACCTGTCCGTGTCCCACTCCCTCTTCCTGCAGGATGTGTGACAGCAGCCCAGGTCCCCTTTTCCCAGGACTGTGATTCAGGGCCTCTCCCTGAGTCACTCAGGACTCCATCCCAGCTCCCAAACTCCGCACTGCGGCTGGAGTTTCATCATTCCCTCAGGCCAGGCCGGGCCAGGAGCACAATCCCTGCATTTCCCACCTTCCCAGGGGCACAGGGACACCCCAGGGTCCCCTCTGTCCCCAGAGCAGGGCTGGATTCACCACACTGCCGCCTCCCTCCTCCCTGAGCTCCAGCAAGAAGCCAAGCTGCATTTTCTCTCTCTTTTCTTTTTTTTTTTTTTTTTTTAGACATTCTATAAATTCCCAAATTGAGGCATTTCAGGAAGAGGAAATATGTCTCCAAGGAGCTGCTGTGCTAAGTTCTCCTTCCAGCGTGACTTTGCTCAAAGGGAACAGAGTGACACGAGGGAACAGTGTGACACTGAGAGGGGGGGCACAGCGGGGACAGGAGAGTCCTGTTCCCATGAGATGGACGCCTCAGGCAGCCTGGTGGGACAGGAAGGTCCCATTCCCATGGGATGGAGCCCTCAGGCAGCCTGGTGGGACAGGAATGTCCCATTCCCATGGGATGGAGCCCTCAGGCAGCCTGGTGGGACAGGAATGTCCCATTCCCATGGGATGGAGCCCTCAGGCAGCCTGGTGGGACAGGAATGTCCCATTCCCATGGGATGGAGCCTCAGACAGCCTTGGCAGGCACTTGGGACAGAGCCTGCAGCAATGGGGGTTTTTATAGGAACAGCCTGACTGTAAATGAGGTATTTCAGGAGTTTTGGGCAGGTTTGCTCTGACCTGCCACAGAAAATTTGAACAGTTGTGACTGTGAGGTCCCAGCACCATCCCACACCTCATGTGAAGTGACACATTTCTCATTCTCTGGACGGGTTTCCGAGAAGGAGGCGAAAGGAGAAACGTAAGTGGCAAGAAATGTGTGGAGGCCACTTCCTCTGCTGTGCCCTCCTGTCCCCAGCCTCTGCCAGGGCTGCACCCCAGGAGCAGGGTCCTGTAGCCCCAGAGTGCCCAGGGACACCCCTCTGGAGAAGGAGAGCCTGGAAGGAAAGGTGAGCGATCACCCCAGGCTGAGGGATCACCCCAGGGCAGCCCTGCCGTGTTTCGGGTTGTCCCGTGCCCCAACCTGAGTCATTTCTCAAGGGAAGCAGAAGCAGGAGAGCAGAAGTGACCGTGACACCTCCAGGTTTCTGTCCCATCCCCCAGGAGCTCCCTCCGGGTCCAAATCCAACCCTGGCCCCACTTTTGTTCCCTCCATGTTCCTATCACAATCCCCAGGAGCTCCCTTGGGGTCCAAACCTCACCCTGGCCAGGCTCTCAGTCCCTCCACATTCCTGTCCCTCTCCCCAGGGGCTCCCTCAGGGTCCAAATCCCACCCTGGCCCCATTTTTTCTCCCTCCACATTCCTGTTCCAATCCCCAGGAGCTCTCTTGGGGTCCAAAGTCCACCCTGGCCAGGCTCTCACTCCCTCCACATTCCTGTCCCTCCCTCTGGGGGCTCCCTCAGGGTCCAAATCCCACCCTGGTCCCACTTTTGCTCCCTCCACATTCCTGTCCCAACCCCCAGGAGCTCCCTTGGGGTCCAAACCCCACCCTGGCCCCACTCTCACTCCCTCCACGTTCCTGTCCCTCCCTCTGGGGGCTCCCTCAGGGTCCAAATCTCAACCTGAACCCATTTTTTCTCCCTCCACGTTCCAGTGCCAAACCCCAGGACCTCCCTCTGGGTCCAAACCCCACCCTGGCCAGGCTCTCGCTCCTTCCACATTCCTGTCCCAACTCCCAGGAGCTCTCTTGGTGTCCAAACCCCAATCTGGCCCCGCTCTCACTCCCTCCACGTTCCTGTCCCTCCCTCTGGGGGCTCCCTCAGGGTCCAAATCCCACCCGGGTCCCACTTTTGCTCCTTCCACGTTCCTGTCCCAACCCCAGGAGCTCTCTTGGTGTCCAAATCCCACCCTGGTCCCACTTTTGCTCCTTCCACGTTCCTGTCCCATCCCCCAGGAGTTCCTTCAGGGTCCAAACCCCAATCTGGCCCCGCTCTCACTCCCTCCACGTTCCTGTCCCAACCCCAGGAGCTCCCTCAGGGTCCAAACCCCACCCTGGCCCCACTCTCACTCCCTCCACGCTCCCCTCTCCTGCCCAGCTCAGAGCTGACAGGATCGAGTCCACCTGTCCCTGCTTTCCTGCTCTCCCCTGGCCCTGAAAGGAGCAGGGACCCCCAAAAACTCCTGGAGAAAGCAGACAGCGTCTGGCTGAAGCGAGCCATTCCCTGCCAGGGCTGTGTGTCCATCCCACCCCGAGGCTGGAACGTGGAGCAGAGAGTCCTGGTGGAATTCCCGGTGTTCCAAAGGCAGCCCGGCCTCTCTCGTGCCCCTGGGGCAGGGAAGGGCAGGGCCCAGGCTCACAGCGATGCCTGGGCTGGGCCTTCCCGCAGCAGCATCCCAGGAAGGAGCTTTAAAAGGTTTTCCAAAGTGCTTTCCCATCAGCACGGGTTGGGTAAAAGCCCTGACGGGAATTTTGCCGTTCCCTCCATCCTGCAGGAAAGGCTGCGGTTCCCAAAAGCAGGGACTGGGGCTGTGGGCTGATTTTCTTCCCATTCTCCAGCTGGGGGAAGAAGCTCCAGCTGCTCACTCAGGCAGGAGAGAGGGACAAGGGGGAACACACAGCCCTAAAACCCACTGAGGGGCCCAGGAGCTGGCAGGAAACCCCAAAAAAAGAGGTGTGAAAGCAGCCTGAGCCTTCTCACACTTCTATCTCACCCCAAGATCCCGCAAGGCACGGCCACGGGACTCAAACGGAGTTTCTCATCCCCCCTGAGACGCTTTGGAGATGAGAGATGAGCCGCGATTCATCACCAAGTTCTCTCGTTCTTATCTCATCTCACCTTATCTCTGCCTCCCCAGCCCTTCCGAGCTCCTCTCGGTGCAAAGGGCACGGCCTTGCGGGATGACCAACATCCTCACCCAGCAGTTTTTCCCACCCCAGCTGGGAATTCCTCTATCCCACTTTTCCCTGGCTCCTTTGCCCCCTGTCCCTGCATTCCTGGGGTGCCCCGGAGAGCTCCCTGCCCTGCCCAGCTTTTCCCTGGCCCCTCTCCCCCTCTATCCCTGCACTCTGGGGTGCCCCGGAGAGCTCCCTGCCCTGCCCAGCTTTTCCCTGTCCCCTCTCCCCCTCTATCCCTGCACTCTGGGGTGCCCGCAGAGAGCTCCCTGCCCTGCCCAACTTTTCCCTGGTTCCTTTCCCCATCCCGTCCCTGTGCTCCCGGGGTGCTCACTGTGCCCTGGGGACCTCCCTGCCTTGCCCAGCTTTTCCCTTTCCCTTTCCCCCCTCTATCCCCGCGCTCCCGGGGTGCTCATTGTGCCTCGGGCAGCTCGCTGCCCTTCCCAGCTTTTCCCGAGCCGGGCAGACAATGGAGCCTGCATTAGCAGGGATAATCCATCCCACAAAAGCCGGCGATCCCGATGCCCGGCAGGGCCACGCTGCACAGCACTCTCCGGAGCACACAAATGCGCTTTTTCAGAGGCACTCTCCAAAAGGAAATATCCTGGCACGTCGAGCGTTCCCCAGCTATTTCTGGGAGCGCCTTAGGGGGAAAAAAAATCCCTTTTGGTTTGGGAACTGAGCTGCCGGGTTTGGGATTGGGATTTGGGATCCCAAAAGCTCTTCTAGGAGCCGTGCTGCCTATATCCCTGCTCCAAGCTGGAGCTGGAATTGATCCCAAACACCCACTCAGCCAGCAACAAAAGAGACCCCCTAACCTGCATCCTGCGGGGAACAAGCCCTGGATTCAAAGCCGGGGCTCTGCTCGCCCCACGCTCCCAGGGAACGCTGGAATTCTCCTTATTAAACATCAAACCCCTGGCTGGCGGGCTCGGCAGCAATTCCATGAATACTAACACAGCCCCACTCTCGCTCCCCCCATAATTATGCAGCACTGGAGCTGCAAGGCGAGGCCGGAGCCTTTGATTCCGTGGATTTGTGCCATCCGCCAGGTCCGGCCTTCCCGGCTGCTCCCCACGGCTGCAGGGGCTAAATTTAGAGCCAGGTTTTGCCACTTCCCAAAAGCTCTGCTCTGCAGCGCTGGTCCCAGGCTGTGATGATGGAATTTTATCCAACAATGGCACAAGCACTGCTGGATGTTGTGTCAGTGCAACAAAGGATGGATTCGGCGGATCCGGGGAGCCCCTCCCAGCCCAGGAAAGTCAAACATTGATTTCCCAGGAAAGGCCTTCCAGGGGGAAGAGCTGCCCCGAGCAGCTCCAGCAGCAGAACAACCCTGCTCCATCCACTGCCCTATCCCAGCTCCCCACAGCTGGAAAACCCTTCCAGGGCAAGGGTGGGCACAGGGCACGGCCACCTTGGTGTCCCCAGGGAGGTTCTGAGTGGGAAGATGCAGAGGTTTTATCCCTGTGGAATGCAGGTGGGGCTCTACCCAGTGGGATCAGGGATGGCCCTGCTGTGCCCTTCCCAGCGGGATTGGGAATGGCCCCACCGTATTCTTCCCAGTGGGATCAGGAAGAATCCCAGTGGGATTTTGAAGGGCCCTGCCATGCCCTTCCCATAAGCACTGGGAAGGATCCCAATGGGATTGGGAATGATCCTGCCATACCTTTCCCAGTGGGATTGGGAATGACCTCCCCATGCCCTTCCCAGTGGGATCAGGAAGGATCCCAATGGGATTGGGAATGGCCTTGCCACGCCCTTCCCAGAGGCACTGGGAATGGCCCCATGGTGCCCTTCCCAGTGGAATTGGGAAGGATCCCAATGGGATCAGGAATGACTCTGCGTTGCCCTTCCCAGTGGGATCAAGAAGGATCCCAATGGGATTGGGAGTGGCCCCACTGTGCCCTTCCCATTGGGATTGGGGAGGATTCCAACAGAATTGGGAATGCCCCTGCCATGCCCTCGCCAGTGGGGCTGGGAAATATCACAGTGGGGCCAGGAATGGTCCTGCTGTGCCCTTCCCAGTGGGATTGGGAAGGATCCCAGTGGGGTCAGGAATGGTCCTGCTGTGCCCTTCCCAGTGGGATTGGAAAGGATCCCAGTGGGGTCAGGAATGGTCCTGCTGTGCCCTTCCCAGTGGGACTGGAAAGGATCACAGTGGGGTTGGGAATGGCCCCATTGTGCCCTTCCCATTGGGATCAGGAATGGCCCCACTGTGCCTTGCACAGAGGGATTGGGAAGGACCCCAAAGAGATCAGGAATGGCCCTGCTGTGCCCTTCCCATTGGGGTCAGGAAGGATCCCAGTGGGGTCAGGAATGGCCCTGCTGTGCCCTTCCCAGAGGGATTGAGAAGGATCCCAGTGGGATCAGGAATGGTCCCACCATGCCCTTCCAGCCCCCTCCTGCTGCTGGACACTTCCCACACCTGCCCTCACTCCAGGTGGGTGCCAGCCCCGGGCCATTCCGGGTTTGTGCCCTCCCAGCACCCTCTGTGCGCCCGCTGAGCCACACACGGATTTCCCATTCCCCTCACGGATTTCCCATTCCCCTCACGTCCAGCCCCGGCTGCAGCTCCGCATTCCCCAGACCCGGAAAGCCCCGGGGACAGGAATGTGAAACCAGCCTTGCCAAAGCTCTGAGATCCCAGCACAGCCCGGCCGGGGGCAGTGCGAGGGCAGATCTCTGGCTGGGACCGGCCTCGAATTCCTCAAGGCAACTCCCGAAACTCGCCGTGCCCGTCCCTCCCACCTGCCGGACGGGAATGTTTGCTTCCAGTGCATAACCAGACGGGGAATCATCGCAATCATCGCTGCCTGACCCAGGGACCCAAGGCGGGGAGGGGACAGGTGACAGAGGCAGAGCTGTCATTAAGGGCTATTTCACCTTAACCCCACACCTCAATCACACCTCCACATCCTGCTCCCCTGGCACTGCCACACACAGGGTGGGGCTGGCAGCAAAAGGGTGCCCAGCAGGAGGAACCAGGCCTATTTCTGGAGCAGCCTGGAATAGCCACGGAGCTGGCTGGAACCCATTTCCCCTCCTCGCTCACCTCCCAGCCCTTTTTAGGATGCGAGATTTTCCCGAAAAAGCACCTTGGGCTTAGATTTATTCCGTGCTCAAGCTTAGATTTAGTTTGCACTCAAGCACTCGGGTCTAAATTTAGTCTGTCCCATTTAAGGCACCGACTGCATCACCCACAGAACACCTTCCCAGGCCGCTTTTCAGCAGTTCCGTCCCCAAATTGGCTGGTGCAGAGCTGGGAGCTTGGTCAGGAATTGGCATCTGGCTCCTTTTTCCAGCCACAACTTCCATCAGTTGTGCCCTGCCTGTTGTTTTTGTGTCGTGCTCTTGCAACAGGAGGTGCCTGTGATTCACTCCATTTGTTTGGTTTGCTTTTCTTCTTTTCCAATCTGCGCACAGCAAAACATATTTCTTTTTTCTTTTCCTTTTTTTTTTTTTTTTTTCCTTCCCCAACCAACATTTTCAGTTCCCAGCATCCCCCAACCCTGTGAAAAAGGAGAAAATAGCACTGCTGGGAAAGCGAGCAGCTTTCTCCTGGAAATGGTGATGCTCTGAGAGCTTGGTGGGAAAGTGTCCTACAAAGATGTTTCACACTATGGGACCACAAAAAAAACCCCAGAGTTGCTGTCACCGAGGAGAAAAGCTGCTGCTGGCACCAGAAATCCCTCGTTTGCCGCAACAGGAGGAGATGAGGACCTCAAGGATCATCTCATCCCATGCCCTGCTATGGCCAGGAGCATACAGGGTGCTCCAAGCCCGGCTTTGGGCACTGCCAGGGATGCAGGGGCAGCCACAGCTCCTCTGGGAAGGAATTCCTGGCTGGAATAGAATTCCCAAAATGCCATCCAGCCCTGCCCTCTGGCAGTGGGAGATATTCCCTGCGTCCTGCCCCTCCATCCCTGCTCCCAAGCCCCTGTGCAGCTCTTTCCAGAAGGTTCTGGGGGGCCCCAGCCGTGCCGTGCCAGGGCACGGAGCGCTCCCCACCGGCCCTGCTGACACAGCTCTCGCAGCCAGGGAGGCAGCCAAGCCTAGCAAAGCCCAGGAGCTGTTCCAGGCAGGCAGATTCCCAGAAATGCCAATCCAAGAGCCCGCTGCAGCCCGGGGCGGGCTGGAGCCAGCTCGCCCCGCCGAGGGTCAAGTGTATAATCCTGCCTTTCCCTCGGGGACCTGCTTATCTCTGCTGCCTGCGGCTGGCAGCTCACCTGTTAATGAGCCGGGAATAATTAAACAGCCGGAGCCCAGCCCACCCCGCGGTGGGATGAGCTTTCCTCGGCGCTCTCTGTGCACGTGTGGCTGAGCAGGGAGGAATTGCTGAGCGTGGCAGCAGCTCCGGCCCAGCCTGGCTGCAAAGGCTGCGGGCTGCAGCAGCCCGAGCCCGCCCCAGGCTCCGTGCCACGCTCAGCGTTTTGCGATGCTCGGTGACTTTCCGGTCAGGAGACAGCCGGGCTGGGCTGGGCTGGGCTGTCACCCTCCCTCGGTCCTGGGACACGACACGCCGAGCAGCGAAAGCTCCGTGTGGGATGCGGCTGCACCTTTGGCAAAGTGCAGAGGAAAATCCAGGGAGGCAGGGGAGGATGAGGAGGGAAGGGATGATGGGAACACTCCGTGAGCTCTTCGCAGGACACTCCCGGGCCAGCCTCCAAAGGGAACAAGGCAAAGACCCTGCCAGCAGAACCGACTCGAGCAGTGACATGGAGCTGACCTTTGCTCTGTGACTTGAGGGAGCCCTGCAGAGCCAGCAGTGCCCGGCAGTGACCACTTGCCCACGGCCACCTGTGCGGGCTGCAGGGGCCACGGAGCTGCAGAACACCGAGCTCCAAAGTGCTGGGAATTGTCAATGCAGGAGCCCCGAGCAGCAGGACAGGCCCATGGTGCTCCTTTGCCTGCAGGGGTGAGCCCAGGGTTGTGCCAGCTCAGCCTGGGGACATTTTGTCCCACATCTCCTCAGATATTTCTCACTGGGAACTGCTTTGGCAGTTCCAAAGCAGCGGGAGCTGCAGGGAGGGCAGGGTTTGGTGGACCCTCGGAAGCTCCAGATGTCACCAAACCGGTGGAATTGAGCCTTCTGGTGTCACAGACTCACTGTGCATGGTGCTGGTGAGGGGAGCGAGGCCGAGGGATGGAGGAGCAGCTGCAGCTTCGCCCGATTTCCTGCGCTGCAGGCAGGGAGGGATCGCTCCTGCAGAGAGCCCGGCTCTGCCCAGCCCCACAAATCCGCACCCTCGCCCTCCTCGGGGCTGGGACACGTGGAGGTGCCTTTGCCGGGCCGCATCACCTGCTGCCTGTGCGGGGCCGCGGCGTGGAACAAATTTAATTAGGGGAGAGCTGGCAGCTCCCGCGGAGCCCAGGGCCAGCCCTGCACCACCGCAAAGGCAGCAGCGGGCCCGGAACGCCGCTCCACACCCCCAGGAACGGGGGGCCGAGCTGGAAATCAGTCCTGCGAGCTAAAAAGCAGCACTGCGAGCTGAAAGTCAGCGCTGCGAGCTGGGAATCAGCCCTGCGGCTCCATTCCCCCCCGCTCGGCTGGCGAGGGCCGGGCTCGGAGCGGGCTGCAGCTGCGGCAGCCACGTGCTGAGCCCGGAACGCCGAACATGCTGAGCTTTCAGTGCGCCCGGGCCACCGGGAAGTTCAGCCGGGGTTTGTGGTCACAGCAGCCCCCGGCCCATTTCCTCACCCTCCTCCTCCTCGCTCACCCACTGCCCTGCTTCGGGAGGGTAGAGGTGACACCAAGGAGATGCGAAATAGGACACGGCTCGCTCCTGTCGCTCCCTGACTGCAGTCCCACTCTAGCCCGGGGCCCTCCTGAGTTCTCAGAAATAATTACAGGCACAGATAGGCACGGAAAGGAGAGCAGGTGAAACGTCCTGATTGGTTTCGGTGACAGGTGCTAGCAGCCTTCAGTGCCGCCCAGACACGGGTGACAGCATTGTGCAGGGACGCAGGTGGGGATCGGCCCTCCCTGTCCCTCGATGTCCAGCCACACCGCTGTAGGAACGGGGGGAATGTCCCCGCTCCCGTCCCCTTCACCCGCAGCCAGCGCCGGTGACGCCATAGCGGAGCAGCCTCCCCTGCCCTGCGCGCCGGTGCCGCTCCCCTTTGTGCGACAAGGTGACAGCAGAGGCCACCCCCGAGCCGCGCACACGGCCAGCACCCCCCTCCCCGCTCCGCCAGCCCGGGGAAGGGCACGCAAATGCCAGCGGAGGAGAACAGATGGCACGGAACGAAGCGGGGGAAATGGGCGTTCTCGGAAGTTGCCAGGGAATGGGGAGCAACAGAGGAGCCCTTGTGCTGCAGAGCCCGCCCGGCAAAGCCAACGGGGTCTTTGTTCCAGCCAGCCCGGAGGGGATTCATCCCAAAACTCGGGATGAAACCAGCGCCGACACACCAGGCTCGGAGCCTTGAAAACATTTCTTTGTTCGGGTTCGCCCAGATCCGATCTGGTTACAAAGTCCTTACGTGCCGTTTGTAAATTTTTTCCCCTGAGAGCAGCGGTCCTCGGCAAATATTTACTCCCCAAACTCGTCTGCAGCGAGTAGGGCGAGTTCAAGCAGATAAATAAGTGCATTAGCTATGTAAATATATACTTCTGCTTTCTGGAGAGCTGCAAGTTAGGAAATGTGTCAGAGCTTTTTGACAGCCTTTAATATACCCAGCAGATAGGGGGGAAAAAGCGCTTTTAGACAGCCTTTAATATCCCCAGCTCACAGGAAAATGCTTTTAAAACATAAAAAAGAAAAAAGAAAGAACGGTCTAAAAACCCAATGAAAAGCCAACAGCCTCAGCCCACAGGCATTTAACGAGAGCCAAAAGCCTCCCCGAGGACACAAAAGAGATAGAAATAACCCGAGTGCTCAAAGGACGAGCCGCAGGTAGCAAGGAGCCGGCCGGGGAGCAGCCGCACGCCGAGGGCGCAGCCGGGACTCACCTTGGGGAGCCGCGATGATCCTGGGGTTCACCTTGGGGCGCCCCGCTGCCCACGCGCCCAGCTGGCAGAGCCACAGGGCCACCAGGAGGGCAACAGGCGACTTGCTGCTGCCCATTCCTAGTCCGGGAGCGAGCGGGGATCGGCAGCCGGGAGGGCTGACAGCTGCATCTCCCCGCGTACAAAAGGCTGCGAGGAGCAGGGCGCAGCCAATGGTGAGGCAAGGGCGGGCCTTGCGCAGGGAAGATGGAGTAACACCCTCAGCCGCTCGCTCAACGCACCTGAGCTCCGGCACAGCTTCCACCGAGGGTGTTTGGGGTCTTTTTTGGGGGTTTTCATCCTTCTCCGCGGTGAGGGGAAGATGCGGGGGTCGGTGGCTTTGTGCCCCGCGGAAAAGTCGCAGCTGGGCCGGGGTTTGCCGAGAACTTCCCGCGGGGGCTGCGGAGGGAAAATCGAGGTTGGGACGAGTGAGAGGGGAACGGAAACAGGGCCGAGAATAGGGGCAGAGAGCGGGTGGTGTGACACGGGGGTGTACTCTGAGCCGGGTGCGGTGGCATGAGGGGAACAGCTGGATCCAGGGGAGCGGCACAGCTGGATCCAGGAGGAGCGGGATGCAGCAGGGCCAGCACCAAAGGGCCACTCCTAGGGACACCCGAGTGTCACCGCGCTGTCACACCCCCTCTCCCGAGCACACGTGGCGGGGAACGACATCCCCGAGTGGATGTCACCGGCAGGAAGGCGAGCCCTGCCCGAGCATCCCGAACCTTGGCGGCTCCCCCAAAGGACACCCCGCGGGTGGCACGGTCACCTTTTTGTCGCAAAGGTGCCCCCGGGGGAGGCCCGGGAGCCTTTGTGGCTCTGGTTAATGAGAGGAGCGGGGCATTCCGAGCACGGAGAGCGAGCCGGGACGTGACCGGAATGGGAGAAGCCCACCGGGAAGGAGCCGCAGCTGCGCCCTTTAAAGCGGCGATTGAAGCTCGGCCCCGGCCCCGCTCCGCTCCTGGAGGGACGAGCAGGGCCAGGGCAAGGGGGGCACGCTGAAAGGAGCAAAAAATAAATTAATGAGCCGGCTAATGGTGGATTTGAAGGAGCCACAGGGATTTCCCGGCGCTTCTTTGTGTGTGTGGGTTCACCTTTCTTTGGCCACGCAGCTGCCGGGGTAATTACAGGGGTAATTACAGGGAGAAGACACACACTCACTTCTGGCCGTGGTGATTTCCAGCCCTGAAGCGTTCTGAGCTCAGCCCTGGGGGCAGCTGCAGGTCCCTGTTTGCTCCCTGAGCTGCCAGACCCCGTTATCACTTGGTTTCCAGCAGGAAAAAAAGGAGTTTTCTTCCTGAAAAAGTAGTTTTCTTCCCCAAAAACACACCCCGAAAAAGGAGTTTTTTGCCCAAAAAACACTCTTGAAAAAGGAGGTTTTTCCCCAAAACCACTCCTGGAAAAGGAGTTTTCAGGACTCAAGCTCCCCCAGGATTTTAGGAGTGTTTGGGGTGGAAGGGACCTTAGTGCCCAACACCTCCCACGGCCCCAGGGTGCTGCTCCAAGCCCGTCCTGGAGCACTTCCAGCTGTTCCAGACAGCCTCAGAGGGAAGGGTGAGGGCAGCCAGGGGGGAGCCTGGCTCCCAGAACCATGAGATCATTGCCTGGGAAAGCCATTCCAGGAGATGGGCAGGATGTGGAGAGCACAGCCCCCAGGAAAACCCACCCCTGCAGAGCAGCACAGCTCCCCAGAGCCCCCATTTCCAGGCTGGCCCGGTGTGCAGGAGGTGCTGGAATGAAAACCACCCTTCCCAAAGCAGGCAAGGAGCTCCCAGATTGAGTTGGGTAGCTCAAGAGCAGGCAGCATCAGATTCTAGGCAGCAGCTCAGCCCTTTCCTGCAGAAATTTCCATCTGCTCCACTCTGGGATCAGAACTTCCCCAGCACAACTCGTGAGCAGCTCTCTCCCAGATCATGCGCCTCGCTTCCAGCACGGATCAGGAGGCAGCCTCCCCCAGGAATCTTGTCAGAAGCACAGATTTTTTTTTCCCCAAGAGGAACAGTTTTATTCATCATGTTTGTGGCCCAGGCAACCCAAAGAGCTCAGATTGCACTTGGCACCCGAGCAGGCTCGTGGTGGTTTTATCCACAAAAACAGATCTGTTACCTTCCCTCGGCCAGGAATGTGACCCTTGGAAGCACCAACAGGGCGGATCTTGCACGGAAAAAAGGAACAACAAGAGAAATCTCAGTTCTGGCTAAGCCAGGCAGGACCTTTGCTGTGCACAAAGCAGGTGTGACACTGCCAGAGGGACCCTGCTGAGCTGGACAAAGGATGAGGATGTTCCTCATCCCCTTTTCCATCAGCACTTCCCAGATTAGACCGGGATCAACTGGACAAAGGATGAGAATGTTCCTCATCTTCCTTTTCCATCATCCCTTCCTAGACAAGGTTGGGATCAGCTGGACAAAGGATGAGGATGTTCCTCATTGCCCCTTTTCCATCAGCACTTCCCAGACAAGGTTGGGATCAGCTGGACACAGCATGAGGATGTTCCTCATCCCCTTTTCCACTGGGATCAGCTGGACACAGGATGAGGATGTTCCTCATCCCCTTTTCCACTGGGATCAGCTGGACACAGGATGAGGATGTTCCTCATCCCCTTTTCCACTGGGATCAGCTGGACAAAGGATGAGATTGTTCCTCATCCCCCTTTCCATCACCCTTCCCAGAAAAGACTGGGATGCTGCACCTGGGAAATCCTGTGGGAAGGACTGTCAGCCCAGGAGGTTGGGACAGAACTTTGGAAGATCAGAGCTCCCAGTCCTCATTTTGGAACAGGCTGGCTTTGCAGCAGCAATCAGTGAAATCCCCTCACAGCTCCTCGTGGTGCTGACAGACCCTTCATTTCCCAGCTGACAGAGTGAGGAGGGAAGTGAGCAGAGCAGATCCTTCATCAGCTGCTGCAGTTTCTGCTCTCCACACCCAAATTTTCCCTCCCAGCTCACGTTCCTGGCAGGCAGCAACCAAAAAACCTCAACCATCCCTCCCCAAGGCCACAGCCCTGCAGAGTTTGGGAACTGCCCAGCTCTCCAGGCTCACCTCTTCAAGCTGGATTGAGGCTGGGAGCTCTGAGCAGTTGGCACAAGTTCCCCCATGGTAAAGGACAGCACAAGTGCCACCAAAGGCGCCCAAATGAGCTCAGAGCCACCCCCAGGGCTTTACAAACCACTCAGGAAAGCCATGTGGCCCCAAGATGTGATTTCCCAGAAGATTTCGCCCCCCAGAAAAGATTTCCCAAGAGATTTGGCCAGAAGGGAACTTGTGACTGATCTGATTTGCACTCAGTGATTTTGAGAGCAGCATAAAACGTCAGCTGGGAGTCCCCTTCCTCCTGTGCCTCCAAAGGAAAGCCCAGGGGCTTGCCCAGAGCAGTGTCACAATCTGATTTACTGGTCACAGCCACAGCCCACCCTTGTCACCAAACCCCCTCTGGAGCATCACATCTGAAGGTGTCACATCCTTAGAGGGCGTGGGAAATGAATTTGTGGAAAATTCTCCAAGTTTGATATTTGTTTACATACGAATAGTAAGTTTACAAAGTGTGTATGTTTACATACTATGTAAACAAAAATAATATGTTTACATAGTATGTGTTTGTAAACAAACATCAAACTTGGAGAAATTGCTAGAAATTCATTTCCCACAAGAGGGGACTCATTGGTGGGGCATGAAATGAGGCAGGGGTGCCTAAAAGGCAGAGTTAACAAAATCCAGTGTGGAGTCTCAGCCAGTGAAACAAGGTTAGAACAACAGAAAGAACAGGAATGGGTGGCTCTGCTCACCACAGTCCCACCATGAGAGCTCTGTGTCCTTTGAGGTTCCAGCAGGTGCTCTGCAGTTCCTGAGCCTTCCTGCCCTGTCACAGACGTCTTTGGTGGAAAATCCTTTCTTAGGATTTTCCCCTCTTCTGAAAAGCTGTGGCTTCAGCAACAAAGTGTAAACAAAGGTGATCTGCTGCTGTGGAATGTAACCAATCTGTGATTGGTCTCAGGTAGATGTTTAGATTTACTGACTACTCACAGCAGAGTTGGGTCTCACTCTGTGCTGAGACACAGAACTTTTCTATTTTTAGCTTAGCTATCTTCTGAGAACTTTTTTTCTATTCTTTTTAGTATAGTCATAATGTAATATATATCATAAAATAATAAATCAAGCTTTCTGAACATGAGGTGAACATTCCTGTCTCTCTCTTCACCTTGCAACCCTTGCAAGCTCTGTAACACTTCCCTGTGTGCTGTGCTCCAGGGCAGCACTGCAATGGGGATGGCCATGTCTCAGGCTCCCCAAAACGGGATTCCCACATCTGCCAGCAGCTCTGGAATGCCCAGGGAGGCTCCAGCATCACCATCCCCATACCAAGATGATAACCCCCCTTACCAGCCCTAGAAGAGACACAAAATCCTCCTGCACACAGCTGGTTAAGGTGTGACCCCTCTGCAATCTGCCTGGAATTCCAGCCTGCATTTTTCTGCAGGGAGTCCAAACAAACTCACCTGGCTCTGGAGAGGCTGCTGGGCCAAGTGCCAGAGCCCTCTCAGGCCTCATCAACTCAAGCTCAGGAAAAGCAAACTCCTTGGCTGTGACCTTGGAGCTCTTCCAGCAGCAGGGTCTGTCTCGACAGGAAGGGAGAGACAAGGAAAAAAGGGAGGGAAAAGGGCCCTGTCCTGCTTCTCCTTCCAGTGTGACCCCTGAGAGCCACCCGGGGCTGGTGACGCAGAGGGACGGTGGCTGTGGTGACACAGGGACCAGCACACATGTGGGGAGCTCTCCATCTCTTCCAGCAGCATGTCCCCAGACATCCTTTGGCTCGTTTTTGCACTGGGCTGGGCAGAGAAGAGCTTTCCTTTCTTCCCATGTCCCATCTGTCCCTCCTGGTGCTGCCTGGCACCTGCTGTGGGGCCAGCCCGCTCCCACAGGGCCCCTTTGGGACAGGGATCAGCTCAGGGAGGAAAATGGGCACGAGGAATGGGGTGGGGGGAGAACAAAGCTGATGCCTCAGGTTTAGCTTTTCTGTTTTTCATATTTTGTGTGTGGGTCTGGGCTTCATGTTAGGGGATGGTGAGCCCTGTGCACAGAGCAGGGAGACAAAACAATTCCTGCTCTAGCTGGGGACCAAGGACAAATGACCCAAACCTCAGTCCCAAGGGTACAAACAACGTGGGCTGGAGAGAGAAAAACAAGCAGGGTGGGACTGCATGGGCTGGAGTGTAACTGGACAATGAACTCCAATATGCAAATGGAGCAGAACTTATAAAAGTGAGAGACCCCGTGACCAGCTGTCCATTTTTGTGACCATTTTGGGTTCATTTCGGGTGCAGCCCTGGCTGGGCTCTTGTGCTGCCCAAGGGGGATCCATGGAGGCCTTTTAATAAATCCCTGCTTTATTCTTGAGCTCTGTCTGGCCTCTGCTCTAGGTCAGCCTTCACAAGGCATTAAAACAGCTGGGATCTCATCTGAGCAGACAGCAGCTGGCAGGAGCTGAGGTGATTAAATGATGTGTAAGTGAGAATCCTCCAGGCTCAGAGCTTCAGGGCAGCCAGAAAAACCCCACAAAGGGACCCTGAGGGGCCAGCACTGCTTCCCTCCCCAGGAACAGCACACACATCCACAGAACTCACAGAATCACTGAATGGCCAGGCTGGAAGGGACCTTCAAGGTCATGAAGCTCCAACACCTCAGTTAAACCCAGTGCCACATCCAGGCTTTGTTAAACACACCCAGGGATGGGGACTCCAGCACCTCCCTGGGCAGAACATTCCAGAACTTTAATCCAGCACCATGCAGGAAAATGCTGGGACCTGCTGGGCTGGCTCCTCCTGCAACATCAGGGGACAATGTCTTTGCTGACTGCCCCTCTGCCCTGGCTGTCATGTCACCTCCTCCTACCCAAAGCACCCCAAAAGGAACCCTAAAAGCTTTGCTGGCACCCAGGACGTGCCCCAGTCCCACAGCCTTGGCACCTGAGGTACCCCCAGGGGTGACACAGAGGCCACAGATTGGCCACAAACCTCGTGTGGGGTCTGTTCCCAACACGCAGCTCTGACAGCGCCCCAACCTCTCACAGCCAGATGCTGGAAAATCTCTTAGAAATGGGTTTTTCTCTGCTTACCCTGCTCCAAGGTTTTGCTCCAGTTTTTGTTCTTGGCCCCTGCAGGAAAAAAAAAAGGAATTCTGGACCCCCTCTGATGCTTTTATGGCTCCTGGAGTGGAACCCCACAGCTCCAACTCAAGCCCTGAATTAATTCATCCCTGCTGAACCAGCAGACCCTGCTCTTAAATCAGCATTTATTTCAGAGATAGAGGCAGGGGGGGAAACCCTCTCCAAGGGATTTTGGGACACGTTTATGAATATTAGAACACTATAAATATAAAAGGGAACATAAGGAAATAGAAATATTCTCACTGGGTGACATTTTCAGCCCATTTCTGCTTTCACAAATTAAAATAGTTGCCTGGTTTTTATTGTGGATGACGTGGGGCCTCTCAACTCTGTAACCTTAAAAGGGAGCTTTGAGGGCTTGAAATCAGAGCTCCTTTTTTGTTACTTGAACAGGAACATGGAGGGAAGGGAGCAAACCCCACAGGACACAAGTCACTGGGATGTGTCACCTGTCCTGTCTCCGTGCTGTCTCCTCATCAGCCTTCCCAAATCAGAATTTTGTTCCTTTCTCCAGAGTTCCCCTGAGAAAGAGTAAGGCTAAAATGTCCTTATTGCCAAGGACACCTCTGTCCCCTCTTCTGTTGTCCCCTCAGCTCACTGAACCAGCACAGAGCTGGGAAAGGAAGAAAAACTCACATTTTTGGTGTGTTTTGGCCTTTCCTACAAGGACAAAGCTGGGAGCAGCCAGGAAACCTCTGCAAAAAAAGGCAAGTTGATGGGCAAAGGCTGTGCCAGACAAATTCCTGCTGCTGCTCCTGCTGGATGTACCTGCCCAACAAATCCTGGAGAATCAGGGAAAGTCACCTTCACCGATTTTCTGGAATTTATGTGCTCAGGGCAAGGTGTGGAGCTCCAGGATGTGACTGGGACAAACTGGGAATTCTCAGGCTGGGGGAGCAAGGAGCCAACACTATCCCATGGAAATCTGTCCAACACTGCTTGAGGCACTGCAAAAGCCACCTGGGAGATTCTGCTCTGCCTCCACTCCACCTTTTTGCTGGAAAATGAACCAGCAGAGATAAACCAGCCTATTACTGTGCCTGAGTGGGTCGCAGCTGGTGATAGAGAGACGGTGAATCTTGTATCTTGATCAGAAGGCTTGATTTATTAAGATATTATATATAATACATTATGACTACACTAAATAGAATATAGAGAGAGGTTTGCAGAGCTGCTAGCTAAGCTAAGAATAGATAGAAAGAATCTCAAACAAAGTTGTGTCTAGGGACTCAGTCTCCTAGCTTGCACTGGTGATTGGCTCTTAATTATAAACATAGAAAATGAGCTAATCAAAGTGAATCTTATTGCATTCCACAACAGCTAATAACAATTGTTTACTTTCCTTTCTGAAGCCTCTGCCTTCCAGAAGACACAGAAATCTGAAAGAAAAGATTTCTGTGGAAAAATGTCTGCGACACCAGCCCAAAATGAGAGAGACAAGGAGGAGAAGGGCTCCAGGAAACACATGGTGCAGGGCCCAGCCAAACCTCCACCCCCTGCAGGTGTCCAGCAGTGGGATGCAAAACAGGATTATGGAAAACAGGGGAGGAAAAGCAGCTGCTGCCATCCATCCCTCCCTGCTGTCACAGGAGGGAAGCAGCCCCAGGGAGGCCAGCAGGGAAGCAGAGCAAGAGCAGCCCTCTGATGTCACACACAGAAGGTCCCTGCTGACGCTGGGGAACTGTGGCCTGACCTCCTGCTCTGCCAGGGTCAGGCAACACCGACTTCCCAGTCTGCTCCCAGTAAAGCCCAGCCAGGGCTGCTGGGCTGGGGAAGGGAGTGTGAGAGGGGCGGGAGGGATGAACTGAGAGCCAAGCAGAGCAGATCCAACGTGCCAGGGGGAGCTGCCAGGCCACATCCAGGGATGGAGCACAAGGAACAGGCATCAGTTTGCTCTGTCTCTGTCGTGCTCAGCCACCCACAATCAGTGACAAGGACCCTAAAGCCACCCCATGGGCAGGGATCCAGGGGCAGCACAGACTCTCTGGGCACCCCCAAGGGAACAATTCCTCCCTGATCCCCAACCTAACCCAGTCCTTTCAAGCCTTTCCCTGCTGTTCTGCTGCTCCTGCCCTTGCAGAGCCCCTGAGCATCCCTCCCACGGGGCGGCTGCAGAACCACTCCCAGCCCCCTCCGAGCTCCCTGTGTGCTGCAGGAGCTGCTGCAGGAGCTGCTGCAGCAGAGCTCAGTCGCTGCCCAGCCGTGCAGGAGGCAGCAGAGCCTCTCCCCCTCCCCGCAGCTCCCCCAGTGCTCAGGCACGGCTCTGCGGGGCGAGGGAAGCGATGTCGTGAGCGGCAGCGCTGCCAACTTCTCTGCTGCACCGAGTGCATGTGTGCCTGAGCTGCTGCTCCCAGCCAAGCCCTGCCGTTTGGGGAAGGAAATCTGGGAAAAGGCACTTCCAGCCCAAAAAAACCCAAAAAAAAAAAAAGATCCAGGCAGTTCTCAGCTCGCTGGGGGCGGCGGGAAGCAGAAATAGCAGCGAAAACGGCTTCGTGCCAAACGTGGGTCAACAGAGAGATCAAAAATCTCAGGACTGACACAAAAACCACAGCAATGAGCCCTAAATTGAGAATTCGGGTGGTGCAGGAAGGCAAACTGGACGTGCTGGTGGCCGGGAGAGCCTGCAATGCTGCCCAGCTTTGGGCAGGAGCATCTGTGATCCGGCTAATCCGAGGTTATCCCGGAGGATTGGGGCTGCCAGCAGGGGAAGGGAGGGTGCTGAGCATGTGCTCGGTGCTGTGCATGTGCTCGGTGCTGTCCCTGCAATCCAGGCACGGGAAGGCATTAATCCGTTTTCTCACACATCAAATCCGTGTGCGTGCCGAGGGCAGGGACCCAGGAGGGTGTCAGGAAAGCCATTTGTGTCCATCACATCTTATCTGCTCCAGCCTGAGCACAACAGCAGCCCCTCCTTGCCTCCCTCGGGCATTAATCCTCTCGACAGGATTAAAGCCTATCAGCGCAGGGCTCCCCGCAGAGAACAATCCCGGCTTGCAGGGTGACACCGCGATGCTATCGGCGAGGATCACAGCGCTGTGCGGGGATTAGAGGGCAGCACGGCAGCCCGGAGGTGAGGCAGGAGAGCGCTCCCTGCTCCCAGAACCCGCTGCCGCTTTCTCGCCTCGTTAACCCCGGCGCGCAGCCCCAGCGATGCCGGGCCCGGCTCCAGGCCGGGCTTTTTACTGCCCCCACTGATTGCAATTAAAGGCGAACGCCGTTAATTGGCTTTGCACGTGGAGGAACCCACACCGGGCATTTCTCCAGCTCCCACTCAGCCCCTGTCATTTCTTTGTCACTGTCACCTCGTGGTGGCCGTGCCCTCTGCTGACAGCACCACATCCCACCGAGGCTGAGTTTTTAAGGATTCCCACAATCTGAGGGTTTTGGGAAAGCTGCAAAAGGCAGGGCTCAGAGACAGCAGAACTGCAATTAGAGCTAAGTGAGAGCCATTAGATTTGTCAGCAGGAAAGTTATATAAGATGTAGAAAATAAGGACAACTAGAACAATGGTCTGCGTATTAACACTTGGCTAGAATAACTCTCTAAACTACAAAAAAGTTTATCTAGCAAGACATGAGGAAGTTCTAAGGTTAATAATAGAGCTCTGTGCATTGTGTTTTAAGGCTTACAAGTAGGTATTGTATTCAAGATAAGCAAGTACTGTTTTAACAGAAGGTACACGTGTTTATAGTGGTTGGATAGAACTAATACCAATGTGCTTTTGCTTTGTGTGATTGGCCAAAAAACTTTTAAAGTGAGTTGTGACATTAAGTTATCTGCTGCTGGCATCTTCCCATTGTCATAACCATGTAATGAGAGTGATGCTGGAAAATAAACAGCTTGAGATGTGTTCCACAGCAGTCCTGTCCTGTTCATGATCTGTCCATAACCCCTGGCCAGCAATGCTTCCCCTTCCTGCCCTGCTGGGATCTGCAAGACAGCCAGGACAGAGCACGACCCACACAGCAGGCAGGGAACTGAGCAGGGCCCTTTTAATGCAGGGAATGAAACAACATCCAGGCAGAGAGTGGTGACAGATAAACACTGCACAGCTGGAGGGGCCACGTCTCCAGCCCCGAGCCACCTCTTCCCTTCTCCGTGCAGAGTCCTGAGGAGGTTGGAGAGAGGATTTGGAGCTGCCTTCGGTGCTCCCCACGCACAGAACCAGCCCAGCTGCTGCCTCAGCACAACTCACCAGTCCAGCAGAAGGTTTAGGGGGCCCCCCCAGCAAAGATGAGCTCCAGGGCAGCCTGGATGTCCCCTCCTGTGGCCTGCAGGGCCCGCAGGCTCAGCTCGTCGTCGTGGATCCCCATGTCCCGCAGCTGCTGCAGCTGGGGCTGCCACTGGCTCTGCTCACAGCAAGGAGAAGTTTGGGGTGAGAATCTCAGCAGATTCGGTGTGAGAATCCCAGCAGCAAAACCAGCAGCCCTTCCCACTGCCCAGGGTCCCACCTGTTATAGACACACATTATAATATTGGCTTTTTGCAGATATAAAAATGGATTTTAGATGAGTGGTGTTGAAGTGACTTTATTAAAAAGATATGGATTTATTTCTGTTCATTAAGCTCAGTCCAGAATCTGATATCAGTGTGCTGTGTCACAGTGCCTGCTGGGATGGGATAACACCCACTGAGCACAGGGTGAGCACACCTGGACAGATGTGCCACACATGATGAGCACACCCGCACAGATGTGCCAGCCAGCAGCACTCACCCTCTGAAGGCAGAACTGGAGGGGATAGAAAGGAACTAAAACCACAATCCAGGAATCCACATGCTCTGAAAGAGCAGAGCCAAAGCAGAGATATGCTAAACAATTCCTGGAACATGTAAACCAGTTTGGGGAAAAGTTTACTGAGCACAAGGGTCTGTGAATATGCAAAGGGCTGATGTAATTAAAGGTATTTCAGGGGTTAGGGTTAAATTTGCCCCAAACCAGGACATATCCCCAAAGATAACAGGGGGCTCTTGGCTGATGCCACAATAACCTTTGCTCTGTGCTCCTTGTTCCTATTGTCCTTTATTTAACTTTCAAATTGTGGTTTTCAAATGTTTATATTTTCATAGGAGAGTGAATGTGTTTCCCACCCACCTCAGCAGCTCCTGTGCAAACAGCTCCTGAAAGCTCAGTGATGTTGCAAAGTCCCCAAAGCCACCACCCCCTGTGAAATAGCTGGTTTGGTTTGTTTGGCAAAATTTAAAAGTTTAATAAAAGACAATAGGAGATAAAGATAGTAAAGATAATGGCTGGGTGCATCAGCCAAGAGCACATTTATTTTCAGGGATATTTTAAAATACTTTTTCTATTACATTAGCTTGTATATTCACAGATTCCTATGTATATTTACATTTTTCTATAAACTAGTTTATCTGTTTTAGGAACTATTTTGTATGGCTCTTCTTTGGGTTTGCTTTTTTAGAGTATGCATGTTTCGTAGTTGTGGTTTTGGCTTTTTTTCTTTATTACTTTTAGTCTGGGCTTGGTCTATACTTTCTTCAGATGATAAATATTGATAGTATATTACTAGCAAGGTCTTCATTATATGTTGTCTTGATTAAAAAGAGTTCATTTATAACTAGATTAGCTACTACTATGTATAAGTTTTTTGTTAATAGCAGAAATAAAAGTTCTTTTAACATTATACATACAGTATTTATCTTAATATTTGCAAAAAGCCAACACTATAATATGCATTTATAACACCTCCACCCCAGTTCCACCCAGTACTTCTGCAGTGGCTGTGATGATGCCTTGGGACTTTAGATTTTACATTTTTCATACATTTGTAATCCTGTAATTCTTTGTGTAATTCTAATTCTATATTCAGTGTGAGCTGCTGCTTTCCCATTTTGGGCAGACACAACAACTCCTCTCCAGGCCTGGCAATCAAGGACATCTCACTGCCTCAGGCCCCAGAAATGTAAACAAAAGTGAGCTGGAGGAGCAAAATGGGGGCAAACTACTTCACTACCCAAAGGTTTAATTAGAAGATTAACTCCCAATATGAAAACGGACCAAATTTATAGAAGTATGAAAACCTGTGAGCCATTGTTCATTTTTGGGGTCTTGCTCCAAATGTACCTGAAGGCCCTTCAACAAATATAACTGCTTTTTCTTCCCTTAATTTTGTCAGGCCTCTGTTTTTAGAGACTTGGGGGAAATTACTTCACTACCTGAAGGTGTAATCAGAAGATTAACTCCCAACATGCAAATGGACCAAATTTACAGAAGCCTGAAAACTGTGATAATTGGTCCATTTTGAGTGTAGCTTCATCTGCTCCAAAGCCTTTCAATAAATACAACTGCTTTTTATTCTTTTAATTTTGTCTGGTCTCTGTTTTCAGAAACTTGGGGTAAATGTCTTCATTACCTGAAGGTTTTATTGGAAGATTAGCCCCCAGTATGAAAATGGACCAAATTGACAGAAGTCTGAGAACCTGTGACCTGTGGTCCATTTTTGGGTGTAGCCCCTGGGGGGGGCTTCATCTGCTCCAAATGACCCTTCAATAAAAATAACTGCTTTTTATTATTTTAATTTTGTCTGGCCTCTGCTTTTAGAAACTTCTTAACCCCCAATATGCAAATGGACCAAATTTACAGAAGTCTGAAAGCCTGTGATCATTGGTCCATTTTTGGGTGTAGCCCCTGGTGGGGGGGGTTTTATCTCCCCAAAATGTACCTGAAGGCCCTTCAATAAATATTAACTGCTTTTTATTCTTTTAATATTGTCTGGCCTCTGCTTTTAGAGACTTGGGGTAAATGACTTCACTACCTGAAGGTGTAATCAGAAGATTAACCCCCAACATGCAAATGGACCAAATTTACAGAAGCCTGAAAACTGTGATAATTGGTCCATTTTGAGTGTAGCTTCATCTGCTCCAAAGCCTTTCAATAAATACAACTGCTTTTTATTCTTTTAATTTTGTCTGGTCTCTGTTTTCAGAAACTTGGGGTAAATGTCTTCATTACCTGAAGGTTTTATTGGAAGATTAGCCCCCAGTATGAAAATGGACCAAATTGACAGAAGTCTGAGAACCTGTGACCTGTGGTCCATTTTTGGGTGTAGCCCCTGGGGGGGGCTTCATCTGCTCCAAATGACCCTTCAATAAAAATAACTGCTTTTTATTATTTTAATTTTGTCTGGCCTCTGCTTTTAGAAACTTCTTAACCCCCAATATGCAAATGGACCAAATTTACAGAAGTCTGAAAGCCTGTGATCATTGGTCCATTTTTGGGTGTAGCCCCTGGTGGGGGGGCTTTATCTCCCCAAAATGTACCTGAAGGCCCTTCAATAAATATTAACTGCTTTTTATTCTTTTAATATTGTCTGGCCTCTGCTTTCAGAGACTTGGGGTAAATGACTTCATTACCTGAAGGTGTAATCAGATTCCCCCCAATATGCAAATGGACCAAATTTACAGAAGTCTGAAAACATGTGGTCCATTTTTGGGTGTAGCTTCATCTGCCCCAAATGGCCCTTCAATAAACAGAACAGCTTTTTATTCCCTTAATGCTGTCTGGCCTCTGTTTTCAGGTAGCCCAAAAAAGGCACCAGTGATGCCCCTCCAGGCTGATGTCCCACCACAGGAGGCAGCTGGGAGATGCCAGGGGGTGCAGGATTCCAGGGAATGCCACTGACCTGGAGGCTGGGCTGCCCTGAGGCCTGCAGGGCGTGCTGGAGGGCCTGGCTGAACAGGTCGTTGGTGATGGGGGTCCCTGACTGCACACTGGATGACATCGGGGACGTCCCGGAGGAGTGGCCCTAGGAGGGGGTGACAGGTGAGGAGAAGGAACCAGCACACAGCAACACCTGCAGCACCCCTCACTCTCCATCCCAGGAGGAAAGGGAGGTGCCCCAGAGCTGACCAGGCTGTGCTGGCTGTCCCTGGGTGCTGGGAGTGTGTGGAAGATAGGGATCACATGAATTTGCATGAGGGAAGGCACAGCCAGGTGTGCCAGGGTTAGGATCACACAGGGAACTCTTCCCTGAGGGAATGAACAGCCAGATGTGCCAGTCTTGACCAGGACCAGTGCTGGCTGCTCCCTGAGTGCCCAGGGTGGGATGAAAGGGAAGAGAACCCATCCATGAGGGAATGAAGAGCCAGGTGTGCCAGCCTTGATGCAGGCTGGTGCTGGCTGTTCCCTGGATGCCCAGGGTGGGATCAAAGGGAAGAGAACCCACCCCTGAGGGAATGCAGAGGCAGCAGTGGCAGCCCCAGGGTTACCAGGGTGGGATACAAGGGAAGAGAACCCACCCCTGAGGGAATGCAGAGGCAGCAGTGGCAGCCCCAGGGTTACCAGGGTGGGATACAAGGGAAGAGAACCCACTCCTGAGGGAATGCAGAGGCAGCAGTGGCAGCCCCAGGGGTTACCAAGGTGGGATCAAAGGGAAGAGAACCCACCCCTGAGGGAATGCAGAGGCAGTAATGGCAGCCCCAGGGGTTACCAGGGTGGGATCAAAGGGAAGAGAACCCACCCCTGAGGGAAAGCAGAGGCAGGTGAGGCAGCCCCAGGGTTACCTGTGTGCCCGGGGTGGGTGTGTGGGAGCTGCTCTCGGGGGTGCTGGCCAGGGCCAGGGCTGTGGCCAGCTCGCTCTGGGTGATGGGCCGCGGCCCCGCCGCCCCCGCGTAGCCCAGCGAGGCCGGGCGCGAGCCGGACGTGCTGCTGGATGGGGTGGACCTGGTGCTCTGTGTGGAGACAGAGAGAGAGAAAAGCCCCAGCTGTGACCTCTGTCAGTGTTTGTGTCCCAGTCAAACCACACATCCCTGTCCTACCATACCCAAATGTCCCAAGGGTGACACTTCTGAAAGACAAACATGCCAGAGTGGGATGTGCCTTTTTTCCACAGAGTCAGCTGTGGAAACTGGCAGGAAACCTTTCAATCTATCATCCACCAGCCCCAAACCACGGTGATGTTAGCCTGGAACAAAACAATTCCCTGCTACAGGCACATTTGAACCCATATATCCAGTTTTTCGTACAGAACCCTTTGTCCTGTGGAGAGGAAGAGTGCAGAAAAGGCAGGGATCAACATTCCCACGCTCCACTATGGCTGTGAGAGCATTTCCTCTGTTCCATTTTCCTGTTGTGTGTTCAGTACTGAGGAAAGCCCTCTTCTGAGCAGCATGGAAGCAGCCAGGATCAATATGTTTGTCTCCACATCCCCCTGGGGAGCCAGAGCAGCTCGTGCTGCTCACCAGACAGGAAAGGAAGAGCTTGGGAGTCTCAGGGCTATAAATGAAACCCAGAAAGAAGTGCTCACCCAACCTGGCGGCTTACCTGGTGGAAGTCATCTTCATCATCAGAGAGCCCCTCAAAGAGAAAGCCACCTGCAACAGAAAGGGGAATGAAAGGATGTGGGAAAGCAGCAGGAACTGGGAGCAGATCCCCGTGGAGTTTTTGGCTGAGCACCAAGGTGACGTACCTGGCATGTCGCGGTAGGAGCCCAGGGCCATGGCGCGCGAGGACGTGTCCGGGGCTGGCAGGGGGGTGCTGCCCGCCACCGAGTGCAGCACCAGCACGATGGCGTTCACCAGGGCAGGGTGAGCCGGGATCAGCCTGGGCACAGACGGGCACGGCTGAGCGAGGGCACGGGGCACGCCAGGAGCCAGCCCTGAGGCACCGCGGGCACTGCCACCACTGCTGGCCCAAAGTCCTTCAGGCAGCCAGGGATCCTTCTGGATCCATGCTGGACCTGCCTTGGATCCTCCTGGATCCACGCTGGACATGGCTTTGGATCCTTCTGGATCCACGATGGACCTGGCCTTGGATCAACAAGGATGCTTCTGGATCCATGCTGGACCTGGCCTTGGAGCCTTCTGGATCTATGCTGGATCTGGCCGTGGATCACCAAGGATGCTTCTGGATCCATGCTGGACCTGGCCTTGGATCCTCCTGGATCCATGCTGGACCTGGCCTTGGATCCTCCTGGATCTATGCTGGATCTGGCCTTGGTTCACAAGGGATCCTTCTGGATCCACGATGGACCTGCCTTGGATCCTTCTGGATCCACGCTGGACCTGGCCTTGGATCACCAAGGATCCTTCTGGATCCATGCTGGATCTGGCCTTGGAGCCTTCTGGATCCACGATGGACCTGGCCTTGGATCACCAAGGATCCTTCTGGATCCATGTTGGACCTGGCCTTGGAGCCTTCTGGATCTATGCTGGACCTGGCCTTGGATCACCAAGGATCCTTCTGGATCCATGCTGGACCTGGCCTTGGATCCTTCTGGATCCATGCTGGATCTGGCCTTGGTTCACCAAGGATCCTTCTGGATCCATACTGGACCTGGTTTTGGATCCTTCTGGATCCACACTGGATCTGACCTTGGATGTTCTAGATTTATGCTGGCCCTGGCCCAGGATCCTTCTGGATCCATGCTGGACCTGGCCTTGGTTCACCAAGTACCCTCCTCGACCCAACCTTGCCTTGGTTCACCAAGGATCATTCTGGACCCCATACTGGACCAGGCCTTGGCTCACCGAGGATTCTTCTGGACCCATGGTGGACCCAGCCTTGGATCCTATTGGATCCATGTTGGACCTTGTCTTGGTTCACCAAGGGTCCTTCTGGATTCACATCAGACACTTTCTTGGTTCTCCAGGATCCCTCTGAATCCATGTTGGACCTTTCTTTGGTTTCCCAAGGATCCTTCTGGACCAATGCCAGACCTTTTCTCACTTCTCCAAGGATCCTTCTGGACCCATGTTGGACCTTTCCTTGGTTCTCCAAGGAGCCCTCTGGACCCATGCTGGACCTTTCCTTGGTTCTCCAAGGATCCCTCTGGACCCATGCTGACTTTTCCAACATTTTCATGGGAGCAGCTCTCTGCTGCGAGCACTTCACCCGGGTCTGAACCCTGATCTGGAGGCTATGATGGCCCTGCCTCCCACCAAACACCCTCTGGATTAACCCAAGTGGTGGATCCACGTTTCCTGAGAGGAATGACCCAGCCTGGGAGGCAGGAGCAGAGCTCTGTCCCACCCAGGTGACACACAGGGACACAAAGGCACTGCTGAATCACTGCCCCAGCTCGGGGAACTTACGTGTCCAGCATGTTGGGGTCTGCAAACACAGAGAACAGATCCTTGTCCTGCAGAACTCCTGCAAAGGACCAGGAAAGGCAGTGAGACAGGATACACAAAAGCCACAGGGACAAATAAATAGCAATTGTTTTCCAGGAAATGACTCATGAGTAAACACCACAAACACTCCCCATTGTTCCTCTGAAGCCTTTGTGTTCCCAAAGAGGCTCTTGGTCACACACCCCAGGGACAAAAGGAACAAAAGGGAAGGGGCTTTTTCCTGCAAATCCCATGGGTGCTCCACCTCAAGGGCAGAGTGGAGGCTGGGCCCCAGCTCCCTGCAGCCAGGCTGGGACTGCATCCCAAATTCCACCAGCCTTGGACTGCCACCATCCCACAACAGGCTGGGTTTAGTGAACCATTCTGTGATATCCCAAATTCCACCAGCCTTGGACTGCCCACCATCCCACAACAGGCTGGGTTTAGTGAACCATTCTGTGATATCCCAAATTCCACCAGCCTTGGACTGCCCACCATCCCACAACAGGCTGGGTTTAGTGAACCATTCTGTGATATCCCAAATTCCACCAGCCTTGGACTGCCCACCATCCCACAACAGGCTGGGTTTAGTGAACCATTCTGTGACATCCCAAATTCCACCTGCCTTGGACTGCCCACCATCCCACAACAGGCTGGGTTTAGTGAACCATTCTGTGACATCCCAAATTCCACCTGCCTTGGACTGCCACCATCCCACAACAGGATGGATTTAATCCACCACTTTGGAGCACTTTGTAGTGGGGAGAGAATTCCATCCCTCCTCTCCCTGACCCTTCTGAAGCCAGGATCCATTCCCAAGGAGGGAATTTCATTCTCCCTTCCCTGATCCTTCTGAAGCCAGGATCCTTCCCTTCTTTCCCTGATCCTTCTGAAATCAAGGAGAGAGCTCCAGCCCTCCTTTCCCTGGCCCTTCTGACGCCAGGATCCACCCCCAATGAGAGCTCCAACCCTCCTTTCCCTGGCCCTTCTGACGCCAGGATCCATCCCCAAACCACCAATGGAGCACAACTGACACCTCAGCAGTCACCAACTCACGCTCCAAAGGGACAAAAAAATGAGGGTTTTTTAACTCTCTCTTCTCCCTGCCAGGAATTCAACCTAGATTTGTGTCTGTCCCTTCCCCCAACAGGAATCCAACCTCTCCTCAGATCCTCTGGATCACAGCCACTCACCCAGAGCCACGGGGTCGCTGCTGAGGCCGGGAGTAGCCACAATGATCTGATCCAGGGATTCCTTGTTTCCCAGCATCTTGAAGACCTGCCAGGGGAAGCAGAGCAGGTTGGCAATGTCACTCACTGTGGGGGCGTCCCCAGAGGGAGGGGACAGCTGAATTCCCCCCCTCCCAGGAGCAGAGCACTCACAGCATCTCTGTAGGCAGGGCTGCTGTGCAGGGCAGTGTGCAGCACACGGAATTCCCGGACTGCTGCCACCTTATCCACGGGCTCTGAGGGGAGAAAACACCACAACAAAACAGAGCTGGGCCTCTGTCAGCCCTCAGAGCCATGCACAGCCCACTGGGACCTCCATGCTGCAACAGGGATCCTCCAACATCCTTGGATTGGGTGCAGTCACCGCAGAGTAATGACTTGCTGCACTCTCACATCATAAAAATAGTCAGGAATATCCTCCCACATGTGCCATTAGAGGAATGCCAGCTCAAGCTCCTGTTTTTGTACAGTCAGGCACTCAGCAGCCTGCTCATCCCTGGGGCTTTGCTCCACATCCCCTGACAGTGCCCTAGAATGGATCACAGGCAATTAAAGATGGCATGATCCCTCTCTCCATGGCACACAGCTCATTGCTTAACTCTTGTGTCATCAGGAAAATCAATACCCAGGTGCTGCTGGGAGTTCCCAAACACAGGGATTCATTCCCCTGGAAACCTCCACAGCAGTGAACCCCTAGAGAAGCTCAGTCCCTATTAAAACACATCCCAAGGAGAATCCAAGGGGCAATCCCCACAGCTCCTCACCTGGTTTCTGGTCAGGCTCAGGCCAGGACTTGCGCAGGACATGGACAGTGGAGCCAGACTGGATTCCATAAAAATCCAGGGTCTGGTCATCCCTCAGCTTCCGGCCACAGTAGATCAGGTCTGGGGGGAGAAACAGCTGAAGATAAACACCTGTGGTGCTCTCACAACCAGCTGGGGGTCTCTAAGTGTGCCTTGGAGCCCAAGGGGTTACTGAGCAGCTGGGTAGAGAAAAACACAGGGAAGCTGTGGAGCTGAGCACCAGGAGGGAAATCACAGAGCTGATCTAGAGGGGATGGCAGAGTCACCACCTGCGTAAGAGCTGACCTCCCTCTCAGCTCCCGTGAGAGCTCTCACAAGGACACAGAGCTGGTGGAAAGCCCAAATATTCCCGAACAAGGGCACTGCCGCGGCTGGAGCGCCGTGATCCCAAGGAAACAGGGAAGGAACACCGAGCCCTCCCAACAGCAGCAGCGGCATGTTACATCCCGGCCGCGGCGAGGACGGGCCGAGGGTGTCCCCAAGCGGCGGGACAGCGCCAGGCTCCGGCGGGGCACGCACCGATGAGCTCGGGGTCCGGCATGGATTCCTGCAGCTTGCCGGTGATCAGCTGCTTGAGGTGCGAGATGCTGCAGCCGCCCAGCGGGCACTCGCCCAGCTCGGTCTCCGGCAGGCGCAGGATGGCTTTGGGGGCCAGCGGCTGCTCGGCCAGCTTCACGGCGATGTGCCACTCCGGCAGGGCCATGGCGCCTGGGGACACGGCCGAGTGACACCCCGCACACAGCGAGCCTCCCTCCCTCACCCATCGGGCACAGCCAGACACAGCCCCGGCGCTCAGCGGGGTCCCGGCCATGGCTCCTCCATCCCCAGAGTCCCGATCCCCGTCAGCTCAGGGGCCCGGCCACGGCTGCCCGTCCCCAGGACCCCAAGCCCCGTCTCAGCTCAGGGAGATCCTGGCTGTGCTCCCCCAGATCCTTCCCCTAAGCTCAGGGAGATCCTGGCTGTGCTCCCCCAGATCCTTCCCCTAAGCTCAGGGGGATCCCGGCCGTTCTCCCCCCATACCCTCCTATCCCCTCAGGGGGATCCCCCGGCCGTGCTCCCCCAGTTCCTTCCCCTCAGCTCAGGGGGATTCCGGCTGTTCTCCCCCCAGACTCTCCCCTTAGCTTAGGGGTATCCCGGCCGTGTCTCCCTCCCCTCCCGACCTCATGGGGGCCCGGCCGTGTCGCCTTCCCCTCCCCATCTCAGGGCGATCTCAGCCATATCTCACTCCCCACCTCACGGGGATCCCGGCCGTGTCCCCCTCCCCACCTCACGGGGATCCCGGCCGTGTCTCCCTCCCCACCTCAGCGGGGCCCGGCCGTCGCCCCCCAGGCCCTCCCCGCTCCGTGCTACCTCACCCCAACGGACCGGAAGCGGAAGTGCTGTGCGGAACGCAGTGCGCGCTGGGAAATCGAGTCCGGCAGAGTTGGAGGTAACGCCCTCCCGAGGCGAAGGCGCTGCTGATTGGCTGGCTCTGCCATGACCAGCCAATGGGCGGGCGGCCGAGGGTTTAAAGACCGGAGCGCGGCGAGGGGTGCGCAGTGCCGTGTCGCTCCCCCGCCACAATCACCTCTAATTAACGCTACCTCAGTAATTAAGCGGCTGCCATCCCTCCCCCGTGGGCGAGCAGCTGCCGTCGATACCCCACCAACGCCGGAGGGCCCAGCTGTGCGAAGCTGCCCGCTCTTCAGCACTATCCGCTGCTCCATCTCCTCATCCTCTCCCAAAAAAGGAGAGGCCACTGCTCCGGTGACCAAGTTCTGTGCCAAGGCACCGACTTTTTCTGACAAGAAGAGCTGTTTGTGTTCTAAAAAAAGCCAAGTTACCATGAAAGTCCAGTCAGGCTGCAAGAGCCACATTCCAGGCACGCTTTGCTGCCTAACAGCTCTTAAAATGGTCCGAGCAGCACAGGGGCCGTGATGGGATTTAAAGAGAATTCAGAAAACAAAATTCAAGCTAAGCTTTAACTTCAAGCCAGCTCAGAATCCCAAATCCTTTCACCCCAATAAGGGGATAGAGAACCCACCCCTGAAAGAAAGCAAGCACAATCAGCTTTTATTTTTTAGTGTTTAAACCTGGGAAGTTTATTTCTTTTCCTATAAAGGAACCTAGAGGTGACAAGGTGACAAACCTAACTTTAGTGTCATCCTATGGGTGTTACACGGGGAAAGTGAACAACCCTCTGCCCGAGGAAGAGGAGCCTAACGAGCCATTAAAACACACACACATACTAATTACTAATCAGTACCTGGACAAGGGAATGGAGCAGTGGAATAACAAGGTCTGGGGTGGCAGGGGGTGCTGCTGGCAGGGAGAGGAGGGTCAGGGGGTGCTGCCAGCAGGGTTCAGGGTTTGGGGGGTGCCAGCAGCCCCTCTAGAAGCATTTCCTGTGCACGATGGAGGGCCCGGACTCGTCGTACTCCTGCTTGCTGATCCACATCTGCTGGAAGGTGGAGAGCGAGGCCAGGATGGAGCCCCCGATCCACACGGAGTATTTGCGCTCAGGGGGGGCGATGATCTGCACCAGGAGAGACACAGAGAGAGAGAGAGAGAGAGAGGGGGGTCAGAGCTGTGCCACCCCCTGTGCCCACCCTGCCCTCCCCACCTGTCACTGGCACATTTCCTGAAAAACCCCTTCTGAAGCAGGATTTCTTCTCCTGCTTCAGCTTCTCCCCGTTTTGCTGCTTTGGAATGTGATTTTGGAGATCATTTTAATTTCATGACCAATCGTGGTCCAGCTGTGTCAAGGCTCTGAGGAGTCATGAGTTTTTATTATTCAATTCTTGCTAAGCATTCTGATGGATCCTTTTTCTTTAGTATGGTGTGGTGGAGTTTGTGGGTCCCCAGCATGAGGGAAGAGATGAGAATCTTGACTCAATAAATCAGCCTTCTGAAACATGATTTTATGATATATATTATTGTCACAGACCTATTTTATGAAAAATCCTTTTGCTAGGATCTTTTTCTCCTGAGAAGCTGAGAGGCCTCAGAAATGAAATGTAAACATTGATTATCTGTTGCTGTGGAATGCAACAGGTGCATCTTTGATTGGTCTCATGTGGCTGTTTTTAATTAATGGCCAATCACAGTTCAGCCGTTTCAGACTCTCTGGTCAGTCACAAGATTTTATTACCATTCCTTTTCCTTGCCAGCCTTCTGATGAAATCCTTTCTTCTATTCTTTTAGTATAGTTCTAACATATCTTTTTCTTTTAATATATATAATAATAAATCATCCTTCTGAAACACAGAGTCAAGATTCCAATCTCTTCCCTCATCCTGGGACCCCTGTGAACACCACCACATATTACATTAAAAGAAAATGATATATTAAAACTATACTAAAGAAAGAGAAAGGCTAGCAAGGAAAGGAATGATAATAAAATCTTGTGACTGCTCACAGCCAGGCTGTCATTGGTCATCAAGTGAAAACAATTCACATGAGACCAATCCAAGATGCACCTGTTGGTAAACAATCTCTATTGTTTACATTTCTTTTCTGAGGCCTCTCAGCTTCTCAGGAGAAAAATCCTAGTGAAAGGATTTTTCAGAAAACATGTCTGTGACAGCAACAGCATAGCATTCTTTTACTATAATATCATAAAATAATAAATCACCTTTTTTGAGAACAGAGGCAGATTCCTCATCTTTTCCTTTAGTACAGCATTATAATAATATATAATATACATTATAATATATACTATAATGTATTAGCTTTCTGAGAACATAGAGCCAGATTCCTCATCTTTTTCCTTAGTGTAGTTTTAGTATAGCATTCTTTTAATATAATATAATAATAAATCAGCCTTCTGAGAACATGGAGGCAGATTCCTCATCTTTTTTAGTATAGTTTTAGTATAGCATTCTTTTAATATAATATCATAAAATGATATTATAATACTAGATCAGCCTTCTGAGAACATGGAACCAGATTGCTCATCTTTTTCTTTAGTATAGTTTAGTATAGCATTCTTTTAATATAATATAATAATAAACCAGCCTTCTGAGAATATAGAGTCAGATTGCTCATCTTTTTCTTTAGTATAGCATTCTTTTATATTATCACAAAATAACAAATCAGCCTTCTGAGAACATGGAACCAGATTCCTCATCTTTTTCTTTAGGGTAGCTTTAGTATAGCATTGTTTGAATATGATATAATAATAAATCAGCCTTCTGAGAAGATGGAGTCAGATTCCTCGTCTTTTTCTTTAGGGTAGTTTTAGTATAGTATTGTTTGAATATAATATAATAATAAATCAGCCTTCTGAGAACACGGAACCAGATTCCTCATCTTTTTCTTTAGTATAGTTTTAGTATAGCATTATTTTAATATAATATAATAATAAACCAGCCTTCTGAGAATATAGAGTCAGATTCCTCGTCTTTTTAGGGTAGCTTCAGTATAGCATTGTTTGAATATAATATAATAATAAATCAGCCTTCTGAGAACATGGAACCAGATTCCTCATCTTTTTCTTTAGGGCAGCTTTAGTATAGTATTGTTTGAATATACTATAATAAATCAGCCTTCTGAGAAGATGGAGTCAGAATCTCATCTCTCAGCTCATCCTGGGGACCCTCACAAGCAGCACCCCCTGCCCACCTTGATCTTCATGGTGCTGGGAGCCAGGGCCGTGATCTCCTTCTGCATGCGGTCGGCGATGCCCGGGTACATGGTGGTGCCCCCGGACAGCACGGTGTTGGCGTACAGATCCTTCCTGATGTCCACGTCGCACTTCATGATGGAGTTGAAGGTGGTCTCGTGGATGCCACAGGACTCCATGCCCAGGAAGGAGGGCTGGAAGATGGACTCGGGGCAGCGGAAGCGCTCGTTGCCGATGGTGATCACCTGCCCGTCGGGCAGCTCGTAGCTCTTCTCCAGCGAGGAGGAGGAGGCGGCCGTGGCCATCTCCTGCTCGAAGTCCAGCGCCACGTAGCACAGCTTCTCCTTGATGTCGCGCACGATTTCCCTCTCGGCCGTGGTGGTGAAGCTGTAGCCCCTCTCGGTGAGGATCTTCATGAGGTAGTCGGTGAGGTCGCGGCCGGCCAGGTCCAGGCGCAGGATGGCGTGGGGCAGGGCGTAGCCCTCGTAGATGGGCACCGTGTGGGTGACGCCGTCGCCGGAGTCCATCACGATGCCCGTGGTGCGGCCCGAGGCGTAGAGGGACAGCACGGCCTGGATGGCCACGTACATGGCCGGCGTGTTGAAGGTCTCGAACATGATCTGCGTCATCTTCTCCCTGTTGGCTTTAGGGTTGAGGGGCGCCTCGGTGAGCAGCACCGGGTGCTCCTCGGGGGCCACTCTCAGCTCGTTGTAGAAGGTGTGGTGCCAGATCTTCTCCATGTCGTCCCAGTTGGTGACGATGCCGTGCTCGATGGGGTACTTGAGGGTGAGGATGCCCCTCTTGCTCTGCGCCTCGTCGCCCACGTAGCTGTCCTTCTGGCCCATGCCCACCATGACGCCCTGGTGCCGCGGCCGCCCCACGATGGAGGGGAACACGGCACGGGGCGCGTCGTCCCCCGCGAACCCCGCCTTGCACATCCCCGAGCCGTTGTCCACCACCAGGGCAGCGATCTCCTCGTCCGCCATCCCGCCCGGCCTGAGGGCAGAGAGACAGCAGGGTGGCACTGGGGATGGGCAGGGATGCACCAGGGAGGGTGGGAGTTTAGCCCTGAGGGGTCTGCAGGGCAAGGCAGGGAGGTTAAATATCGCTTTATGCCCTCAGAACACGCGTAGGAATAAATGCAGTCCCCCAGAGGACAAGCACAGGGCTGTGGAAGGCGTCCCTGTCTGTGGTAGGGGGTGGGAGTGAAAACATCCTTGAGGTTCTTCCAACCCAAAATGTTGTGAGATTCCTGTCGTGTCCCAGGGATCTGCAGGGATCCCCCTACACAGCCCCCCAGCAGCACAGACCTGAGGGAATTAAGGTCCCCAGCACCATCCCTGCCAGAGCCCACACACCCCAAGGGCCCGAATACACGGGGGAAGCCCTAATTCCACCCAATGGCTGCAGCAGGGGATCCCAACCTTCCCTGAGGGACCAGACAGACATGGAGAAATCCCAAATCCCACACTCAGAGCCTGAATAAACATTGGGGAACCCCCAACTCTGCCTAAGGGCCCAAACAGGCATGAGGGGGAGCCCTAACCCTGTCCTGAGAGGCCAAACAGACATTGGGGCACCCCAACCCTGTCCTAGGAGCCCAAATATACATCAAGGGACCCCTAATCCTCCTTAGAGCCCCAAAGAGACATTGAGGGACCCCTAACACTGTCCTATGATGCCAAATACACACCGGGGGACCCCTAACACTGCCTTAAGAGGCCAAATTGGGGAACCCCTAACCTGCCCAAATAGACACGGAGGGGGCCTTAAGCCCCGTCTGAGGGCCTAAGTTGACGTGAAGGGACCCTAACCCCTTCTCCGAGAGACATAGCCCTAAAATGCCCCCCGAAAGCTCCAACGTACACGGAGAAGCCTCTAAATCCCCCTGAGAGATCCTTAACCCCACGCTGAAGGCTCAAAGGGACACAGAGAACCCCTCTAAACCCACCCTCACAGCTCGAATAGACATAATGGGACCTTAACACCCCTTCCGAGGGACCCCTAAGCCAAGCCTCAAAGCCCAAACAGCCACGGGGCGACCCCTAAAAGCCATTCCCAATGTCCCGCTGGGCTCCGGACGGTCTCAGGGCCCCGCTCACCCTCACGCGCTCCCTCAGCCACCGGCGGCGCCTCCTCCGCGACTGCCGGGCCCGCGCGCCGCGCGCGCTTTTTATACCACCCGGAACCGGAATGGCGGCCGGCAGCGCGCTCTCTGATTGGCTGCGGCTTTCCCTCTCCCTCCCCTCTCCCCGCGGGCCGTTCCCGGAAGCGGCGCGGGCGCTTCCGGTGCTTCCGGCCGGGCGAGGAAGGGGCGGGAGGGGGAAGGAGGAAGGGAAAGGAACGGGAAGGGAAAGGAAGGGAAAGGAAGGAGGGGAGGACGGACCGGAGGAAGGAGGAGCTGAGGCGGCCGCGCACGGACCGGCGGGACCCGCCACGGGAGGTAACGGGGGAAAGCGCGGTGCTAAAGGGCGGGTGGGGTGGGGGGGGGGGGCGGGGGGTCCCTCGGTATTTCCGCCGGAGGGGAGGGTCGGGTCGGAGCCCTCGGTGAATCCAGCGGTAAAAGCTAACATTAATTAGTTAATTCATTAATTACCGGGCCTCGGTGCGGGTTTAATTCTCGCAGGCGGTTCCCGAGCGCTGTTTAAAATGGGGGTTAAAGGGGCCGGGAGGGCTCGCACGGGGCATTGAAACCCCGGTGTGGGTGGGGGAAACTCGGTCCGCGCCCTCCGGAGTGCGGGAACGGGCTCGGAAAACCGGGGAGAACGGGAAGGTGAGGGGGGGGGACACGAAAAATGAGCCTGAAAGTGAGGGAGGGACATAAAAAATGTGGGGGGGGGACACAAAAAGTGACAGAAGGGAGAGCCTGAAAGTGAGGGAAGGACACAAAAAGCGGGGGAGAGACACCAAAAATGATCCTAAAAGTGAAGGAGGGACATAAAAAACGGGGGAAAGACCCTGCAAGTGAGGGAGGGACACAAAAAGCGACAAGGGGAGACCCTAAAAGTGAGGGAGATAAGCCAAAAGTGACCCTAAAAGTGAGGGAGGGACATAAAAAATGAGGGAGGGACACAATAAGTGACAGAAGGGAGACCCTGAAAGTGAGGCAGGAACACCAAAAATGATCCTGAAAGCAAGGGAGGGACACAAAAAGCAGGGGAAAGACATTAAAAAATGACCCTAAAAGTGAAGGAGGGACATAAAAAACAGAGGAGAGACACAAAAGGTGAGAGAGGGACACCAAAAAATGACCCTGAAAGCAAGGGAGGGACACAAAAAGCAGGGGAGACACATCAAAAATGACCCTAAAAGTGAAGGAGGGACATAAAAAACGGGG